>NC_142103.1:28236838-28550767 GCF_054644295.1 Miniopterus natalensis
CCAGATAGAAAGTGAAAGACGAGGTCACGCTGGTGTAGTTTCAGTCTGGTTCTCTCATGGGTGCAGACTAGGGATTTTACTTTCTCTTACGTCCTTGCCTAGGTTATGTGGTAGATTTCAGTATGGATATTGCATCTCTCTACCCCTAGGAGAGTGGTCCCTCTCATTTAGTTGACTGAGGGGTCCACCTGAGGTGACATGGCATTTCTGCTTCATTTAAGACCTTGTTGCCCAGTTGTGGGGGCCTGGGCCCAGATCCACAGGAGACAAAGGGTAGAGGCCAAGTTCCCAAAGACAAGCACAAAGTAGGACCCTGATCTCAATATCTAATTCTCCTAATTTACTGGGATGGTTTTCACAGATTTCTCACAATATAGTCACCTCCTCTCAGGGTTCCTTTTATTGCTGACACCCTGGGAAATCCACCTCTCTCTCCTGTCCACAGGAGTACACCACAATGAAATTCCACTATAATCTTTGATGGAGAGAACTTTTCCAACTGTGACTAAAAATCTAGAAACAATTAGGGAAAACAATGATGTAGTTTCATTTAAAAATTACATGGCAAAAGCAAAAAACATAAGCAAAGTTAAATGAAAAATTACAAATTGGGAAAAATATTTACAACTTCCACATAAAGAGTTATAATCCTAATACGTAGAGAGCTCAGGAAAAAGTGTAGGCAAAAATAACCCCAAATAACACCATGAAAAAGAAGGGGGCAATAGATACAAACTGGTATTTCACCAGAACAAGATCCTTAAACATGTAAAAGTTGCTCATGCTGTCTCATGGTAAGAGTTGCAAAGAAAAAAATAATTCCGTTTTCGTTGATTAGTCTGTGAGCAATGCCCATGCATTGCTGGACATCATATAAGAAAGTACAACCCCTGAAGAGGGGGTTCAATGCTATCTAGTAAAATTGCATACCTATTTCCTCTTGGATCCAGAATCACCTGTCTGAGAATCTCTCCCAAAGAAACAATACAAAACACAAAATGGTATGTTCACAAGGTCATTCCTTACAGTAATTTTCATAGCAGCAGAAAACGAGACATAAGACAGATGTCCACCAATAGTGGCTGGATGAATAACTATGGTCCATCTACATCCTAGAGAACCATGCAGGTAGGAAAGCAAAGAGGAGTCCTTCTTTGTACTGCTGTGGGGTAATTTCCAGGATACACTGATCAGTGAAAAAAGCCAGGTGCAGAAAAGTATGTTTTGCTGCTGCTGAATACAGTAGCCACTAGGCACATGTGACTATTTAAATTTAGGTGAGTTATATTAAATTAAAAATTCAGTTTCTTGGTTGCAGTACCCACATTTCAGATGTTCAACACCCATATAGCTAGTGGTTACAATGCTGGACAGCACAGACACAGAACATCTCATTTCTGCAGAAATTTCTGTTGCACAGCACTGGTGTAGGATATGCCACCTATTATCTATGAACAGGGGAGAAAACTAATTACATACTGTAATAGATTATATTTTTCCAGACTAGAAGGGTAAAACAAAAACTGAAAAAAAATTTTACCTAACCCGGCCGGGTGTGGCTCAGTGGTTGAGCGTCGACCTAGGATCTGGGCGATCAGGGTTCGATTCCCCGTCAAGGCACATGCCCAAGTTGTGGGCTTGATCAATGACTCTCTCATCATTGATGTTTCTCTCTCTCTCTCTCTCCCTCTCCTTTCCTCTCTCTGAAATCAATAAAGATATATTTAAAAAAAAAAATTACCTATAAGGCGATAGAAGAGCCCAGGATGGAAACTGATGATGTATATGATCTTAGAAATATAATACAGATTTACAGGCTCCATGCACTGAAAAGGGCAAGAACACAATGACCGCCCCAGCAGCAATGAGCAACTCTAGTCCCCAGACTGAATCCTCTAAACACATTTCCAGGCTTCCTTGGGGAAATGGGTGATTCCACATCTGGTTAGAAGAGCCTTGACCAAACTCTCCTACCAGAGAGCAATTCAAAAAGACTCAGAAGCCAATCCGAAGAGGTTTCCACTTGCCAAAGGTAGAACTCTTTGAATGTCAAATAAAATAATGACTACGCTAGTGAAGATATCTGGTGGTCCAGGGCTTTTCTTTGCTTGGAAGTTTTTGATTATTGACTCAATATTCCTACTGATCATTGTTCAGGTCAGATTTTCTAATTCTTCCTTATTAATCCTTGGGAGATAGTAGGTTTCTAGGAATTTATCCATTTCTTCGAAGTGGTATATTTCTAGAATTTTATACATTTTTGTAGGTTGTCCAATTTGCTGTTGTATTCTTTTCCATAGTAGTCTCTTGTGATCCTTTGTGTTTATGTGGTATCAGTTGTAATGTCTCCTCTTTCATTTATAATTTTGTTAACTTGGACTTTTTCTTGGTTATTCCATTGGTTGTTCAGGAGTGCATTATTTAATTTCCACATACTTGTGATCTTCCAGTTTTCCTCCCATTATTGAATTCTAGTTTCATACCACTGTGGTCAGAAAATAGACTTGGTATAATTTCAATTTTCTTAAGTTTACTAAAACTTTTGTGATCTAACCTATGACCCATCTAGAAAATATTCCATGTGTGCTTCTGAAGTATGTGTATTCTGTTGTTGTTGGATGGAATGTTATGTAAATGTCTGTTAGATTGATTGGTCTATAGTGTTACTCGAATCAGTCATTTCCTTATTGATTCTCTGCCTGGATGATGTATCCATTGCTGAGAGGGGTTATGAAAGTCCCCAACTATTATTGTTGTTTATTTTTCCCTTTAGTTTTGCTACTATTTTATTTATATATTTAGGTGCTCTGATGTTGGGTCCATAAATATAGGGGTGAGTAAAAGTCAGGGATGGGCACAAGTAGGTTTATAGTTGTGACTACAAGAAACAGTTTTTCTTGTATTGTTGTTTATTAATGTATTATTTTCCATATGAACAACTGTAAACCTACGTTTGCCCCACCGTGTATAGTCTGTTCATGGGTTAAAAGATTCAATATTGTTAAAATATCAGTTCCACTCAAATTGATCTATTGATTCAAAGCTATCTCAATCAAAATCCCAGCTGGAGTTTCTGCAGAAATTGACAAGCTGATTCTAAAATTCATATAGAAAAGCAAGAATAATAATAACCAAAATAACCTTGAAAAATAGTAAAGTTAGAGGACCCACACTGTCTAATTTCAGGGCATTATAAAGCTACAGTAATCAAGAGAGTTTGTCATCATAATCAAGATACACAAGTAGATCAATGAAACAGAATAGAGTCCAGAAAACAAATTCAGTGGAGAAAGAAGTGTCTTTTAAGCGAGCCATGCTGGAACAATTAGTTATCACTATGCCAAAAAATGAACTTCAACCTATAACTTGTACCATAAACAAAAAACTCAAAATGGATCATGTGAAACCTAAAACTGTAAAACTTTTAGAATAAAATTTAGGATAAAATTTTTGTAACCTTGGTTAGGCAACGATTTCTTCTGTAACACTAAAACAACTAGTAAAAAGAACTGTTCTTCATCAACATTGAAAACTTCTGCTCTTCAAAAAAATATTTTTAAGAGAATAAAGAGACAATCCACAGACTGGGCGAAAATATGTGTAAAACACGTATCTGACAATTGACTTGTATCTAATATATATAAAGAACTCTTAAAAATTAACAAAAATGAACCATCTAATTTTTAAAAAGGCAAAAGATTTACACATACTTCATCCAAGGTATATGGATGGCAAATATGCATAAGATGTCCAACATCATTAGTCGTTAGATAAGTGCAAACTTGATCAATGAGATATGGTTACAATTAAACAGACTGACCATACTGTTAGCAAGGAAGTGGAGGAATCAGAACTCTCAGACACTGCTGCAAGAATGTAAAATGTTAACACTTTGGAAAATAGAAGTTAAACATATACTTCACCATGTGATCCAGCTATCCCACTCCTAGGTATTTACCCAAGAGAAAAGCAAAGCATATGTCCATAGAAAGCATATGTCCGTTCATATACACATGAATGTTGATAGCTTTCTTTATTTCTAATAGCCCAATCTGGAAACAACCCAAACGTCCATCAACAGGTAAATGGATAAGCAAACTTTGGTATAGTCATATAGTGGAATACTACTTGACAATAAAAAGCAATTTACTGTTGATAACTATAACATGGATGGGTCTCAAATAATTATAGTAAGTGAAAGAAGCCAGAACCCCCAAAAGAATACATGCACTGATTCCATTTATATAAAATTACAGAAAATGAGAATGATTCTCTATTGTCATAAAGCAAATCAGTGGTTGTCTGAGGGTGAGGAGATACAGGGAGGGATAGGAGGGAGGGACTACAAAGGGGCATGAAGAAACTTTTGGGGGTGGTATATATGTTCACTATCAAACTGTATACTTTGAATATGTATGGTTTAATGTATGTTATGTATATCTCCATAAAGCTATTAAATAAAAAAGCAAGCAGCAGCCTGGCCGGGCGTGGCTCAGCGGTTGAGCATCGACCTAGGATCCAGGCGATCGGGTTCGATTCCCGGTCAGGGCACAGGCCCGGATTGCTGGGCTCCATCCCCAGTCGGGGCCGTGCAGGAGGCAGCCAATCAATGACTCACTCATCATTGATGTTTCTCTCTCTCTCTCTCCCTCTCCTTTCCTATCTCTGAAATCAATAAAGATATATTTAAATAAAAAAATAAATAAAACATTACATGTTGACTTTAAAAAAAAAGCAAACTGCAGATCTGTATAATACTAAATTAAAAAGATTGGAAAGACGAAAAGGCAAGTTGCAAAACACTGTAGCCTTATTTTTGCAAGAGAATTTGTACATATTGTTTAAGAGGATATACAATGAAAGATTAGGCATTAGATACTACTGTTAACACACACACACAAACTGAGAGATTCAAAAATATGTTGCAGAAGCGTATTTATTGATATACAGATAGTGGGGGGAAAGCAAGTTACAAACAGTAATCACAGTATGATTGTGTGTTAGTTTCTTAACTGTTTAAAAATTTCAAAGCATATAATCCAGAATTTTTGCACACTGGGACATTCTCTTCAGCTTAGACCAGGGGTTGTAGTTCCTACCATGAGACTTAGAGAACATAGTCATAGTCCAAAAGTCCTGAAGATGCTTTCTGAACCATAAAGACTTCCAGGAGTCACTGTTCTATCAGTTGAGGCAGCAGCTTCTCTCTTAGCTTTCCTGTTCTGTGTTGATAAGGCTGCAGTTCTGGGTCTAAATTTCTCTAAGTCTACCCTGTACAGTTTTAGCTGGTACAAATGCAGAAAGTGGACTAGACTACTAGTAAAAGATGGAGCCTTTTGATATTTCATGACACACATACGAAATGGAAAAAATTATAAATGATAAAAAAACTAAGTTACGATTTTACAAGGAGGAAGAAAGCAATGATCTTTTTTAAATGTATGAAACAATGTGCAGAATGATTCTAGTTCTCTTTAAAAAGGTACAATCAGATTGAAAAAGATAGGAAGGATATACAGCAAATTTTACTTGCTAATGACTCCAAATTTACATCTTACTCAACAGTTTTGGGTACCTCCTGTTTTCCAGACACTGCCGGTTCATATCCGTACACTCATCCCAGACTTTTCTCCTAACACCAAATGCCTAATGGACATGTGCATTTGGAGGAAGTAAAGAATTGCAAGACTGGCAGGGGCTTTATCTATAGCAAACTGAATCATTAAAACCAGTCTCTGAGCCTTCAAGGCCACCACCTAAAAAAGTGAAATGACTGTAAGGTAGAGGAGTGGGTTTTGTTATTAGACACAACAGTTATCCCACCTGCCTGCTATGGAAATCTAGGAAAAAGTATTTAACCTTCCTAATTCTCACTGGAGGTGATCCACAATAATGAGTTATAAAAAAAGAAAAAACTACCAGTACCTAGCTCACAGGACCATTGTGAGAAGGGGGCAGGGGGAACCCTGTAAAGTACAGAGCCAACGTAGTATCTGACATAAGAGCAGGTACCCAGCAAATGTTTCCTCCCTACACCTACCTCCTTTCTCTTCTGAGATGACTTTGAGGTAAATGAAATAGCCTAACAATGAGTTGTACATGTAGTAGAAACATTTAAAAATGAATACTACATTTTATCTAGGATTCAAGGCCATTTCTGTGGTGTAGATTATATATGATGCAGGCAGAATAGGAGGAAAACTAATTCCTCTTACATTAAATAGCTTATAGAAACTCCTCTCTTCTTTATGTTATTGAGAGTGCACTTTGCAATGAGTGTATGCGAATATATGTATAATCTGTTAGTTATCTTTTTGTGTGTAAATGCCTTACTTCTGCAACTAGATTATAAGTTAAGGTTATTTTTTTGCCATTTGAAGCCACAAATGGATCTAAGCAGATACTAATGAACAAGTTAGCTTACTTAGGACGAACTGGTTCACTAATTTCTTAAGTAAAATGTTGAAAAGTGCCCCATCTACACAAGATAAAAATCAACAGACATTTTCAGCTCACAATGTAATATGTGATATCCCCAAAACAGTCTAGCTCAAATCTAGAGACTGTCACAATATTGTTCAAGATGTAATTTATGTGCACACTGTAATAAAAACATTATGCAAGGCTCTTTGAGAACAGATAGCCTTATCAGAATTTTGGGACTGTTCTGTCTTCTTTTATTTCTGGCTCATTTTACATTGTTTCAATAATCACTTTAACTTCACGGAAAATGGCCATGAGTGTATTATAACTCGAGTGATCAACAACTACAATTGAACCCTTTCTGATATGCTCCTTTATGTTAATAAATATGGCCACGGCATTAACGAGATTGGCTTTTGCTTCTTTCTGGTTAAAGATTAGTTTTAACACTGCTAATGCCTTTGTATTGATCATGTCTCTGGCTGCAACTGGGTGTTCAGACATATTCAAAAGTACTTTCAAAACAAGATTTCTGGTTTTGCGATTTCCCTGGGAAAGCAAATTAAAAAGCTCTGAAAAATATTTGGCAACGATATGGTGATGGTTAGCATCAGCAGTCAGTTGCCCCAATATTTTTAAGCCAGATTGCTGTCCAGGTGAATTCAAAGGAAAACATATGGTTTCCTTACACATATGTTTAACATGTAATTCAATCTTGCGGTGTCTTTCATTCCCAGAAGGGGCATTCAGAGTAATTACAGCCTTTTTTCTCATTTCAGAGGAAGGAAAACTAAGCAAGCTTTCAATAAGTGTCACTACACCTACCTCATTAATAAATTCTTGGGCAAATGGATGAACATTAATGATCCCCATTGCAATTTGAGCTATTTTATGAATGAGAGGATCAGTAGTTGACTTAAGTAAGGTAACAAGTTTTTCAAATTCCTCAGAATTCATGTAGCATTCCATTTTGCAAGGGCAAGCAAATGGCTTAATCCCATTCGCCTCCCTGATCTTGATTTGGCGTCTAATCTCCTCTATGGTCTGAATGCAAGGGTCAGAACCAAATGGGTGCTCTGGGAGAGGTTGTGAGCATGAGGGTGTGCTCTTAGAAAGACATACTGTTGCCTCAGGCAAAGAATGAGTATTTTCCTCAGCCGAGGTCAGGACAATATATGAAGGAGGCCTTATCTCAGATTGGACTTGGGACCTAAATCCTAACACTGCTGGAGTTACGGCAGGGGCGTTGGGCCAGATAGTTACCTCAGACCAGTCCTTGGGCCTATTTTTTTCATTAATTTCATCCACAGGCTGGGGCTTAACTATCCTGCTCACAGGTTTAGGATTAGGGTCAAAACTAGTTTCATCTCCATCCCAAAACCAGTTCCCAATAACGTTCTCTTCCTCCTCCTCTTCAGCCCCTGGCCTAGCCTTACAGCTAGCCCCGGCCACAGGCTCCAACTTCTCAGCACAGGATGGGGGACCAGTACCGGCTTTACCTTCATCCTTGGCACTGGAGCGATTACCAGTCTCTTCTCCACTCCAGAACCAGGAACCAACACTGGCCCCTTCCCCAGCCCAGAACCAGGCATCAATACCAGCCTTATCTTTACACACAGACTTGGACTCAGCATTAACCTCAGCCACAGAACAACATCGAGATACTCGAGTGGCCTCACCTTCAACTTTGGGACTGAAATTTGCCAGGGTACCTTCTTTCATCTCAGTAACATTCTTGTTCTTAGACACTGCTTTCACCTCTGCCACTGCATTTGCCTGAAACCCTGGCTTGGCTATTGCTTTGGCCTGGGTCTTGGCTACAGGTCTGACTACGCCAGTAGCCTCCCTTTTTGTTTTAGCATCTACGCCAGCCCTTTTTACATTTTTGGCCTTGTTTCTACTCCCAGTCATGGTTAAAGCCCAGTTATATCAATAGCCCTATAGAGTCTTGGCCTTGGTTCTCACACTTTCACTGGGTCAGAGAGAACTTTGTAGCAAGAGTTAAAAATGTCAGTTCAGGAGTCACACAGTCCCCTTTCCAAACACAAAGCTTCTGTCAATGATACAGACAGAGGGCAGAGGCACTCAGACTGAGGGAAGATGCTGGTTCCTGAGTGTGGAAAGTGATAATCTTCTATCACTCCAAGGCCACCACAGCTGCCACTGGATATGGACCTACAGTGGAAGAAGGAAATGGACTATGAGCCTCTTCCAACTGTGCTCATCTATGCAGACAGCCACAGAGGACATGAGAGTAGAGATGGACTGTTTGGTAGGAGAAAGTAGAATTGTAGATGACAGTTACCTCATTTTAGCCCTTCCACACTCCCACTAATGCCCAACAATGTCCTGCTCAGGCACTACCACACTCTTCTCTGCATTAAATAGGAGCAGGGATGATGGAAAACCTTGCTGAAAGTGAGAGAGGCTACCAAGCATCCAGCCCCTTTGGTATACACCACTATACTATACAGGTCTATCCAGATAGGCCTCACACCAACCTGCACTGATCTCCTTGCTTTCTTGCGTGCTTCCAGTGTCGATAAGCCCTACAGCTGAAATCACAGGCAGACCTATGGACAAAAACACAGGTGGGATTGGAATTCAGAATTTCGGTAGACAGACAGGCACTCTGGTTTCTAGACCCAATACCTAGGTAGCATACCAAATCTGGGGCTTTGGTTATACAGTTGGCCCTTGAATAATGCAAGGGTTGGGGCACTAAAGTTGAAAATCCATGGATAACTAAAGTCGGCTCTCCACATAGATTACCAAACAGAACAATTAGGTTTTTAACTACAGTCAGTAGAACTGTGTGAATCAAATCAACTGTGGTCAATTGAAAAAATCCGAATATAAGTGGACCCACGCAGTTTAAATCCATGTTGTTCAAGGGCCAATTGTGTTTTTGGCTTCCCTGGTCCTCCTCCTGGTTTCCCTCCTCATTTCCCAGTTGTCTATTAACTACCCTATAATCACAATCTTAGCTCACTCCATGCCCATTTCCTGAGCTGTATAGAATGTTGGAAGACAATGGCTCCATCTGTTCTCACCCACTTGCCAACAGCCAATTTCCATCCCCAATAAATAGGGATGCTCATGCTCACACTCACCTTGGATCCAAATGAGCAGTTTCGGTCCTCTTGCTTAATTAAATTCAAAGTCAACAGCTACCTACAGGAACCTCTAAAGGAATAAACCTAGACAGACAAACAGGCAGAGGAGAGAAAACAGAAGAGATTGAGATGGCCCAACACTCATGACAAGTGTTATAACATATGCTTTTGTACATTCAAGGTCATGTTAAATGTCTCCCACCTGTCTGATCCTGCAAAATGACTCCCCATCCATTCCCCCAAGACCTGCAACTTGCCTAATTACACCTCCCAACTCTGAAGTCAGCGATTTTCCCAGCAGAGGGCACACTCTCTTCCCTGAACAAAAATATGAGGTGCAAGAGCGGGTATGGAAAATAGGCAAATGAATTTAGAAAGAAAGGAGTAAAGATAATGGGGACTATTCTTTCAATAGCATCTTTGCATGCCCCTACCCTTTCCCCTTCTCTCTGCATGCATAGATCCTATCTCACTTACCACCTGTACCACACAGCAAGGGACCTTAGGAGATGCTATCCTTCCTACCAAAGAACAGTCCTCCAGCTGGAGAAGAGTCACGCCATACAGAAAAAGGGAGGGGTATTCAGCAAAGCACCAGGAAAACCTGTTGACAATGATAGAAAAAGATCAGGTTAATGGACAGATACCCAGAGTTCAGGTCTTTCACCTCGTTTTCAAGAATCAGTAAGTAAATAAATCTCTCTTAACGCCCATGTTTCTTCAGATATTCATTCTCAGGAACTCCACAAAAGCTTTTGTGAGACTGTCTCTGCACCAAAATGAGGGGCTTTAAGGGGTAGATGGAGATGGAATTTAGTTTCCTGACCTAGAAATTAAATAAACAGACTGACTTCATGCGTTCCAAATGGACTCTTCAGAAAACTTTCCCCTCCGTTCTGAACCGCCATTACCTCAAAATATTAAAGTAGGCTGGGATGTTGAGTAAACAGATCCCGAATAAGAAAGGTGGATTACTAGCACAGTTTATATGGACCCTTCCCGTGAAAGTCGATGAACTCCTCACCCTGTCTTTTGCTTGCATCAATGGGTTCAAGATCCAAACATGGAAGGCACTAAAACTGCTGTATTAAGAGGCAAGCGAACATTTCACTTTAGTGTCTTCTCAATCTACCCATTCATTCTCATTTTTGCTAAAAACACACCTACCGCGCAGACACAAGGTGCCTGTAGGAAAGGAGAGCACCCAGGATGCTGGGCCCAACAGGCCCCTTTCCAGATTCAGGGCCCAGAGTAGCCGAAGCTAACGTCTGCGCCCTGGCGCTCCCACCTCCAGCCCAGCTCCCGCTCCGCCATTTCTCCCGAAGCAGCCCCCCCCCCCCCCCCCCAGCGCTCTCCCAGCACAGACACCCTAGAGGGCGGGGCGCGGGCACCGGGAAAGCCGGCTGGGGAGCAGCCAGCGTGCTTCGCCTTCCCCGCAGGAGCCGCGGGCACTCTCCGGCCACCCCGCGCCCTGGGCCCGCCAGCACCGGTCGCGCCGCCGCCTCGCCAGGGTCCCCGGCGCTGCGCACCTCTGTCAGGGACCGGCTCCGACCAGCGACCAGCGCGGTCGCCTCCTCCTCGCCAGGACGCCAGGGGCTGGGCGCGGGCTGTGGGCTGGTGGAGAGTGGGAGGCCGCCCCCGCCCCCACCACGCCCCTACTTGCCTTTCCAGGCTCGGGGCCTGGGTGGTCGTCCTCCCCTCAGAGCTCCTCACTCAGCTGCCCCCCGCCTTCCGCCCGCTCGGAATTGCAAGGAGGCGTCCCGCCCCCCGCGCCTCTGCACCAAGCCCGGCAGGGGCTGCGCAGCATGCGGCACGAGCCCACAAACCGCTGGCAGCGAGGGTGTCGGGAAGGGGGGCGGAAGGATACGGCACGAATGGGCTCGACGCCCCCTCCCAGGCCCACCGTAGTTCCGACCCGAGGGGGCGTGGCCGGGGCCTGGGCCGGGCCTGGAGGAGACCCAGCCCAAGGGGGAGCTTAACCTCAGCCTGCCTCAGTGGGCCAACGCGGCCCTCTACATGGCGACCATCGTCCCGTTTCTGCCACTACAATCTATGGGACCCGCGGGCGGGGGCTGGGGGGCCGGTCCGGGAGGTTAGAAGGAGCAGCGCAGGACGCTGCAGCGGATGGATACAAACCGCCCCTTGGTGTGTGCGAATCCCCACACGGCTCTGTCTGCCCACTCCTCCTCCTCCATCCCACCCGCCATCCTTTCTGGGTGCTGAAGGGAGAGGGGCTGTGAGGCCTGCAGGCTGTGAGGCGAGAGGCGATCCAAGGCCAGACCACCCCCATGTCCTGGGGTGGCCCCCTAGGGTTTCTTTTACTGTTCAGGGACGAGCGAGGGGAGGACGCTGGGAGGGGGCTGCCTCGGAGGCCTCACCATTAGTCCCTCTTCTACAGGCGGCAGACCTAGACCTCTAACCCTGGCAAACGGTCCAGTGCTCTGCGCCCAGAGTCGTTCTTTCTGCCATACTGCTTTTTTCTCATTCGAAATGATTATACATGTTGCCATTTTGTGGTCCCTGCAGTTGCCCATGAGTTCCCTTCCCTGTCCGGACCCACACTGACCATGCAATCCTCCCTGTCTGTAGCCCCACAGCCAAGTGTCAGGCACCAGGTAGGGCATGTCCTGGCTCCTCTTCCTCTGCTCTGTCAAGTCTTCTCTTGCAGTCACATCCAAGCTCTCATGATCTTTGGCAGCGTGGAAATGTGGCAGGGATTAGAACCAGCTTGGATCTCAGCCATTTCCCATACACACCTGCCTAGTTTGTCCTTTAGAGTTGTTAACATATTAAACATACGTATTTTAACTTCCCTGATAATTACACAGTCTACAATATATATGAGCCTGGTTCTGATGTTTGCTTTGTATTCTGTCTGCGTTTTCTTGTGTTTTAGCATGCCTTTTAATTTTTTCTTGAAAGCTGTATATGATAAACTGGGCAATAGGAACTGAGGTGAACAGACCCTTTTCAAGAAGTTTTATGTTAGGCTGGTTTAGCAGTTGAGCTGTGTGTAATGTCTGCTGTAGCTGTAGGTGCCAGTGTTCAAATTCCTTTAAGTGTCCTTATTTTTGTTTTCCTTCTTATCTTTGGGCTTCTCTAATACTCCTGGCAGAGAGTCTGCATGTTTATAGCTCTTTTAGCTGTACTCCACTCCTATTATACTGGAGGCTTGTGACATGGTAAAAACGTGTAGAGAAGTGTTCTATAATCTTACAATTAAATTCCAGCCCTTTGTGGGCTTGTGTCCCTAAGCTGTGTCCTTCACAAATACTTCTTAGTTCTTTCCCCCCCTTACATGAAAATGGAAGAATAGAGTGGGGTGGTTAGGAGGAATGCCTTTGCCTTAGCAGGGATAAGGCTCTGGGAAAGTCTTTTCCACTGCAGAGTAGGCCTTTGTCACAGAGAAAGCTCTGGGTGTATTTCACATGAGCATACTTCCCCTTCCACTGTCAGAGCCATGAGGAGATCTTTCTGGAATCTTCACTGTAAGAACCTGCTAGAGTTCCTGGATTTAAAGCCTACTAAACCTCTAAGACTCTAAACCCCACTCGCATACTATTCCAAACTTGGTCTCCAGCAATTTGTCCAAATTACTATTTAAGTCTTCTCTCCTGTTTATGTCTCTAGCTGTTTGTGCACTATGTAAGGGGAGATAGGCTGTGATTCTCTGGATTTGTCTTATCTCCAGAATTCCAGGTGGTCATTTGCCCTGTGACCTGTTTTCTCATGGGTCTAAGATAAGTCCCTGATTCTCACTTTGGTCAGCATTTTTTCTGGTTATAAGTGTAAGAGCAATGACTTCCAAGCTCTTTACATGGCAACTGACACTGGAAATCTGGCCTACAGATTTTAATTCTGTAGCTAACATCCAGTGAACAGCTTCTGTCCTCTTTTCAGCTGAACTTCGATCTGGAAAATGAAAAACTATCTGATATTCTGAAATACCAGCATGTATCAGGTCTCTCTAGTTCCTTTTAAAAATGTAATCTAGTCATATTATGGGGTAGGCTGGGGTAAGTAGGAAAGGGTAAATGAGAATTCCATGGTGGCTTTTAGTGGTCTTAATTGGAAAGACACTGCCCTGTGCTCTTTGTTACTATAACCTTAATGCTTTGTAATACTCTGTTTTGCCTACCATAATTAACCCCGTACTAAAAGAACATTTTTGCATAAGTATGCCTCCCTTCTCCTTGTGGTCATGTACCACAAGGAGGCTGATCCCAGTTCCAGAAGTGAGTCTACATTGTCTAGGGGTAATCTGTTCCTTTGGTACTCTCTGGTTCAGGAAGGGTGATGATCTAATTCAAACTCTGCCCAATGAGACATTAGGAGAAGATTGCAGAAGAACTAAGAAAAGTATCCTCACTCATAAAAAAAGGCAATCAGGAAAAATTGTCTCCTTTTTTCCCTCAGGAAGTTGCTTGACTCCTAGAATCATTGCAGCCATCAAGCTTGCAGCCTTGGGATGGAAGCTAATACTGTGAATGGCAGAAGGAGATGGAAAAAAACTGAGTCCTTAGTGGAATCAAGCAACCATCAAGACCTCAGTACTTCCAATCCCTGGATCATAAATTTCCTTATTAAGTTAGTTCAGTTCAGTTACTTGTTATATGAAAATGGAACAATCTTAAATGATATGTATGCTTAGGCAAAGAATAACTCTTCAGTGAGTAATAGTTCCTGACTTTTGTCCCTCAGTGAGCACCTACCTCTGAAAACCAGTGGCAGAACTCATGTTTCCATGTGAAAGGAAAACTGTAGATTCTGAATGCCTTGCCTAAAGGTTGCTAGAGGTCTGACAATTGTAACTGGCTTCTGTCCTAGATTTAAAAGGAAAGCCTCAGGGAGAAAACCTAAACCCTTACTTATCTAGGGGGTTCAGAGGTACATTAAATACTTGAGCTCATAGATAAGCCTGGTTCACAGTCATTGTGTAAAAGTGCACCCTTATGAAATGTCCATAATATAAAGATATTAGAGGTTATCTGCGTTCAATTCAGGGGGCTGTACTGAGTTTGAGGAAGATAAATTCATAGTGTCAACATTCTGAAAGTTTTGGTTAACTTTCCCCAGGCATACTGCACTAAGCAACACAGGTATAAAAACAGGTGGATATTTGGGATTTATCAAGAGCTAGGATTGTTCAGCCAGGCATGGCTCAGCAGTTGAGCATTGACCTAGGATCCTGGAGATCGAGGTTCAGTTACCAGTCAGGGCACATGCCCGGGTTGCGGGCTCCATCCCCAGTCGGGGGCATGCAGGAGGCAGCCGATCAATGACTCTCTCTCATCACTGATGTTTCTGTCTCTCCCTCTCTCCCTCTCCCTTCCTCTCTCTGAAATCAATAAAGATATATTTTTAAAATTTTTTTAAAAATTAGCTATGAAAAAAGCTTCTAGATTTAATGAATTTTGAGCCCCACCTCTGGTTGCCGTGGCAGGGACAGAGCAAATGATTTTGTGGGCAGTATACAGCCTGCAGGCCAGACATTCCCCACCCCTGCACTAGATGATAAGGTAGAAGTGTTATAAAAATGATGGACCATGATTGACTATTAAATTGGGAAGGAAGGAAAAGGTGGAATAGGCTTATACACAGGAAAAAGAGGATAAGGGGTAGGAGGTCTAACAATACACAGGTTTAAGTTTCTTTATGATGAATAGAGTACTTTGCTACAAGCTGTGAGATAGGCCAGTAAGCCAGGACAAGTGGAATAGGGAAACAGATTGATAGCTGAACAAACTGGCAGAGCAATTTACAGCAGATACAGAAGGTCACCTCCCTAGAGATAACATCTAGGCCTCAGTAGTATTTGAACCCCAGGCCCAGAAAAGCAGCAAAACCAGGTGGACAACACCAGGACCAGCTGCAGTGACTAAGGACCCAGGACACTGACCAATAGTGGAGACCACGACCCTGAAGGAGCACACCTGGAAAACTGATGAATATTTTGTTGAAACCCTCCCCTGAGACCGCGCCTAAGATTCCAGCCAGCAAGAAAGAGAAAAGCCTCAAGACAAAGGACTTGGCCCGCACCAGTCCCTTTCCCCTCTCCTTGCCTCCCTTCTTTCCCCACAGGTATGCATCTCCTAAACACAAAGGGACCCCATGAGGCTTGTAACCAGGGCAGCAATGGGCAGTGGCAGTTCATCCCGAGCTAACCCCTGGAACCTGTCCCCAAGGCCCCCTTTTCTCTGACTTCTTAGTGAGCCAAAGCAGACCAGCCTAGGCTCATTTCCCTAGTTCTTCCTTGTTTCACTGTCCCCAGCTTTAATAAATGTCCTCTAAAATTCACCTGGACTCATGTTGTTAAATTTTTCCTGCATGAAGTTAAGAATCCACATGCTACCAGCCAGCCCTAGGCAGACCCACTAAGGGTCAGGTCCCCTTTCCAGTAACATAAGGAACAGAAAATCTGATGATGAAGATGATGGCAGCTTTTAGTGATAATTAGCACTAGAGGGACATAGACATAGCATAGTGGTAAAGAACACCAGCTCCAGATTCAAACCACAAAGGTTTGAATCTCAGCTCTTCTATTAACCAGCTCAGTGAGCTCGGCCAAGTTACTTAACCAATCTGTGCCTCAGCTTCCTCATATGTAAAATGGGGACAACAGCATGTATTCCATAAGTTTGTTTTGAGGATTAAATAAGTTAATACATGCAGAACCCTTAGAATAGTACCTGGTACATATTAAACACCTAATATATCAATAGTAATTACTATCACAGGTAACAAACGGCTCAGGTGTTGCAGTCAGACAGATAGATGGGTTTGATTGATACTTCCAGAGTCCAAGTTTCTTCCTCTATGCTATCTGCCCCTCTACACTAGTTCTGTCTTATTTATTAAAAAAGACTCCAGCCCGACCGGGCATAGCTCAGCGGTTGAGCATCGACCTAGGATCCAGGCGATAAGGGTTTGATTCCCGGTCAGGGCACATGCCCGGGTTGTGGGCTAGGCAGCTGATCAATGACTCTCTCTTCATTGATGTTTCTATCTCTCTCTCTCCCTCTCCTTTCCTCTCTCTGAAATCAATAAAGATATATATATATATATATAAAAAAAAAGACTCCAGTACATAGTATAAAGAAACAAAAGCTAAAATAGGGGCAAATAAAAAACTGCAGGTACACAGGACAGAGGAGTTACTACCTACCAAGGGGCAAAGAGTAAATGTGAGGGTATCAAAAAGACTTCAAAAGGACCCTAGAATTTGAGCTGAGCCTAAAAGGATGGACATGTTTCCCTAGACAGAGAAAGGATTGTGAGAGTAGCGACAATAGAGTGAACAGTGGGGAAAGGCACAGAAGTAGTAAAGCAGAGTATAATTGGGTCGGGAAATAGCAGATAGCCCAATGTGGCTTGAGTGGAGGCAAAGTGGAGCAGGGTTTGGATTAGGATGAGGCTCCTGAGAGTCAGTGTCTCCTCAAACTGGGTCCTTATCTCATTCTAGTCCTGACCCTGACTTGGAAGAATGTGGTGGGAGATGGAGTCGGAAAGGTGGAATTGTATGGAAGGGTGTAGGGCCTCGAAACTCTGCATAGGGAACCTGGTAGTATTTTACAGATGAGATCTCATTGAAGGGTGCTCTTTTGAAACTGGGGACAGAGTGTGTCAGTGGGTGCTAAGAGTCTCTAGCTGTGCAGTAAGAAGACACCTTTTTTCATTCGTGACTGGAGAGATGACAAATCCACTCTTATTTTATCCCCAGGCTGGTTAAATGACTTTTCTTTTTTAATCCTCACCTGGGGATATGTTTTTCATTGATTCTAGAGAGAGAGGAAGGGAGAGGGAAAAAGAGAGAGAGAGAAATATCGATGTGAGGGAAAAACATTGATCGGTTGCCTCACGCACATGCCACAACTGGGGATTGAACCCATCACCTGGTTATGTGCCCTGACTGGAATTGAACTCAAGACCTTTTGGTGCACAGGACAATGCTCTAACCACTGAGAAACCCCAGCCAGGGCTCAGACGACATTTGAACAGACCCTTACTATCTTATTACATGAGATTCATGTAATATTTATCCAAAAAGGGGGCAGAAACAAAAGGGCCACATGAGTGACAAGGTTTTTAATTCAACTATACCCCAGAAAAAAACTGAGAGGTGATCCTGGCCAAGGAGTGATGAGAACATAGATAATCATCTTCATTCTTGGGCGCACACACACACACACACACACACACACACACACACACACAACTCTTACCCTGCCCTCTGGCTGAGATTTAAAAAATCCACAGGTGTGAATTGCTTACGTACCTGCTTCTCATGAATCTGGGAATAAGCAGTATGAAGCAATACCACAACATGAAGCTCCCCAAATATAAATGCAGCACCCCAACAGGAATTCTAGGCTGAGAGAGCTCCGATAAGAAAAAAATTACAGAGAACTTGAAAAATCACTTAAATGCAGGCGCGTGTCACAAAAACATATGCTGCCCCACCCCCCAATATACTTCTGGGCTCTGCCTCCATCATTTTAACTTGTTTATGTATGGTGCATAGGATCAGAGGTAGGTTTACAGATATTAATCCTGCAGTGGCTGCTAAAAGAATGACACCACCGCCCGGCTGGGCGTGGCTCAGCAGTTGCACATCGACCTAGGATCCAGGAGATCGGGGTTTGATTCGCCATCAGGGCACATGCCCAGGTTGCAGGCTCGATCCCCAGTCGGGGGTGTGCAGGAGGCAGCCCATCAATGACTCTCATCATTGATGTTTCTATCTCTCTCTCTCTCCCCCCCCCTCCTTTCCTCTCTCTGAAATCAATAAAGATATATTATAAATAAATAAATAAATAAATAAATAAATAAATAAATAAATAAATAAATAAAAAATAAATGACACCATTGTTCTGACATCAATTCTTTGACACCAACTACCTGGAGTTAGCATTAGACTCCACAGATTTAAGGATGCAGTCCTTAATACTGGCCCCACTTTAGATAAGATGCCAGTTACAAGTCTTACGGTGCCACTCATGCTTCTGATTGACCAGTTACAAATTTAGGGGTTCCCATACTCCCTCAGGTTTGATAATTTACTAGAAAAACTCACAGAAATCACTAAAAGCACTATACTTCACATTATAGTTCATTATAAAGGTATACAGCTTCCATGCCCTCTTCCCATAGGTTCAGAACAAATCACTCTCCTTGGATATTAGTGTGTTTACCAACCAGGAAGCTCCACAAAGCCCTGAGATTTCATTGGGGATTCCTTATGTATGCTTGATTAAATCATTGGCTACCAGACTGAACCCAAAATCCAGCCCTCCTTCCTTCTGTGGCCTAAAGTTCTAACTAATCAAGTGGTTAGTCCTTCTAGGGACCAGCCCACATCATGAAGTTATCTAAGGGCCCACCAAAAGTCCATTCATTAGCATAACAAAGACACTCCTATCACTCAAGAATTCCCAAGGTTTTTTGAAGGTCTATGCCAGGAACCAGGGAAAAAGTTTAGATATATTCTTTCCATACCACACCCTGTTTAAGGTAGTCTCTTTTGTCAAACTCTAAGGCCACACAGACACAGACCAAAGACAACAGAGCTTAAGCTGGAAGACCTCTGAAAGACCATAATCTGAAAATTGGCCCCAATACTTATTATATTGCTGGAGAGTGGAGGAAAGAGGATAACAAAGAGGCAGGGGTAAGAGAGAAGGTAGTCCTAGGCCTCAATCTCTGTAATTTTACCCCGCATACCCACTTCTCAGTCCTAGCTTTTAAATGTAAACAGGAGGGTATAAAGTATTACAGCATAGTTTCAACTCTACTGAGAATAAAAATATGAGTAGCCTTAGGGAAATTAATTACTTACTAATGACACTTTCCTAAACTGCCTTGGTATCCAGCCTTGGGGCATCAGGGGTTCCCATGACCTCCTCAGGTGTGGAAAGATTCTGTTAGAAAGAAGACCATAACTTATCAAGGGCTGCTACGTAGGATGAGACCAAAGGAACAAGTCCAAAAAACTGGGCAGAGAGCAAAACACGTGGAAGAGAGCAAAGGGTCTGCAGAGGGGAACTTACGGGACCATCCATTAAAGCACTTTCTGCAGGTGTTTCCCAGAAAGATCCTACTCTGAAGCCTAGGACTAAAAATGGAAGGAACCTCAGATGGAGTAGCCACTTTTGTATTCCCAGAAGGGAGAGAGAGGCTGCCCAGGGCTGAGATCCAGAGATTCTCTTGGGAGTTGAAAGCTTGGCAGTATCCCAAAGAGAAATCCTCTGTCAGGGGCCCCCAGCATCTAGGTTCCCTCCTCCAGAGTCTGTCCCCAAACCCCCTTTCCTAGAGCTGCTGAAATTGAGATTCATTCCTCTCTTGCATCTCCAGGTAGCTGCAGCCTTGGAGCATAAGGCAGATGTATTCCCCAGCCCCCTCCTCTTCCACCCTCTCTCAATTTTGAGCTGGTCTCAGCAATCCCCATCCTCTGGAAAAGACAGAAAATAGAGTGGCGAATAAGTGGGAGGACAGGGGCATTGCTCGGGGTTCCCCTCTTCACACCTGCTCTTCCAGAGCCAGCATCACTGGTTTATATGAATCGCTTGTTCACGAAATGTCACTTCACGGTTTCTTAACTCCGGGCTCCCCTGATGCCAACTCCTTCCATGTGTCCACCTCCCACACTCACACCAAGAAACCCAGAATCACTCAATACTGGGCAGGGAGCCTGGCGGGGGAGAGGAGGGGTGTTCAGAAGGCAGGAGGGAGTAGGAGGGTCCCAGGCACTTCCAGTACCAGGATCTAGTTTCAGCCCCCACCTCCCGCAGGTGCCATTTCCGAGCACCCACCCTCTCAGCACCTACCTCCTCCTCTTCCAGCGACCACAGCTTCTCTCCGCGTGTGCCTCCCGCAGGATGACTTCCTGCCTCTTGAGCTCCTGGACAAGAGACAGACCCAGCAAAGACGCTCGCGATGGCCTGCGGGACTCTTTGCCAACAAATGCTGTAATTCTGGTCACCTGAGACTAGTTTTCAAGCTGGTGCGGCACGGCGACACAGCCACCCACCGACAGTAACATCCTACGACTCCTCCCTCTGGAGTCTGTCAATCCTCAGGTGTACAGCCTTCGTGCCTCTTTTCCGTCGGACACGCCTTTAGGCCCGCCCAAGGGAGAGCGCGGTCACGTGACCCGCCGCCAGGCCACGTGACCACGCAGTCGGCGAGTTCTCCGCAGGCCTGCGGCACCGAAGAGCGGAGTCTTCTGCCTCCGGGGTTGAGTTAGGAGCTGGTGGAACCTGAAGCTCCTGACCGTGGTGAGGATGGAGAGCTAGAGGAAGGCTGGATTCGGAGCCAAAGCTTCCAGCCCGAGGCCCGGGCCTTGCTCTTTGGGACCCCAGGGTTGGCGAGGAACACTGGATGCGGAGTTTGGAGACAAGTGACTTTGCATATTCTTTTAAAAATTCGGGGTGACATGTTAACACACACAGATCTGTCCTGAAAAATATTGCAAGGCAAAATAAACATTCAAAACTCCACCACAAGAATAATCCCTGTTAACACACCTGTGGTTTGTGACGGGAGGCGAAACTGCCACTTTGCCTTATTTCCATAAACCAGCGATTTTCCACCGCTGCTGCACGAATTTTTAAAGCATACAATACCTGACTAATTAGGGGCACTGACCTCTTTTCCCTTGGATTGTCGAATAAAAAATGAGATCAGCCAACACAACAATAGCTATCCGGTGTGAATAAATCACAATCATACCTATTTTTTTTGGTCAAATTGGCAAAAAATTATATATTTTTGATGTGCCGCAGAATTTTAGTAGTTTATGTGTCCATGAGATGAAGAAGTTTGAAAATCGCTGCCATAAACCCTGAATATTAGAATGGAGGGAAAAGCATGTTGCACTGTCAGAAAAATTAGACAAATCTTGGGTAAAAGACAACATAGGTTACTGGATGTTACTTCAGTGCAGGGCTGGGCTTCACTTTCTATTGATTGAGCAAGTTTTCAATTCTGAGAGGCTGATGTTAACCTGTAGATATTCTGTCCAATAGAAATGATTTATGTTCAGTGGAACAGATAACATAATGGCTACTATCATTGATAATATAAGGGCATTTATTGCCCTTATGATATTAACCAGTTTTGTATTTAACCCAGCAATGTTATCCTCACGTTTTCTATGCGTGTATGAAATTTAATATACTATATTTTGTTTTTATTATATTGTATATATTGTATACATTTACCTCCAACAATTTTTATAATCTTAGCAGTTCATTGTGCTGAAAAATATTTCACATGTTCATTTCTAATTTAAGTCATACTTTAACCTTTTAAAAAATTAACAGCATCCTCAGACAAAACAAAAATAACTTTTCCACCATGTCTAAAAATAATAAAATATATTTCTCATGGGTCTGGATTCCCACTCCAAACCATTTCTATCCCTGACTTCTGCAATTTCTATCAGAAAGTATGGTATGATCTTTTTACTTATTGTGTAAAATACACATAAAACGCATCACATTTAAGTGAACAATTCAGTGGCATTAAGTACATTCACAATGTTGCACAACCATCACTGTTATCTACTTCCAGAACTTTGTTGTCATTCCGAAAGGAAATGTTATCTTTTTGTTTGTTTGTTTGTTTTTTAAAATATATCTTTATTGATTTCAGAGAGAGGACAGGAGAGGGAGAGAGAGATAGAAACATCAACAATGAGAGAGTCATTGATCGAGCCCACAACCCGGGCATGTGCCCTGACCGGGAATCAAACCCCGATCGCCTGGATCCCAGGTGGACATTCAACCGCTGAGCCATGCCCGGCCAGGCAGGAAATGTTATCTTTTGAATGTAATAGTTATGTAAAAAAGTTGCCATCTTTGTACAGTCGAGACTAATATAAACTTAGCAACCTTGATAATTTTTCTTTAAAGCATTTCATTTAAAAAAGCTAGGGTTTCCTAGTTCTCATGGGAGCCCACTTTTCTAACTTTTCTAAGTGACTTTATAAATTCCTTCTAACACATATAGTTTATTCATTTACATAACTATACTTTCCAACATGCCTACCTATACCTTGAGGCACTAGAAGCAAGCACATTAAAACAAAAAAAGCCCTGTTGTTAATTTTTCTATCTCCCTGATGTCTGTCTCTGACATATTTTTTAGCATGGCAGATTTAATTCCAGGCTATGGAACATATGAAGTTTCTTAAAAGGTCGTATTGAAATTGCATAGATTTTGCATAAACTTGAGTTTATTCACACACGTTTTTAAAGTATGTATTATTCCATAGATGACGGTATTCTCTATTTCACCAGACATAAAAGCATCAGTGTCATTTCACGCCCCCTGCTGAGGATCAAGCCCGCAACCAGGGCATGTCCCCTGACCGGGAATCGGACAGGTAACCCCCTGGTACATGGGTCGATGCGTAACAGCTGAGCCACATCGGCCAGGCAATAGATCATTTTTAATATCTACTTATGCATGGTATTGCCTTAATACTTTTCTTGGACTATGATCACAAAGAAAATCTTACTCCTGACTCCATTTAATTGGTTTGCTATCCTACCCTTTCATTCTTTCCGTAGCACTGAAGCAACACCTGCATTTTTTGAGTTGTAAAATATGCAGATTTGGCTGACTTAGCTTTCCAAACTGGCTTCAGTCCAACTGCATCCCGCAATAAACTTGTCTCACCTATTCCAGGCAGAGAGGATACATCCACACTACTAAAACAGATTTTCCAATATACACTTTTCTTACTACCACTGGTCACTTCCAAGAATGACGTAATGGTTTGTCTTATCCTACCCTTCAGTGACCAATTTAAGTGGGTCTCTCTTCTCTGAAACATTACTCAAGTACCACAGCCCACACAGTAATCTCTTCCTTCCTTAAGCTTCAGGAATGGAATTTTCCAATGAGGGTATGCTTGTCATAGTTCTAATTATCTATGTTTATAAGTGTGCACAATGTACCTGCACCTGGATTTTAAAGTGAAGAAGGGTCACTTCTGCCAATTTTCACACAGAACTTTATTGAAAACACACTCAAATACAGAACCATATGTTTAAACAACAAACAGCAGGGTAGCTTACATAGGGAGACTCAGTTCATTGAAAGCTCAATACTGAAAAATACTGCAATCTGGACAGCAAGACAAATATCAACAAATATGTTTTCAGCTCTAATATTCATTTGGCATCCACAAAATGATCCAGCTCAAGCCAAGAATTGGACAAAGTTAACATCAGCATTAAAAATATAAGTTATAACACAAAACAAGACTGTGAAAACCAAAGCACTACTCAGGGCTCTTTGGGAACATAAAGCTGATGAGAGACAGGTGGTTAATCATATTAGTTTGGTTGTCCCCCATCAGGATTGTTTTGATTGTCTATTTGGGATTGTAGTTCCTTAGCTAAGCTCTCAAATTCGTGGAATGCAGAAATAAGCGGCTCAAGACTGAAATCATCATCAACTAACGCCATTGATCCATTTCTTATAATATTACTGATATTCTGAAACATTTTAATAACAATTTGAATATTGTCATGTGACTCTTGTAAGTTAAAGAGACCCACAAATACCGATAGAGCTTTGGCACTGAATAGCTTTTTTGCCACCATAGGATTTTCAGACATGTTCAACAACATTTTCAGGACGTAAAACTTCGTTGTTGCATTTCCTGTGACTAATAGGGAAAGAAACCCAGACATAAAATTGGCAACCAGTGTGTGATAGTCAGTAGTCATAGTGAGGTGTCTAAGGAGCCTTAATCCAAGAAGCTGCTCAGGGGAATCCAAGCTTCGTGCAAGGGTGTCCTCACACACTTGACATATGAATGTCTCAATCATGTTTAGATTTGGATAAGGTGGAGCCATGAGAATCATATTTTCCAAAAATCTTGTCCTAACTCTGGAGGAGGGATAATTGAGCAAGGTTTCAATAAGTGAGACAACACCTGAATCCCGAATGACATCTCGGGTAAACTGAGAAGCACTTCTTGTACCCATTGCGATTTTAGATATTTCCTGAATAAAAGGATCTCGAACTTTTTCCATTAACAGAAGGAGTTCCTCAAACTCTCCAGAACCGATTTTAAGCTCACACTGTATACAGCTACAGGACCAACTCTCAGGCTCTGCACTCTCCCTGGTCCTAAGATGCTCCCGAATTTCCCTGACTGACCGATAGGATGGTTCATACTGAAATGTGAACTGAGGGTCAGGCTGATTGGCCTGAGGGGAAGATTCCTCATCTTCCCCTTCCTCATTCTTGGGCTTTCCCTCAAACAGTTCAACGAATGCAGAGGATACTTCTTCAGGAATTCTAAAGGAGCTTGTGGATGGGAAGCCAACCGTATAAGGACCAGGTTTGTATTCAACAGTGACCTCTTCCCAGGTTTGGGGCCTGGATGATGTATTAATTTCCTCCTCAGCTGAATCTCTGAACCTGGAACTAGCCCTGTACACAGGATTGGGATTTAGGTCAAAGCAGGCCTCATCCCTGTCCCAGAACCAGGACCCAAATATAGCCTCTTCTTCAGACTCCTGCCAGGTCTCTTCTCTAGCCACAGCCCCCAAACTGGACTTTTCCTCAGTCCAGAACAAGGACCCACCAATGGCCCCCTCCTCATCTCCCGGTGTAGACTCACAGATGGCTGAAGCCCCAGCCTCCACACCAGCCTCTTTCTCTGCCCAGAACCAGGACCCAATGATGACATCCTCCTCAAACCTGGGCTCATGTTTGACCCTATTACTGTTATTACCATCTTTCTGGGCTCTGGGCTTCAAGACAGTATTAGGCTCCTCCTTGTCTCTGGGCCTAAATCTGCTATTGGCCTCTTCCCCAGGCAAAAACCAGGACTCCTTATAGTACTCATCTTCAGACTCAGATTCAAAAAAGTCCTCTCTCTTTGTCCTGAGCTTGGACCTAGCATTTGCCTCATCTCTGACTCTGGGTCTGAACAAGTTATTAGTATTTTCTTCAGGCCACAAGCAGAATGGGTTGCCAGACTCCTCCTCAGACCCAGACCAGGAATCAATATAGGGATCTTGCTTGGATCTGGGCCTAGACCTGGGGTTAGGCTGATGTTTTGCCCTGTGCCTGGACCTGGTATTGGCCTCTTCCCTGGGCCATGATCTGATATTGGCCTCTTCTCCAGCCCAGAGAGAAGACATCGTAGAGGTCTCATCTGCTGACCAGAATCCAGATTCATTAGATGCTTCCTCTCTGGCCCTTGGCCTGGGATAGCACCAAGACCCTGTATTAGTTTCCTCCCCTGATCCAAACCAAGGTTGAATTCCTGACTGACCCTGGGAGCCAGGAAAGGTCTTGGGATCCACATTTACCAGTTCCCTATCTACAGATAGGGCCATAGGTTTAGCAACTGACCCGGACTCAGTACTGACCAGTGGCCAGGCTGCTGCATTGGTCTGGGGCATGTCCTCTGTTTGGGACATTGCCTCAGCTCCAAACTCAGTCTGGGCCCAAGCCTGGGCTTCATCCTTGGGCCTTGCCCCAGGGATTGCCTTGGCCTCAGTTTTAGGACGTGCCCCACCTACTGCCCTGGCCTCGGTTTTGGGCCTTGCCCCAGCCACTGCCTGAGGTTCAGTTTTGGGTCTTGCCCCAGACATTGTCTGGGCATCAGTTCTGGGCCTTGCCCCAGCCATTACTTGGGAATCAGTTTGGGGTCTTGCCCCAGCTTTTGCCTGGGACTGAGTTTTGGACCTTGCTCTTTTCCCTTTCATAGCCTTTGACTCAGTTTTGGGCCTTGCCCCAGGCATTGCCTGGGCCTGGGTCCTAACCTTGGGTCTGACCACCATCGGGACGTCATTCTCTCTCTCAGCTCCACCTCCAACCTCTTCTCCAGCCTTCTTTTCAGGCTTGGCTTGGGCACTAGGTTCAATCTCAGCCCCAGTCATAGTACCAGTTATAGAAAAGTGTTAAATATCAGTAGCACAGTCTCAGCCTCTATGATGGATGTGTCGCAATTCTGTATCTTCACACTCTGATTCTTCAGCGATTCAGACGATACAGTTAGAAATGAGTTAGAGTCAATCACCAGTCCAGCAGTTAATAAGGCTCCTTCCCAAGATCAGTCTCAGCCAATATTACACACAAGAGTGCAGAAGTGGCACAACCAAGCTGGGGGAGAATGGATGCTTGCCAGATGGATGCTGATCTGTTGAGGGTAGTGGTCGTCAACAATTTCAACACCACCAGAGCTGCCACTAGAGGTGAATCTAGTGAGAGAGATCAGCATGGGGCTTTGAGTCTCTTCTAACTGTGTCATTCCAAGTGGAGACTCACACACAGAGACTGGACCTTGAATTATTGGTGGGGCTATTTGGCTATTAGAAAGTCTGTCACCCTGATTGGCCCAGAGATGCCACAGACTTGGCCTGCCACAAAATAGGTGTGAGGCTGGTGGAGAAAGTATGTTGGTAATGGGGCTAAGGAGCCCCTAGACTAGGCCCTAATCACTTGTGGACCTGTGTTAGTCTCCACTACCCCCCTAAGTTTTACCCACTCCCATACCAACCTGCTCTGATGTGGTGCAATATCCTCCTCCTTGCTCTGTTCCAGCGGTATTAAGCTGTACAGCAGACAGCAGGCTGTACTATGACCAAGTAAATATACACGAGAAAATGAAGTCTGAGTGCTTAGTTGACAGGCAGACACCCTGACCGCTGATGCAAACATCTCTCTTTCTGTTTAAGGGTCAAATTTTTCTAACATTTCCTGTCTGCTGGTTCCTAACCCAAGGTTTTCTCTCATTCACAGCCCAATTCACATGTACCCAAATATTTCTAATACCTCCTGCAGGAAATGGACAAAAGAGGCTGTGGCAGTGTGCAAATCTGGCAGAGCAGGAGAGGTGGATCACAAAGACCTGCCATGATCTCACTCAGCCGTTCCCTGCATTGCCCCTCTTTGCACCAACCTGCAGAGAACTGAGTCTGTCTCCTCCTCCTTTCCTTCTTTGCAGAAAGTGACCAGCCTTAAAGTAAGCCTATGAACAAACAGACAAAAAGATAAGACAGTCAGGAGACCATGGTAGAAACTGAGCACTTGATTGGAGTCCAACTCCAATGATGGGAGTCCACGTTATTTGTCTTTCAACATTTAGAGTCCTCCTGGCCAAATATTCTCGTTTTTATCAAGTCCCTCTGTTTCAGGATTCCAGATAAGGACATCTTTTCTTGACGTCACAGTCTTCCCATTGCTTCTTTCTCCAATTCTGAGGATTCACCACTAGGTGCACCACATCCCTTTGCCTTGCGTAGCATAAATTGGGGGAAGGGTGCCCACATATTCTAGAAAACAGGTTGTGTAGTGGCACTTGTAATTATGACTGTCTCACCCTTGCCTCCGAGTCCATCTTTTTCTGCCCACAATTTTGGTTGGAATTAAGGAAGTCACAGGAAGTACCTAGAAGCTGGTACACAGGAGAACTAAGATTTATTCCTGGATGCCTGAGCTGTTATGGTCTCAGTAACCCCCCCAATTCGGGTCTGCAGTCAATGGTTGCTGCCCACCAACCCCCATCTCCACACACCTCCAGAAATCCAGGCTATTTTCCTGCTTCAAATTTTTCTCAAGTCCATCCTCTACAGATGCACCCTGCCTCCTGAAATCGCCAGACCTACCGCGGAGACATGAGACTTTGACATCAACGAGGCGCCTGTGGGAAAGGAGAGCACCCAGGATGCTGGGCCCAACAGGCCCCTTTCCAGATTCAGGGCCCAGAGTAGCCGAAGCTAACGTCTGCGCCCTGGCGCTCCCACCTCCAGCCCAGCTCCCGCTCCGCCATTTCTCCCGAAGCAGCCCCCCCCCCCCCCCCCAGCGCTCTCCCAGCACAGACACCCTAGAGGGCGGGGCGCGGGCACCGGGAAAGCCGGCTGGGGAGCAGCCAGCGTGCTTCGCCTTCCCCGCAGGAGCCGCGGGCACTCTCCGGCCACCCCGCGCCCTGGGCCCGCCAGCACCGGTCGCGCCGCCGCCTCGCCAGGGTCCCCGGCGCTGCGCACCTCTGTCAGGGACCGGCTCCGACCAGCGACCAGCGCGGTCGCCTCCTCCTCGCCAGGACGCCAGGGGCTGGGCGCGGGCTGTGGGCTGGTGGAGAGTGGGAGGCCGCCCCCGCCCCCACCACGCCCCTACTTGCCTTTCCAGGCTCGGGGCCTGGGTGGTCGTCCTCCCCTCAGAGCTCCTCACTCAGCTGCCCCCCGCCTTCCGCCCGCTCGGAATTGCAAGGAGGCGTCCCGCCCCCCGCGCCTCTGCACCAAGCCCGGCAGGGGCTGCGCAGCATGCGGCACGAGCCCACAAACCGCTGGCAGCGAGGGTGTCGGGAAGGGGGGCGGAAGGATACGGCACGAATGGGCTCGACGCCCCCTCCCAGGCCCACCGTAGTTCCGACCCGAGGGGGCGTGGCCGGGGCCTGGGCCGGGCCTGGAGGAGACCCAGCCCAAGGGGGAGCTTAACCTCAGCCTGCCTCAGTGGGCCAACGCGGCCCTCTACATGGCGACCATCGTCCCGTTTCTGCCACTACAATCTATGGGACCCGCGGGCGGGGGCTGGGGGGCCGGTCCGGGAGGTTAGAAGGAGCAGCGCAGGACGCTGCAGCGGATGGATACAAACCGCCCCTTGGTGTGTGCGAATCCCCACACGGCTCTGTCTGCCCACTCCTCCTCCTCCATCCCACCCGCCATCCTTTCTGGGTGCTGAAGGGAGAGGGGCTGTGAGGCCTGCAGGCTGTGAGGCGAGAGGCGATCCAAGGCCAGACCACCCCCATGTCCTGGGGTGGCCCCCTAGGGTTTCTTTTACTGTTCAGGGACGAGCGAGGGGAGGACGCTGGGAGGGGGCTGCCTCGGAGGCCTCACCATTAGTCCCTCTTCTACAGGCGGCAGACCTAGACCTCTAACCCTGGCAAACGGTCCAGTGCTCTGCGCCCAGAGTCGTTCTTTCTGCCATACTGCTTTTTTCTCATTCGAAATGATTATACATGTTGCCATTTTGTGGTCCCTGCAGTTGCCCATGAGTTCCCTTCCCTGTCCGGACCCACACTGACCATGCAATCCTCCCTGTCTGTAGCCCCACAGCCAAGTGTCAGGCACCAGGTAGGGCATGTCCTGGCTCCTCTTCCTCTGCTCTGTCAAGTCTTCTCTTGCAGTCACATCCAAGCTCTCATGATCTTTGGCAGCGTGGAAATGTGGCAGGGATTAGAACCAGCTTGGATCTCAGCCACTTTCCCCACATACCTGTCTAGTTTGTCCAGTCACTCTTTGGAGAAGGCCCTAGTATGCACCCAATCCCCAAGACAGAAACCTGGCAGTCTTGAATCCTTTGGTTCCTTTACCCCTACATCCTTCTTCTAGTCTTGAGCCCCTCCTTTCTGTGCCATGTGCAAACAGAGCTATCATGGTTAAGCACAACTGTGGTTGAACACAAACCTGCTGGCACTGTTCCCCTTTTGAAAACAGAATTAAATGACACCCCTCACTGCAATAGGCTATATGAAGGTCCCCCAAATATATCCATGTCTAATTCTCCAGAACCTGTAAATATGCAATGTTACATGGCAAAGGTAAATTAAGGTTGCCTTTACAGGCTCAGGGTGCGGGTGGCCGTCCTCCCCTCCTCTCAGAGCTCTTCCCTCAGCTTCTCACTGCCTTCCAAGGGCTCCAAATTGCAAAGATTGCTTATCAGCTGAATTTAAAGATTAAGGATACGCTGGGCTATCCTAGCCAATGTAACCTCAAAGGTACTTTAAATGTGGAAGAGCCAGGTAGAAGAGTCAGTGTCACAGTGAAGTAGCATGAGAAAGACTAGACAGGCTGACAGGCCATTGCTAGTTTTGAAGATTAAAGGAAGCCAGGGGTCAAGGAATGCAGGCAGCTCCCAGAATCTGGAAAAAGTGAGGAGACAGATTTCCCCTACAACCACTTGAAGGAATGAATCCCTGCCATCCCCTTTATTTTATCATATTTTACTTTATTGATTTCAGAGAGAGGAAGGGGGAGGGAGAGAGAGAAACATCAATGATGAGAGAGAGTCATCAGTAGGCTGCCTCCTACACACCCTTCTGGGGATGGAGCCCACAACCTGGGCATGTGCCCTGAGCGGAATCGAACCACAACCTCCTGATTCACAGGTCGATGCTTAAGCACTGAGTCACACCGGCCAGGCTCACCTTTATTTTAGATCAGTGAGACCTTTTGATATTTCCAACCTCCAGAACTGTAAGATAATCAATTTTCGTTACCTTAAGCCACCAAGGTTGTGGTAATTTATATAGCTGTAGGAGAAACCACATTCACTGACCATCCTGATAAAGTCCATTCCCCTTGACTTTTCTTTAGTTGGGCTTCATCCCTGGAAGGATAAAGTCTGGGGCTCATCTCTCACCACTATAACCACCCTCTCCAAAAATCCCCTTCTCTGTTTTCTAAAGAAGAGAGATTTTTGCAAGGAGTTTTGAGGCTCATGTTGGAGAAAGTTCCTACTTGCTAAAAATCACTGATGTTTCCCAGGATAAAAAGGGAAGCATATTCCTGCCATGAAATTTCATGGCAGCTTTTATTTGTTTTTAGATATTTATTATAACTGTGCAATGTTTAGGTAAAGCAAAAAAACATATGGAGATGATTGTATATGGTATCTGGAGATAATGGATGTCAATTATCAGAGGACAGCCACTTTTACTGTGCAGTTTAAATGGCTTTAGCTGAATTGCAGATTTTTTTCTTTGCTCCACAGTATACTCTCTTGGGTGAATATTAGGCTTGAAGAAGAGAGTCTAAGTGAGGCAGGTTAGTAAGAAGCTAGGAAAATTTCTTGGCAAGTGGAATAGGGAAACTGAGACATACAGTTAAGTGGCCGAGCAATTTGAAGCCAGACAATAAATCACAAGGTCATATCTTCCCTAACCAAGGATACATAGGAGCAAATGGTTTACAAATTCCAGACTGTGTGGGGGCAGACCCACCTCAGTTCTGGTCCCTCTTCAGTGACATTCTTTGAAGGTAAAACTGACCAGAGAATGACCATGACCCCTCTATACCTCATTTTGATGATTCAGCATATTAAACGATACACTTGGAAAGCTGATGACTATACTCTTGAGATCCTCTCTTGAGACTGCCCTTAAAATTTCAGCCTTTAGAAAACAGATGAAAACCTTTAAGTCAAAGGATCCAGTGCATGCTATCCCTAGAGCACGAATGCACCTTGCTCCCCTCCATTCTTTCCTCAGGTGTGTATCTTTGCTTTCTTTCTCCTAAACTCTAAGGGTTCCCAGGAGACTTGCCACCAGGTGAGCAGCAGGCAGTGGCAGCTTGTCCTGGGCTAACCTCGTGACCTGTCTCTAAGGGCCCTCCTTTGGCCCTCACTTTTCAGTGAGCCAAAAAAGCAGCTCCACCTAGGCTAATTCCTGTTTGCTATGATCTTGCCTCTTCTACCTAGAGCCCTTCCTTTGTTTCACTGTACATTTAATAAATGTACTCTCAAAATCACCTGGACTTGCATTGTGAAATCTTTCCTGCACAAAGTGAAGAACCCACACTGTCAAGACCGTGCAGGGCAGAACAGCCTTGGTCCTTGTCCCTTTCCAGTAATATGACCACTGCTGGGATCCGTGGGTGTGTGTGAATCTCTTTGACTCTCTAAACTGCTCCTTCTCTTTCTTGAAGTTACTTGTGTCTTTCATTCAACAAGTATATATTGAGTACATACTTTGTTCTAGGCACTGGGGATGCAGTGTAAACAAAACAAAAAATTTCCAGTTCTTATGGAGCTTACATTCACTTGTGGTTTCTATTTTATTTAATTTCCTAACTAAAAGTTTATAATCATACCGGCATAAGGTATCTGGTAATTCTCAAGGTGCTGGAATACTGATTCCAAGATACTGACAGGGGAGTAGATCTGCAAAAAGTTGATTTTACTGTGAGACTTTGAAATATCTCTTGTATGACTTGTTCTCAGTTCATTTATAGAATAGGTGTTGCTGGTAGAAATAGGGCTATTCCACAGGGTTATGAGAAAAGCATTTTGGGGACCCATGTGTGGGAGGATGAGGTGTAGTGGTAAGATTTATTGGAGCTGGAGCAAACACAAAGTACTGTCCCCAGGTGCCCAGTGTCTCATCCACGGCCAGGTGGCTTAGCTCTGTCCAGCTGTGCAAGAAGTCCAGCACTGTCTTCACTGAGCCTAGAAAAAGGGCCAGAATCCAGAGATGATGTGCCATTACCTGGCATCAGCAGAGCATCCGAGGCTTTCGTAGTTCAGTGAAGACCATGCCAAAACTTAGTGCAGCTCAGTCTTTCTCCCCATCCGGCTAGCTTAGTCTCTGTTTCCAACTGCGCTCCAGCTAGCACGGTGCTGCCGTACCCAGGCCCGCGCTTGGAGCTGTGCAGCTGCTATGGAGAGAGAACACAGGCAAATGGGCCAACGAACTGGCAAACACGTGCTACCAAGAGGGGCCTTAGGTTTTTGATTATATTACCTCAGGCTTAGGAGAGAGAGGCTTTTCTTTTAAACTAATCAATCTTTTTCCTGGCTCTTCATGGGCTTGTGTTGGGTCCTCCTCCTATCCAATCCGGTCTTTATTCCCAGGTTTTCCAGGCCAGACTCTGCCTCTCTTTGTGGCCATCTTGGCTCCTACTACACATGCCTCAAAGTAGAAGGACCGCTCTCTGTGCCATCTTGGTTTCTACTGTGCATGCCTCAGTATAAGGACCTCCCCCTGTACCATTTTTGGGAACGGAGAGGTGGTTCCCTTGGGAGACTAGAAAGCTAGTCCTTCCTCCCTACAGGTGGGGGTGGTGGTGATGCGGAGAGATGTTAATCCCCTTGGCAGGGATTCAGCTATCCTTTGGGGTGTCTGAAGCTGTAACTTCCAGATCTAAGCCTCATTAAGTATAACTTCCAGATTTAATCAGGCCCAGCTAGTCTAGCTCCCTTCTCTTTTGTGAACTCCCAGCTGCCTATGCTAACACAGGCACAGTATGCCAATTAACATTTATTGAACTGAGGAAAGTCCTATTTTAAGCCTTTGTGTTAGCTCTTTATGTGTATATACCAGATAGGTTAAGTGTCATCTTTAAAATCAGAGAGCAAAGAAAAGATCGAAATAAGATGCTAGTGACTTATGTCTGTCTGACTGCTAATTAATATTATATTTAGTTCTTCCTAAAAATGGATTCGTCTGATTGCAACAGATGGTGTTCCACTGCTCATTGTCTCCACTAGCAGTTGTGTAAACCTGACTAGTCTCTGACACTTAAATTTCTTTAGTCTAAGTACCTGACATTAAACTTCTGATTGCCAAGGCATTCATTCCAAAAGACATCCATCTTTTTTTTTTTTTTAATTTAAAATATGTCTTTATTAATTTCAGCGAGAAGAAAGGAGAGAGAGGGAAAGAGAGACAGAAACATCAATGATGAGAGTCATTGATTGGCTGCCTCCTGCACGCCCCCTGCTGGGGATGGAGCCCAAAACTCGGGCATGTGCCCTGACCCAGAATCAAACCCCGACCTCCTGGATTCTAGGTTGATGATCAACCGCTGAGCCATGCCCGGCCGGGCAAAAGATATCTATCTTGTATGACACAGCTACTAGGAAAACAAATGGATAAAGAACTAGGCCACCCCCACCTATGAAGTTCTTTTTCAGAAAGCCCTGGGTAACTGAGCCCTTGAAAGACCCCACTTTATCCTTTCCACACCATACTTCCTGCTCTTACACTTTATTTATTTTTTTACTCCTCACCAGAGGATATGTTTTTATTGATTCTAGAGAGAGAGGAGGGGAGAAGGAGAGAGCAAGAGACACTGATGCAAAAGAAAAACATTGATCGGCTGCCTCCCATATGCACCCCGACGGGATTAAACCCACAATCTAAGTATGTGCCCTGACCATGAATGGAACCCTCAACCTTCTGGTGTATGGGATTATGCTCTAACCAACTGAGCCACCTAGCCAGGTCCCTGCTCTTATACTTTAAGTTAGCCAATAAAGAGTGAACCTGTGGAATCCTAAGCTCCCCACTCTTGGATCCTAATAAAAGCAGAGCCCCAGGTTTGTTGTGTGCCCCCTCACCTGCCCCCAGGCATTCCTAACTGAGGGAGCTACCATCAATAGGCTCAAGGGCTATGGAGGAATTTCAGAACCAAATATATATATATATATATATATATATATATATATATATATATATATATATACACATATATATTTTAATATATCTTTATTGATTTCAGAGAGAGGAAAGGAGAGGGAGAGAGAGAGGTAGAAACATCAATGATGAGAGAGTCATTGATCAAGCCCGCAACCTGGGCATGTGCCCTGACTGGGAATCGAACCCCGATCGCCTGGATCCCAGGCCGACGCTCAACGGCTGAGCCACGCCCGGCCGGGCCAGAACCAAATATTCTCCCAAGCTTAAGCCCAGGATACAGAAGTAGTTGTGCTGCTTCATCATACCTACAGCTCTGCCCCCACCCCACCCCCACCTCCCACACCCATGCAAGTGAACTTTCACACTAGAATATCCCTTGCCTGTGCAGCTCAAATAATCTCTTGCCTCTCTCAAGCATCATGGTTATGGACCTGTTCATGCCCACTTAGTTTAACTTGCTTCTCTTCTCTCCTTCATGTGCCTCAGGCAAACTTTTCTTCTAGGATCTCCCTTTTGTCCAAGTTTGAGCAAACCCAGTTCATTCTTAGAATGTGTCCATTCTCCTATCCCTTATTTTCAAGAGCTTTACACAGGAACTCAAGTCCCTTGCAGCTGGGACCAAGCAGACTAGGTTGAGTTCTTGATAATATTGGCTCAACAGATGTGTACTTTCAGTAGAGGCAGAACAGCTTTTAGAAAATATCTCAACCTGTATCTACTACTTGAGACAAGGCACATCTGGAGAACTGGTGGGAAGACTTGACCCAAGAATATTTTCAGGTCACGTTTGGGATGGGTTCTGCTTTAAGAGAATTTATCCTGAGGGAAAACAGAACCAGGCACAATGACCTCGGCCCAGGAACACTGCCTTGTCATCAGGGGAGTATAGCTATTCTAATGGCAGCACTGGGATTAGAACTCCTATTTTTTTTCTGTTCTAACATATGCCCTCAACTGTATGTCTGTCATAACAAAGGCAGGTTCATAAGTTATCCCAGAAATCACTTTTAAAATAAACTCTTATACTCTGGTGTGCAGATCCCATCTATAAAGTGCAACCTAAAGAGAGGAAAACACCCTCCTTTCTAACATGGCTTTAAAATGTAGACTAGTATTCAGCTCTGACATCATGAGGACTCTAGGTATGGGGAGTGGTTGGGAAAATTAGAGGGAGTCGTTGGAAGGACTTAAGTGACAGTAAAGCTTAGTGTGGCAATGACACCTGGAAAAATCATGTGAAAGCCACTGAAATTCAGAATATGGAAAATACCCCTTGAGGATTGCTAGATTCAAAGGGGCTGATGAAGTGAGGTTATTAGATTTGCAGGGAGAAGAAATCCTGAATTTCCACAATGCCTGCAAATACTGACATTTAACTGAATGTCAAATTGCTTTTCAAAATAGAAAAAAATGAGAAGTCCATAATACCTTTTGTTATGTTTATCATTACCTAACTATCACTAACTTATTGCATCACTACCATGGGACATCATCACAGCCTGTGTCCAGCAAGCAAAGTAGGAAAAAAAGAGTAGAGGTAGTCCACCTGCCTCTTAAAATCCTTAGTCGAGAAATGCCCACATCATTTTCATTCATATTCCACTGACTGGAATTCAATCACCATTTATTGAAAATCCTGTCTGTTCACAAGCCATGCTAGGACAACTAAATATCAACATGTAAAAGGATAAAGTTGGCTCAGCAAACCAGGAATAGAGTGGAACTTCCTTGACTTGACAAAGAACATCTACAAAAAACCCTATAGCTGACATCACACTTAATGGTTAGAAACTAGAAGCTTTTTTTTTTTTTTTAAATATATCTTTATTGATTTCAGAGAGAGGAAAGGAGAGGGAGACAGACAGAAACGTCAATGATGAGAGTCACTGATCGGCTGCAGCCCACAACCCGGGCCTGTGCTCTGACCGGGAACCGAACCCTGATCACCTGGATCCCAGGTCGATGCTCAACCGCTGAGCCACGCCCGGCCGGGCAGAAGCTAGAAGCTTTACCAGTAAGATCAGGAAAAAGTCAAGTATGTTCTCTCTCACCACTCCTTTATAACATTGTACTGGAATTCACAGCAAATGCATTAAGACCAGAAAAGGAAATAAAAGGAATACAGATTGGAAGAAGAAATAACACTCTCTGTTTGCAGATGACATGATTGTCTAATGTAGAAAATCTGAAAGAACGGACAAAAACCTCCAGGAACTAGTTTAGAGGATAAGGTTAATAAACAAAAGTCACTTGCTTTTGTATATACTAGCAATAAGCAAGTGAAGTTTGAAATTAATAACACAATACTTTTATATTAGCACCCTCAAAAGAAAGTTGGAGAAACTTTATTATCTTTAGACAAGCAGACTTCAGAGCAAGGTAAATTTTCAGGGATAAAGAGTGACACTACAAATGATAAGCGGATCAATTCAAAGATGACATAATAACTCTTAGTGTGTATGACTTAACAAGCGGTGTCAAAATGTATGCGGCATAAGAAAATTATTATTTATGGCAAGCATATAAGTGCATGCTATCTTCTCACTTCCTTAAGTAATTTAGGTTCCATCATTGGATCAAGTCAGACTATTGTAACTCTTATTTTGACCTCACAGAAGAGGGTTTAAAAGTTATGTCATACAGGCCTCTTTAAGTTTGGGTTAGGATAATAAAGAAATATTATAAACAACTCGATGCACATAACTTTTATAACCAAGTTGAAAAGGACCAATTCCTGGACACCATGTGTCAATATTCACACAAAGAAAATATATCATTTAAGTAGGTTCTATTGTTAAAAATACACAATGGTTCATTGTGGCAAGACAAGAACTAGAAACGCTGGACCAGGAAGCGAGAATTTAAGAACAAAAATAATTCCTTATTGGCAAATAAGGCCACTAATGGGATCCAAATATCACATGAGAGAGATGAATAACTTCCAGATAGAGGGATGGGATGAATCTGGAAAGAGAGAGTGTTCTGAATAGAGTATTTTGAAGAGACTTGCTCCAAATGAGCTTTGAATAATAAAAAAATGGTTTACTGACATTCTATATTTACTTTGTGTTTTTATTATATTATTCTTTGTTTTATATTTTATATTTGTCTTGAGTCTAGACTTCCATTCTCCAGAATTATGAGAAATAATGTTTATTGTTTTAGCTAAAAAAAAACACCCACAAACAAACAAACAAAAACATCCAAGAAACAAAATCTGTGTGGCAAAAACTGACAGAACTGCATAAAGAAATAGATGACTCCACTGTGATATTTAAACTCCATATCCCTCTAAAAGTAACTGAGAGATCCATCAGGTGAAAATCAGTAAGGACATAGTTGAACTGAACAGCAGTCAATCAACTAGATCTAACTGACATCTATAGACTACATCATCCAACAGCAGCAGAATATAAATTCTCAAACTCACATGGAATGCATCAAGATGGACCATATTCTGGGTCATAAAACACACCTTAACAAATTTAAAAGAATAGAAATCATGCAATGTATGCTCTCAGACCACAATGAAATAAAACTAGAAATCAATAATAGATCATTGAAAGCTCTCAAAATATTTGGAAATTAAACAACACACTTCTAAATTGCATATGGGCAAAATAATTCTCAAGTTAAATTTAAAGCAATATTTTAAAATGAATCAAGATAAAAATACAACTTTCAAAATTTCAGGGATACAACAAAAGCAATAATTAGTGGGATACTTATACATCTGAATGTATATATTAGCAAAGCCAAAAGATCTAATATTTATAAGCTAACCTTTCACCTTAGAAAACTAGAAAAAGGAGAGCACATTAGATCCAAATTGTGCAGGAGAAAGAAATAATAGAAATTAGAGTAGAATCCAGTGAAATAGAAAATCAATAGAGAAATCAACTAAAATAAAGTTGGTTCTTTGGGAAGATTAGAAAAATTGATAAGTCTCTACCTTGGTTAACTGAGAAAAAAGAGAAGACACAATTTATCAATATCAGAAATGAAAGAGGTGCCAGCACAATTGAATGCACTGACATTAAAAGGATAACAAAGAAATATTATAAACAACTCTATGCACATAAATTTGATAACCTAGTTGAAAAGGACCAATTCCTGGACACTATGTACCAAAATTTACACAAAAGAAATAGATAATTTAAATAGATCTATGCCTACTAAAGAAATTGAATCAATAATTGATAAACTTCCAAATAGAGAGTGCAAGGGTCAGGTATTTTCACTGATGAATTCCATCAAATGTTTCAGTAAGAAATTATACCAACTCTCCACAAATGAAAGCAGAGAGAATACTTCCTAACTCATTCTATGATGTCAGCATTATCCTAATACCAAAATCGGATAAAGACATTGAAGTAAAAGTACTGATAAATATGTATCATAAAGCAAGATGTAAAAATCCTCAACAAAATATTAGCAAATTAACTCTAAAATATACAGAATATATACCATAACCGAGTGGGATTTATCCCAGGTATACACGGCTCATTCAGCATTTGAAAATCCATTAATATAACAAACCATATCAACACGGTGAGGAAAAAAAAATCACATGATCACATCAATACATGCAGTAAAAGCATTTGACAAAATTCAACACCTCTTCATGATTTTTAAAAAAACACCTCAGCAAATTAGAATGAAGATAACTTCCTCAATAAAGAAAAGCTAAAAAATGCTTTCAGCCAACATAGTACTTCACGGTGAGAAAGCAGATGCTTTTACCCAAATATGAAGAACTAGGCAAGGATGAACTCTCTCACATCTCCTAATTGACATCATACTGGAAGTCCCAACTAATGAATAAGACAAGAAAATAATAGGTACACAGATTAGAAAAGAAGAAATAAAGCTACTTTTGTTCTTAGATGATAAGATTGTCTATGTACAAATCTCAAAGAATCAACCAAAACACTCATGTAACTAAGAAGCAATTATAACAAGGTTCCAGAATACAAGTTTAATATACAAAAATCAATTTCTTCTCTATCTACCAGCAATAAAATTGAAATTTTAAATTAAAAGCGCAATAATATTTACATCTGCATCCAAAAATAAAATACTTAGGTATAAATATAGTAAATTATGCACAAGACCTATAAAATACTACATGAACTATGAAACACTGATGAAAGAAATCAAAGATCAAAATAAATGGAGAGACATTGCATGTTTATAGATAAGTAGACTCAGTATGTTAAGACATCAGTTCCTCCCAACTTGAGGTACAGATTAAACCCATTCCAACAAAAACCCAAGCAAATTACTTGGTGGATATTAAAAAATTATTGCAGAAAAACAAAAGTAGCCAACACAATATTGAAAGACAAGAATAGACTTCCAGTCAAGATGGCAGTATAGGTAAGCACTGTACTTGCCTCCTCCCACAAGCATGTCAAAATTACAACTAAACCACAGAACCATCATTGTTCAGAACTCCCTGAAACCGGCTGAAGGGAAGTACTAAAACTAGGGAAAGAAAGAAGCCACCTTGAGAATGTTAGAAGGGGCAGAGAAGTAGAACAGGCTAGATCACACCCACATGTGGCAGATAAACAGTTGGAGCAATATCTGGGCTGCACTGGTTCCCCCTGGAGGAGTGAGGGGTCCCAGCACCATGCCCGGCTCCCCGGCAAGGATTTCAGAAGAGAAGTCTCCGTAACTTCTGGCTGTAAAAACCAGCGAGGATTGAGGCTGAGGGAGACAAAAGGATGCTGGGCTCCAAGACAGTTCCTCTTAAAGGGCCTGCACATGGACTTACTTGGACTCACTCCCTCTGAGCTCCAGCAGTGGAGCAGCAGCTTGAAAACCACCAGAGATGTAGGGGGAGAAAAGGAATTGTCTGGCATCAGGGCAAGAGCTGGAGGTGCAGCTTTCTCCCAGGTGGGACATTCCAGTGACCACTTCCTTAGGTCTGATTAATTTGCTAGTGGCTCACAGAACTCAGGGAAACATTTTATTTACCAGATTACTGGTTTATTATCAAAGGATATAACTCAGGGAAATGCAGATGAAAGAGATATGGCAAGGTATGGGAAAAGGGTACAGAGCTTCCATGCTTTCTTCCAGTGCTCCACTATCCCAGAATCACCATGTGTTCATGAACCCAGAAGCTCTCCAAACCTTGTCCTTTCAGGTTTTTATGGAGGCTTTATTACATAGGCATGATTTATTAAATCACTGGCCATTGGTATCTGATTTAACCTCCAGCTCCTCCCCTTCCCAGGAGGTGGTGGTGGCTGGACTGAAAGTTCCAATCCTGTAATCATTTGGTTGGTTCCCCAGCCAACCCACAATCATCTTTAGGTGCTTTCCAAAGGTCGCCTCATTAATGTAAACCCAGTTATGGTGGAAAGGGGCTTGTTATAAATAACAAGACACCCATTTCACTTTAATGGCTTCGAAGTAAATTTCAGGAACTGAAGACAAGAGACTAAATATAATGACAAAATAAGCTTCTATTACTCTTATCACTCAGGAAATTTCAAGGGTTTTAGGAGCTTTCAGCCAGGAATTGTGGGCAAAGACAAACTATATATCAGAAGTATATTTTGGTCATCTGAATGACCAAATATATGTATATTTCTTACAAATCACAATATCACACAAAACTTGTTACAATAACTATGGTAATCTAAACAGTATGGTACAGTAAACCCTCGATTTTGTGGACCTCAACTTAACGGACTTCCGAGTTAATGAACAAAATTTCCGGTCCTTACATTATATGTGGAAATTAACACCCTGTTCACTTTAAAATGCTTTTAACCAAGAATTGCTTATAATTAAATTAACAGTTTACTTTTTGTTTTTAATTCAGTTATTTTTAACAGATTTTAGCTAATAGGCAATATGTTGGCAAAAACACTGTAGTAATTTTGCAGACATAAATAAATATTACATATCTACAACTATAGTCTACATATTTAAATCCAAGAGTCACCGCTGGTAAGCAATGTTCGGTGAATGATTAGCATGTGGTCACATCTCACTGCTCGAAGTAATTGGTTCTCTTGTCGCCTGGCATGACTTCCGGCAGCAGTTTTAAGCATGCCGGCTGATGTGCCACCTGGGTGAAGCCACGACCCGGCCGTGTTCATTTGTTTATTCTTGGTGACTGGTGAATGCACACATTACTAGGCTTATTCAGTATAAATTTAGAGTAATACATATACAAAACTTTTCTGTGGCCCGGCTGGCACGGCTTAGTCATTGAGCACTGGCTTACGATCCAGGAGAACCTGGTTCAATTCCTGGCCAGGGCACATGCTGGGGCTGCAGGCTCGATCCCCAGCAAGGGAGGTGTGCAGGAGGCAGCCGATCAATGACTATCTCACCATTGATGTTTCTCTCTTTCCCTCTCCCTTCCTTTCTCTGAAATAAATTAAAAAAAAAAAAAAAAAAAAAAAAAAAAAAAATATATATATATATATATATATATATATATATATATATATATAAAATTTCTGTAAAATTAAACTTTCCACACATACTTAATTGTAATTACAGAAATGTGTCTACATAAGTAAAAAATGGGTAAACCAACTAATTTGTCAAATTTTTAACATATGCATTCAGAAAACCTACTTTATTATGTAATGAACTTTCACCTTTAACGGACACCCTCTAGCCAGAGGTTATATCAAGGTTTCACTGTGCTCATAAAAAAAAGACAATAAACCAGTGAAACAGAATAGATAGCCCAGAAATAACCCCTTGCATATATGACCAAATGATATTTGACAAAGGTACCAAGACCATTCAATGGGAAATAAACTTTTTTTTTCAAGAAATGTTGTTGGAAAAACTGGATATCCACATGCAAAAGAATGAATTTGGACCTTTACCTTACACCATAGACAAAAATTAACTCAAAATGAATCCAAGACAAACTTAAGAGCTAAAACTTTGAAACTCTTAGAAGAGAACATAGGGAAGAACTTCATGGCATTGTTTCTTGAAAAAGAAACAGTTGGTGCACTTACACTTCCTGATTTCTAAATGATTTCTTAGATATAAAGCAAAAACATAAGAAAAATAGATAAATTGGACTTCAAAATTAAAAACTTTAGTGCATCAAAAGACCCTTTCAAGAAAGTGAAAAGGCAATCCCACAGAATGAGAAAAAATACTTGCAAATCATATATATGAAAGGGGTTAATATTAACAATACTTAAAGAACTCCTAAAACTCAACAACAAAAGAACAAACAAACCTATTTTAAAAGGTTTATTTTTAAGGGCAAAGGCCATAAGTAGACTTTTTTTTCCCCCAAAGAAGACATACAAATGGCCAATAAGCACACGAAAATATATTCAACATCACTAGATACTAGGGAAATACAAAGCAAAACCACAAGATATCACTTAATGCATATTGAGATGGTGTTATTAAAACACAGAAAATAACAAATGTTGGCAAGGGTGTGGATAAATTGAAACCCATGTGCATAATGTAAAATGCTGCAGCTGCTTTGGAAAATAGTATGGAAATTCCTCAAAAATATTAAACATATGGTAATTCTATTTCTAACAATTCTACTTCTAGTTATTTATCCAAAATACTGAAAGCAGGGACTTGAACAGATATTTGTACAACCATTGTTCTTAGAAGAATTATTCACAATAGCCAGAAGGTGAAGACAACCAAAATGTCCATTGACAGACAAAATATTGCTAAATAAATTAAAGATTTACATAAATTGAAAAGTATCCTGTGTTCATAGATTGGAAGACTTAATGTTAATGAGATGTCAATACCCCCAAAGCAATCTATAGTTTAAGTGCAATCTCTGTCAAAATACAAACGGCTATTTTGTATAAATAGAAAAGCTGATCCTAAAATTCATATAGAATGGAAAGAGACTCAGATTAACAAAAAACAATCTTGAAAAAGAAACAGTTGGCACACTTACACTTTCTGATTTCTAAACTTACCACAAAGCTGTAGTAATCAAAACTCTTTGGTACTGGCATAAAGATAGACACAGAAATGAATGGAACGAAATTGAGAGTCCAGAAATAAACCAACATGTCTAGAACCAATTGATTTTGACAAAGGTGCCCAAGTCCATTCAATGGGGAAAGAACAGACTATTCAACAAACCCTTGTTTGTTGCTAATGGCAATGTAAAATGGTGCAGCTGCTGTGAAAAAGTTTGGCAATTCTTCCAAAAGCTAAACATGGAATTACCATATAGCCCAGCAATTCTACTTCTAGGTATATTCAAAAGAATTGAAAACAGGGACTCAAACAGATACTTGTACACCAACATTCACTGCAGTGTAATTCATAAAAGCCAAAAAGTGGAAACAACTCAAGTGCCCATCAACAGATGAGTGAGTAAACAAAATGTGGTGAACACACACAGGTATATTACTCAGCCATAAAAAGGAATAAAGTTCTCCCTGGCCAGGTAGCTCAGTTGGTTAGAGCGCAGCTCCAATATGAAAGATTGCGGGTTTGATATCTGGTCAGGGCACATACAAGAAGCAACCAATGAATGCATAAATAACTGGGACAAATCAATGTTTCTCTCTTCTCTCGCTCTCTTTCAATAAATAAAAATTTTAAAAAGGAATAAAGTTATGATACATGCTACAACACGGATAACCTTTGAAAATGTTATGCTAAGTGATATAAACCAGACACAAAAGGACAAATACTGTATGGTTCTACTTAAAAGTAGACTGGTGATTACCAGGAGCTTCAGGGAGGGGAAAATGGGGAGTTATTGCTTAATGGTAGCACAGTTTCTCTTTAAGATGACGAAAAAGTTTTGGAGATAGATTGTAGTCATGGTGTCAATTAATTGTACACTTAGAAATAACTAAAATGACGGTTTTCATGTTATATATTTTATCACAATAAAAAAGGCAAATTTAAAAACATGTTGAAAGTGATGAACTATGAATGCTGAGTTAGGTAGGAAATGAAGGTAAGACAGAAGGTGGCCTATACAAAGGGAAAAAGCAGAAAAGGTAAGGGACGGGTGTATCTAACAACACACAAATTTAAGTTTGGGATGGGCAATATACTTTACTAGGAGCTGTGTTGGCGTACAGAGTTAAAAAGTGGTCACATATGCTAGTGCCAGATTCAGAATACAAAGGTTTGAATCTCAGCTCTACTACTGACCAACTCAATGAGCTTGGTCAAGTTATTTAACCAGTCAGTATCTCAGCTTTCTCACATCTAAAATGTGGGTAACAGTACCTACTCCATAGGAATGTTTTAGGAATTAAATGAGTTAATACAAGTAAAGCACATAGAACAGTATCTGGCATATTGTAAGCACTTCAATAAATGTATAAATGTTAGTAATTATTGTTATTATTACTGTATACAATAAAATTCAGTCTTTGGAGTCAGACACTCTCAAACTCAACCTTTCCCCTCTATGCTAACTGTCCCTAAACACAAGTTCTAACTTAAAAAAAGACTCCAAGGCATGGTATAAAGACACAAATGCTAAAATAGAGGCGCAAATAAAAAAACTCTGGAAATGCAGAAGGAGCTACTAATTCCAACACAGGGGCAGGGAAGATAAGAGTGTTAGGGAAGACTTCAAAAAGGACTTGGCATTTTAGCTAAGCTTGAAATAATGAATTAGTTTTCCCATAGGCAGAAAAGGGTTATAAGGGCATTGCAGCATGAGGAAATGCACAAAAGTAGGAAAAGTACATGAAATAGTAAACAAATAGTCCAGTGTGGCTTGAATATAGGTCACTTAGTGGGATATAATGGGGAAAAAATGGAAAGGTGCTGAATACAGAGTTTTGCAAGCCTTGCTAGGGAATTTGGTGATATTTTATAGATGAATTTCCACTGAATGTTCCTCTTTTAAAATTGAGGGCATGGTAGAGGGCCAGTGGCTGCTAATAGCCCAGCTGTCCTGGAGGAAGTTTATTTGCAAGATGAGAAATCCACACTGATTTTTACCCGTGTCGCAACACTTTAAGATAACTAATCTCTTCATTAGCCCTGATACTACGTGGGCTTGCATGAATTATTTTACCAGGAAAGAAGATGGAACAGAGATGAAGTTTTGTCTTCAAGAACACCCCAGGAACGATTTGGTAAATGACTGTCTCCCCTGATTCCCACCCAAAAAGAGACCATTAGTTTCTTGCTTTGATACAAATACGGACAGACCCCACACTCACCCTTCTCTTTAGCTGATGGGAAAGTCTATAGCCATCAACTGCTTAAGTGTGTGCTCCATAGGGTATTTGAGACACAGAATATTCCAAAGGGTCTGGTCCAATTGTATAGTGAAGGTTCCCAACTCTGAAAGCAGTACCCACAGCTGGAATTCCAGGCTATGGGCGTTCTGTGGATTAAAAAGCAAGTTATAAAGAACTTCAAAAATCATCTAAGTTGCAACTGCACATTGCAAAAAGCCTACCTGCTTTTTTTAAACCCTTAATTTAAGCCCAAGTGTGGCTGATTTTCCTTCATTTTAACTCCTAGATGTATAAAATATAAGTTCAAACTTGACCTTAATAGAAATTAAACCAGGGATAGCTGCTAAAACTAGGGGTACATGACACCTTGTTGAGATTTTCCAGTTTAGACCTTCCCCCCAATACATAAAATGTTGAGAGGAAGTTCAATAGAAAGACCAATATTTGTACACTGATCCTAACATCTGTATCTCCCACATCTGGGCAGTAAAGAGGATAACAGCAGCAAAGGAAGAAAAGGTTAGAAAAGGCAGAGGTGACCCCAGATCCCAATCTATACTCTGGTATTCTATATGCCACAACCCCTAAGCCAGAACCTAACAAGTCTAAACAGGAGGAACTGAGATAGTATAGACAACACAGCTTCAGCTCTGTAAACTGTACACATGAACAGATAGGACAGTGAGATTAGGGGAATTAATTTCTTCCTAACCACACACTCCTAAAGGACTCTGGTATCCTGTGACTATCTCCCAAAGCTGAGCTCTGACCAAAAGGGATCAGTAAAACGGGGCTGCCACCAAGGAAAGGTGCAAATAAGTCCAAAGGATTGGCCAGCAAACAAAAGCAAGGATGAGTCACCAAGGCAGGACAAATGAGACTATCCATGAAGCAGTTTCTGTAGTTGGTGCCCAGAAAGACCCTCCTCTGAGGCCCAGGACCACAGGGGGAAGGAGTCTCAAATGAAGCAGTAAACGTGGCACCTGGGTTAGATGGTTTACCTGGGTGTTGAGGGCATGGTGGGGCTGTAGTAGCACAACCACACTTCCATGGCTTGCTGAATGAGGTTGAGAACCAGGAATCATCTTGAGGGTTAAAAAGTTTAAGATATTCTGATGAGATAGCCTATGTGAAAGGCTGAGCACAAGTTCTGGGCCTCAGACTGGAATGAAACCATCTGTGTTCCCTTTTTCCTAAGTCTGTGTCTTCACCCCATTCCTCTGATTGGTCCAGATGTGAGCTAGTAGCACAGCTATGTCTTCTTGTGTACAGAGAATTTGGTGAACATGAAACTAAAGGGTCTGTCAATGTGTCAATTGTTTTGTTTGTATCCCCCAGACAACGGTTTTTAATATCTTTGTACTGGTTGTGCATTATCCCTGACTAGACTTCAACTGAAGAACTAGGACAATGTTTTCACCAGTTTTAGCATGCAACTTTATTATGTAAATGAAGAAGTCTCAAATGAATACACTTATGTCAATATAAAGCACAGAAGTATAACTTACTCAAGACAGTTTCATTATCAGGTCATGTTACAAAAATAATGAAAATTATCAATTTAGATAGCATGATAAAAATCAACAAATATTTAAGTTCTCAACATCATTTGGTACCCATAAAATTGCCTCCTTCAGTCAACACGGATAACATAAATACTGAACTTATAATGTGCATTAGTTTCATATTATGACACCAAAAATTGTTCAAGGCTTTGTGAGAACATTCGGCTATTCAGAGTTTGAGTATTAATCGTATAACTTTATCTCTCACCTCAGGATCACTGTGCTCTGCTAAGTCTTGGAGTTTCTGACCAAACTCTTTTGCTTCCTGGAATATGGAAATAAGTTCAGATTTAGTGAACTCTTCCTTGGTAAATAGCTTCGCCTTCTTTTTGAATTGGAAATTTATATTCTCAAAAATGTCAATGATATTAAGAATATTGGCCTTTGACTCATTCTTGTTAAAGGGTGCAACCAATGATGACAGTACTTTGGCACTGATCAGTTCTCTTGTATTGGCTTGATTTTTAGACAAGCGCAAAAACACTTTTAAAACATAAAACTTGGTTTTGACACTTCCCATGTTTAACAAGGTGAGGAAATCTGGAATATAACTGGCAATCATGTGGTGATTCTCAAATTTCACACTCAAGTGCTCCAATAATTTTAGTCCTGAAAGTTGCACAGGGGAGTTCAAAGGATAAGACATTATGTCCTTACAAACTTCATCTATATATGTCTCTCCTGTTTTTTGTTCTTCAGAAGACTCAGAGTTGTCAACCACCTTATTTACAACTCTAGGGTGTTCTTTAACATTGGGATTATTGACTAAGTTTTCAATCATAACAGTAATACCTACATCATGAACTATATCTTGGGTAAATGGATAAGCAGGACTGATGCCCATTATCATCTTTGCTATTCCATGAATGAAAGGATCCTTAGTTAACTTAAGTAGGGCAACGAGTTTATCGAACTCTTTAGGCTCTAAACTGAAAACACGTGATTTGCAGCGGCAAGTTTTTGGATTTGGCCCATACTTTTCCCTATACCTAATCTGTTCTTTGATCTCAGCTAAGGTCTGGAAGTAAGGCCCATCATTAAAGGGTGGGATCTTGGTCAGAGGCCGAATACCCAGAGGAGTTTCAATCAAGGTCTCAACCAGAGTCCAATTCCCTTCTGGAGGCAAGGATAGCTCCCCTCCCTCCACTGGGACTAGGACACAGTACCTGGCTCTTGACCATGCTGCTGCTCTTTGCTTTATAGTAAGTGCATGTTTGGATATGGGCATGGGTTTGGGCTTTTCCTGGATCTTAGGTGGAGGCTTATAAACTTGGTAAGGGGTTTCTTCTTCAGGCCAGAACCAGGATCCTAAACTAGGCTCTTCTCCAGTCCAGAACCAGGAACAGATATTTTCTTCATCCTCATCATTGGGCTCGATTATACTACCAGCTCTGTCCCCAACCCTGAACTTGATGCTGGCCTCTCTCCTTCTTGGGGGCCTGGATCCAATATTGGCCTTATTATCAGCCCTGGAAAAGAACCTGACACTGGCTTCACTTCCAGCATCAGCCTTGACTTCATACTTGTGCACAGCACTGACCCTAGATGTAGGCATGGCTTTTGAATTGTTTGGGGGCACTATACCAGGTTCTGCCAAGGGTTTTGCCTTGGTTTCAGCCATGACTCTAGTCTTAATCTTGGCTTCCATCTTGCTTACTTCCTTTGCCATAGCCACGGCCTCAGTGTAGGTCACTGTCTGTGTCCTGGCTCCATCCCCAGTCTTGGCCTGGGTAACTGGTCCTGTTTTCGGTTCTGCCCCAGCCACTGCCTTGGCCTGGATAGCCTTGGCTATAGTGTTGGCAGGGCCACTGATTATAGTTTTCAGGCCAACCCCAGCCTCTCCTCTGCCCTTGCCTTGGCCTCAGAGCCAGTCATGGTGCAAATTAAAGTCAAGGCCAATTTATACACTCCCACCCCTGTCACAGCCTTGGCTGAAGGTCTGTCCCAGGTTGGTGTTTTCATACAATGTCCAGTAGTCACTCAGCCCCCTTTCCAACTATATGCTCTGCCAGTGATATAAACAATGTGCAGAGAAACCTCACTCAGAAGAATGGCTGTGTGCCTGAGCGCAGCCCTGTGGAGGGTGGTGGTCTTCAGCCACTCCAAGGCCACCAGATCTGCCACTGAAGTTGGACCTAGGGGTGGAGGAAGGAAATGGGGCTTTGAGTATCTTCTATTTTTTCCCCTCATTTTAATTAGCACAGGGAGATAGGAGAGTATGGAAACTCAGTGCTAAGTGGGAGAGTTACGTAATAATGAATCTCCCCCTTAAATTCACATTCTCTTCAACTGCAGGTACTACTAATCTTCTTTCCAGACACAAAATAGGAGTTTGGAGAGTGGGAAAGCTGGATGGGAGTGAGACTGAGGAATCCCTAGACTGGCTCTTTACCCCTGCTGATGTCCACTACCTCATCCTACATGACTACTGAGGAAGCCTCAATCCACATCCATACCAACCTGCACTGATCTGAAGTAATTTCTCTTCCTTTCCTTGCCTCCAATGATAATAAGCCCTACAGAAGATCTATGGAGAGATAAGCAAACAGGAGGCTATAGAAACTGATCTCTTGGTAGACAGGGCTTGGTCCCTGTTCTCTATATTTGCATTTTTCCAGTGTTTTCTCCTTCTGGTCCCTTCTCCCCATTGCCCTGTTTTAGGGCTGCTCCTCCTCCTCCCTGCTGCTTACCATTTTCTTCTTTAGTCACTGCCCTGGCATTTCCCTTGTTCAAAATTGGGCTAGGGTGAAGCATAAGGATAGGAAAATCACATGGGAAATTAGAAAAGAAGATCTTACCCTTCTCTAACCCCAATGCTTATGAAGACTTCCAACTAAATCAGTTTATTAAACCCTGGATCCAACAGGGGTTAGTAAACTGACAAAACATAAGGGATATAATTCTCTAGTTCTTCTACCATCATTCCAATCTTAACAGACACAGGGCACTTTTCTCTTCATCATTTCCTAGCTTCACGTTGGGTTAACATTTATAAACCTCACAACAACTGAGAGTTCTAGAGACTTAGAGAACACACAGATATTTACAAATGCAGAGATAAACAGATAGAGGTACAGGAGACAACGGAGAATGAGTCCTTGGTAGAGAGCAGCTCCTAACACACCGATCCCTCGATACAGGTACCTGTTCGCCAAAATTTTCTACCTCTCTTTCTTCCTCCAATCTCCTCTGCTCCATTCCCCAAATCTGACAACTCAAACATCCCTGCATGATAGCGGTGGTTTCAATAAGGATGGAATGCTCAACCATGGAAGTTAGATGGGAAATCAATGAAAAGTATTATTTCCAAATTTCATCTAAGTTCTTATGTTTCCTTACTCTTCCTAAAACCTATTGTTTTCTGCACCACATCGAGAGTAAAAAGGACTGTTCGGAAAGTAAGCAGAAAGGAGATCTGGAGTTTCCCCTAGACCCCTACCTGCTCAACAAAAATTAGGCTAATTTTCTTTTTCTTTCCCGGTCCCTTTGAGGTCCTCTGCCCCCTAGCGATCCTTACAGAAGCATGAAGTGCCGCAAACTTAGGAACAGATAAATGCGTAATACACATCCAAAGACCAAAAGAAACGACAGTGGGAGAGACTTGGTTATAACTGGTCAGACTAGTAAGCAGGACATGAGACCCTTTTCTAATTCAAGGCCTTGATTATCAAACACTTACAACCTGTATTTACACGCTCTCCCTTCCAGGGCTACCCAGGCAACTGTTCTTACCAATAGCAGCAGCCCTTCCTCCTATTATATAATCCGCCATTTCTCTGTTAGAAGCTGCTATTATACTCCTTTCCCTTCCCAAACACGGTCGGAGGTTGGGTGAGGGTCTGGAAATTAAACTAGCAAGACAGATCATTTAAACTTTATCGTTGTGTGCCACTCAAATTACCTCCGTCCCTCTCTCTCACAGCTCGCGCCTCATGACCAGGTCCCGTATCCCACATTCATCTCTGATACCCATATCCACACTCCCAAACCATGCCCGCCTTCTTACTGACCTGCTCTGCTTGGATCAGGGGCAGTTCTCTCATTTCCTTGCCTCAAGGGGTGCCGTGCCCTACAGAAAGAGGGACCGACAGTCAGATGGAAACAGGGACACGAGACAATGGCGGCGGCCGTGTTTGGAGATTGGCCCCGCAGCTGGGACGAGATACCTGCTTTATCAGATTAGGGGCCGTAACTGCCAAACAACAGTCACTTTGGGGTGTTCCCTTTTCCTTCCCATCCCCAGGGCTCCTCAGAGACCCGCTCCTAGTGATTAAATTAACAGCTACCTTTTCCTCTGCAGGCTGCCTCGCCACGTCCCCAATACCAAAACCAACTACGAGAGTAGCTAGTGTAGTTTTGGGGATCCGGCCTGATGGAAGCGGACTGATACCGGCTCAGCAGACGCCACTCTCTCCGCGTCAGTGACTTCCGCCCCGCCTACCACGGCTGCTTCTGGTACTGGGATAGGCAGCGGCGGAAGCTGGATATAGAGAAAGCAGCGCTGGACGGAGAGAAGCTGGCTTATATTAAAGGGTCTAGTTATTGGTTCCCGTCTTTTAGGAGCTCCCCCCAGCAAGTCTACATTTTTTGCGCCCTGTAATGTTTCCGAGTTTCAGGCGGTGACGTCAGTGAATCAGCTCCGGCTGGACGAGGCGGACGGATACCAACGTGCCGTATTTACACCTTCACGTCGCGAAAGTGTCGTAGTTACAGGTTCACGTCGCCAAGTCCTTAGGCCCACCGAAATGGGCAGGTTGGAGGAGGGGGCCGAGGTAAGGTTGGGAGAGAGGCTCGAGACTGAGAGAGGAGGAGAAATTCTAACCTATTTCAAAATCTATGTGTCCGTTCTATGAGAGAGATCCTTCCAGGGACTCAATTTCCTACATGAAATGGGGCGGGGCGGCTGGAAAGCTGCTCTGGTCTGTTTTGATCAATATCAGACACCTTGGTCTTTTCTGGTTCCTCTCCTAAATCCCTCAGCCTTCTTGCTTACCAAATTTCTTGCACGGAAATAGTAAAGGTAAAGGTGTGATAAGCATACAGGGAAAACAAACGGAGGAGAGAAGCGTATGAATATCAAACTACCCTTGTGTGTCAGTGGCCCATTCTTATGCTCTGCCTCCCCTCCTGATGCCTACGATATTTTCCACACCTAAATATGTAGGAGCTTGAGAGGGCATGAGGAAAACAATTTTGTACTCACGGAAGAGGATTAATACTCAAATATCTTTGTGCCAGTAAACCACCCCCACACCCCCAGATGTCACAGGTTGCTTGTCACCTACAATGGGGAATGAGGTAGAACAGAGGTAAGCAGCTACTAATGTGAGAACGGATTAAATGCCCAATTATCCCATTATCCCATTGTGAGCCCCTTCTAGGCCTGACCCACCATATCTCCTGCACAAAAAGTCAGGTCCGGTAGAGGAAGTGTCAGGAAAACAGGCTGAGAGAGGAAAGGCAATTTAAAGCCAGATCTCCCTAGAGGTTCTGGGGTGACCCTCCCAAGTTCTTTCACTGTTCAGGGGGCCACAGAGGGGAAGAAAGTGGGAGGGAGCTGCCATGGAGGCCTCCACTATTTTTCTATTTGTTTATTTGTAGTATTTTGCAATTTGCTTTAAAAATGTTTTGGAAGATCTTAGTGATACAGGGAAAATTCCAAAAAAATGATGCCAAGTGAAAAAATATTCTCTAAAACAATGTTATCCAGATGCTAAGTTATATAAAGGTAGAGTATGTGTAAAGAAAAGCAAAAATGAGCAGTGAAAATTGTGCTCATGATTTGGATTGTGAGGGGGTTTTTCCCTTTAGTTTTATAGTCTTCTGTATTTTCCTCACTTCTACAGTAAGTATATTATATTCATGAAAAATTCAGTATCATTTTTAAAAGAACTCCACTGTGGATTTTAAAAGATTATGGTAAAATATAGACAGTATAAAATTTACCATTTTGACATGTACAATGCAGTGGCATTAAGTATGTTCACAATGTTGTATAACCATCATCATCTAGTTTCACAAATTATTTACAAACCCCATACTATTTAGCACTTGCTCTCGTTCTCTCTACCCAGGCCCTGGCGACCACAAATCTGCTTTCTGTCACTGTGGTTTACCTATTCTGGATATTTCATATAAATGGCTTCTTTCACTTAGTAAATTATTTTCAGGGTTCATCCACATCTTAGTGTGGTGGGTTTTTTTTATTGTGGAAAAAGTCACCTAACATAAACTTAACCTTTTAACCATTGTAAAGTGAACAATTCAGTGGCATTTAGTACAATCAAATTTTGTACAACCATTATCATGATCTATTTAGAGAACATTTTCATCACTCTAAAAGGAGACCCTATATCCATTAAGCAGTCATTTCCCTTTTGCTCCTGACCCTGGCAAACACTAATGTACTTTGTATATCTATGGATTTTCATACTCTGAATGTTTCATATAAGTAGACTCATACATTATGTGGTCCTTTGTGACTTCCTTCCTTCACTTAGCATCATGCTTTTAGGGTTCATACATGTTGTATTAGGCATTTCTTGCAAAGTTCCTTTGTGCCAGGACCCATGCCTGCTTTAGTGGGCCACTAGGTAGAGCATATGACCAAGTTATACTGTCTCCAAAGGACAACTCTGAAAACAGCATGTGTCTCTTCTTACCAGAATTTATTGACAAACTACCCATGGAGTCACATCTGATGTAACTGCTAGGGACTGCCAGGGTGAATGGCAGAATTGGTGGCAGGGGGTAAGGGGGTAGGGAAGGACCTTTCAGTCCTCAACCCATTGGCTCATGGTTGGGTAGGGGAAAAGTGATCCAAAACACACGGCATATAATGTATAACATCACTCTTTATTATGAAAAAAAACCCCAAAGTAATAACAACAACAGTGATCGTGAATGGGGCAAATAAACAGAACAAATGACAGGTAGTTAGGCAACTGTGGCTTCTTGGTCAGCCAGGCCTCCAGCTCCAGTCATGGATTATGGCCTTAGGCAGGAGAAAAGAGAAATGATGGTGATGAAGACAAAGATGACAGCCAAAGGCTCTTTTTAAGGAATTTCTTTGAAGGCTTCCTCTGGGATCTTGCCCTCGGTCTAGAGAGGAAGAGTTGGGGTGTCAGAAGAGCCAGCTCCCTGAGTTTCATTCCAGGGCACCAGCTTCCACCTTCTTGGCCTTCCTGAAGGCCCAGAAACATCTATCTTTAACCCACTTGACACCCAGACCTCACCTTGAGCGCAGTGAAGACCTGAGCAGCTCTGGTGTAGTTCCACTCATTGTCCTGAAGGCACCTGGCGTGGGAGAAGAACAGGTGACCTCCATTAGTACCACAGTACAGACACGCAGACCATGCAATGCCACCACAAAATCTATGACACTGAATCTATGCTGGGACACATGTACCAGAATAAGCACTATGTGTAATGAGGAAGAATGACCTAGTGAAAACCAAAATGTCTTGTCACTAGCATTCATGGCCACTAGAATTCAAAACGGAATAGAGATGTTCAAAAGAACAAGGGAGCTTAATATATATTGATAAAGATGCTCAAGAAAATAAAAGGTGTAAATTTTAAAATACAACTTTCCAATCACTTTTAAATTGGTTTATAATGTACATATTGTAGTGTTCATCCTTTTAAGGTGAAACAACCACAATTCAGTGATTTTCTAGAGTATTCACAAGATTTTGCAATCATCAAAATTCTGCAATCAACCACCAAGGTATTTTTATCACTGTAAATAAAACTCCTTACCCATTAGCAGTCACTCCCTAGTCCCTCCTTTCCCCAGACCCTAGTGACCATTAATCTGCTACCTGATTATATGAATTTGCCCATTTGGGCATTTCATGTAAATGGACTTATATAGTAAGTCTTTTGTGTCTGCCTCTTTCACTTAATATAACAGTATCAAGGTTCATCCATGTTATAACAGGTAACAGAACTTCATTCTATTTTATTGTTGAATAATAATCCATTGTATAGATATACCACCTTTTATTTATCCTTTAATAAATTGATGGACATTTAGGTTGTTTCCACTTTTTGCCTATTAAGAATAATGCTGCTGTGAATATTTGCACACAATTTTTTGTGTGAACATTTGTTTTCAACTATCTTGATATATATCCAGGAGTAGATATGGTACATGCATGTTTAACATTTTGAGGAATTGCCAAACTGTTTTCCTTAGTGGCTACATCTTCCATTCCCACCAGCGGCATATGAGGGTTCCAGTTCCTCCACATCTTTGCCAACACTTATAGCCATTCTAGTGTGTGTGAAATAGTATCTAAATCTATTTTTATTTTGTATTTTGCAAATGACTAATGATGTTGAGTATCTGTTCGTGTGCCTTTTGGTCGTTTTTTTTTGTTTGTTTTTTTTTGATAAATGTCTATTGATTTATCTGTTCATTTTAACTAAGTTACTTGCTTTTTCATTTTTGAATTCTAAGAGTTTTTTTAATATATTCTGGATACAGAAACCTTATCAAGTATATGATTTGCAAATATTTTCTCTGATTTTTTGGGCTGTCTTTTTATTTTATTTTTAGTGTCTTTTGATGCAAAACGTTTTATGTTTTGATGAAGTTCAATTGATTTAACTTTTATTTTTTGTTTGTGCCTTTGGCATCATATGTCAGAAACTGTTGCCTGATTCAAGGTCACAAAGAACTTACCCCAATATTTTCTTCTAAGATTTTTATAGTGTTAGCAATAACTTTTGATTTATATTTTTATATGGTGTGAGATAGAGGTACAAATTAATACTTTTGTGAGTGGATATCCAGTTGTCCTTAAATCAGTTGCTGAAAAGACTATATTCTTTACTCACTGAATATTTTTCCACTCTGGTTGAAAATCAGTTGTCCACAAAGGTGAGGGGTGTGCGTGTGTGTAGATTCTAATTCTATTCCATTGATCTATATGTCTATCCTTAAGCCAGTAACACATGGTATTGATTACCATAGCTTTGTACTAAGTTTTGAAATAGGGAAGTGTGAGTCCTCTAACTTTGTTTTTTCTGAAGATTATTTTGTCTATTCTGGGTCCACTGCATTTTCCTATGAATTTTAGGGTTAACTTGTCAGTTTCTACAAAGAAACCAGCTGGGATTTTGATATAATTGCATTGAATCTGTATATAAATTTGGGGAATATTGCCATCTTAACAATATTAATTCTTCTGATCCACAAACATGAGATATCTTTCTACTTATTTAGGTCTTTTTAAATTTACTTCAACAATGTTTTGCAGATTTTGGAGTACACATTTTGCATTTTTTGTTAAATTTGTTCCTCAGTATGTTATTTTTTATGTTATTGTAAATGAAACTGTTTTCTTAATTTCATTTTCTGATTGTTCATTACTAGTGTATAGAAATACAATTGATTTTTGTGTATAGATCTTCTATCCTGCAATCATGCTGAACTTGTTTGTTAATTATAACATTTTTAATGGTTTCCTTAGGATTATATATATGCAAGTTCATGTCATCTGAACAATATATTGTTTTAAAATTATTAACATATATCAGAATAAAATTAATATACATATGTTATGAGCTCACTTTTTTTTGGAAGCACAACATCTAAATAATTATTTTTATAAATTAACTGCAAGTTCCCATTATGCACTCCTTTGCCCTCTTAGCTCATTCTTATTCCCATAGATTCCCAGCACTCACTTCTGAGACCACTGGAGGCTTATCCCAGACTGGGTGGAGAAAGCCTGCACCATTTCCTGCTGCTCTGTGGAGAGGGTGGGCAGGGAGCCAAAGGTGGGCGTAGGTACTGGAATGGAGAACGCAGTCTGGATTTCTTTTGTGCCGGCATTCCCCACAGTCAATATATCGTTCACGATGCACAGACTGGAAGAAAGATGGGCCTTCAGACTCCCAAAAATGATCCTGCCTCCACTGCCACTCAGGAACCAGTTTCCTTCCATACCCCAACTGTGCCTGCCCCCCAGATTCCTTGCTTGGTACCTCTGCCTCTCCCATTGAGCTCACCTTTGAAGAGATTGTCTACTAGCTTCACTCAATTTTTAGATTTGATAAGAATGCATTTACCCTTTACAACAGCCCAGAAAACGGATAATCTCCATTTTCCAAAGGGGACAATGAGTCACTAAGGTCTTATAACTTCACCAAGATCACTTAGCTAGGTAGTGAGTGTTGAGATCAGGAAAAGAATCTGGTATTCTGATTCCAGAGCCCACAGCCTTAACCACTAACCTAGAGCTCTCCTTGTTGGCTTTCCACAATACTGAGGAAAGCTCCAGGCTGTACCACCACATTACCACACCACTGGAATTCGGCTGGGACGGGTGTTCATGCTCATGCTGCACCCACAATACAGCACTTACCTGGAATCGCTGCTAGAAGACAAGATGAAGGTCCGGGTGAAGGCATAGACAGGCCCTTGAGAGTTTCCTTCCACTTCAATGACAACAAAAAGCAACCACCCTTAAGAGTTGTACATACTTTTCACACACGCAGCATTCCCCAGTCGGGGTCTTAACCTGACACTCTTGCAGCACCCTTATGTGATCCAAACAAGGACAATTTCTCACTATGACTCAGGAGGGCATTTCAAGGACTGAGAGGGCAACAATAGGGATAATCAACTCCCAGTAATAGGACCCTTAACATGTGTCAGATCCTCTGACAAACACTTGGTCATTTCATTCACTTTTTTAAAGCATCCCTAGAGAATGGTATTACCAGCCCATTTTGCAAGTGAGGAAACTGAATGGTTAGATATTGGGCCCAAAGTCACAGAGTAGGGAACTGAGATGAAAGCTTCAGGATGTGTTTCTGACACATGAGCTGTGTTGAGGTAGAAAGGCATGGATGTATATCAGAACACAATAGGTTGAGGGCAAGGGGGGTGTGGGAGGAAGGGAAGGGGAGGGAGGGGGAAGGAAAGAAGGAAACAAAAGAAATAAAAAAGAAGAGAAAAAAGAAAAGAGAAGAAGAAAAGAACAGAAAAGAGAAAAGGAAGCAACCTGGGAAGTGGGGGAAAGTTTGGGAGTAAGTCCATTAGGGGAAAGGGAATAGTGGAGGATCTGGTGAGGGAACTCTGCATACACTCACCTTCCTTGAAAACTCCACTGACAGAAAAACAGAGCATCATTTCCTGAAAGGAGAGAATGATTATTAGGGCTGTCAGTATCCTTCTAAACCTCCTACCCATGTCTGACTTTCTTGGTCTGTGGGAGAGAGGAAACAGGTGCTCACCGTGTGGACGCACAGATCTATCACATAGGAGTTAAGGTCATGCTGAGTTTTGGGCAACACGCAGAGGGTGCTCACAATGTCATGATTTGTACGCTTCAGTAGCTGAACCCGCAGGTCTGTGGAGGGAGAAGGAGGAAGGCTGGGCCCTTGTCCACTATGATTGACCCCTTCACACCCCTTTCCCATGCCGATCTCATATCACGCAATTACCAGGATCCTGGACTTTTTTCATATTCCTGTTATCCTTTAAGTACTCACACAAGCTGCTTCTAGGAAATAAAGAGAAACAGGAAGTGGTGGTCCAGGCAGGGTAGGTGTTTCCAAGAGCTGGCCTCTGTCTGCTGGGGAGCAACATGGCCCAGGACCAGAGTTTGAGCTCTGATACTCACAAAGCTGGGTCTTCAGAGTTGAAGAGAACAGTCAGGGAGAAGCAGGCCTCCTCATGGTAAGCACTGAGGAGACTTCGTCGGTCTTCAGAATCATAAATCAAGTAATACCTGTGGGGGGGGGAGGGGAGGACAGGTTATCTCTCTGATTTGGGCTTGCCCCCAAGGGACCTTGAAAGCTCCTCTCAACCCATGAGTAGACCTGTGCCTCTCCTGTCCCAGTCCTCCTTTGATTTATGATCCCAGGGGTACTTACTGAAGCAGGAATTGAGAGACTAGATTCTTCAGGGTCTCAGGTCCTTTATAGCTTTCCTGGAATCAAAAGACAACTTCAAACTATGTAGGAGACAAAGCATCCCTTGCAACACCCCAATCTTGCTCGGTCTGTTCTTACCTTACAGGGTTTTATTATGTCCATGTCTACAATGTCAATTACAGTTGGTGGGGGTAAATCCTCGCCATCCTGGAGAAGGAAGGAGTAAGTTAGCAGCATAGTCCAGGGAGGTGGTCCTGGGTGATTAGGGGAAAGGATGGAACCAGGAGACGGTGAAGGTCAGAGGCCAGGACTGAAAGGACCCTTGAAATTCCATGGGCAAGATTCTAATGGGTGTCTGCATCATATGGCCCTGGAAGTCTCTACTGTTTTATGCAACTTGTGTGTGTGTCTGTTTATCTATCATCTATCAATCTATCAATCTATCAATCTATCAATCTATCAATCTATCTATCTATCTATCTATCTATCTATCTATCTATCTATCTATCTATCTATCATCTATCTATCTATCTATCATCTATCTTCTATCTTCTATCTATCTATCTATCTATCTATCTATCTATCTATCTATCTATCTATCTATCTATCTATCTATCTATCTATCCATCCATCCATCTATCTATCCATCCATCTATCTATCATCTATCTATCATCTATTTCTCTCTCCCTCCCTGCCTCCCTCCCTCATTCCCGCTTTCCCTGTCTCTCTCTCTGTACATTTTCACAGAGATTATATTCATGTCTTTTTCAGGAGTCCATGCCCCCCTAAATGGATAAGGCTCTGATGCAAACATGTCATCTTGGCAAGACACAAAGGGCTTGAGGGCAGATGCATTGGCTGTCAATGTTAGTAAGAGATGATGATGAAGGTAGGCACTTACCAAGCGTAACAAGTTGGGGAAACATTTCCTGATGACACTGTCCAAATCCAAAAATAGAAAGAAGTGGTTGATAGTTTCAGTTGTGATGCTTCCATTTACTTAAAACACTGAAGGCCTGAACAGAGACAGGTGTTCTGCCCACCCAGCAGCCCCCTTTCGCTTTCTCAGCCTCTGATTTCAAGGCTTCTGGGTCCACTCCCCTGCTGAGCACTGACCATCTGCCAAATGGAATCTCTGAAACGTACAATCTCACCTTTCTCCACACCTCCACATTCATATTATTTCCATTCCTTCCTCTGTGCCTCACCGTTTCCCTCCCCTGCCACTCTCTCTCCCTCCTCCTGGTTAGCTCCCACCTAGAGGGCCCTGACTCCTTCTCCAGAGCCACAAGACACAACATATGGATCTCAGACTGCAGGGTTTCTTCCCCCTCCCTGTCTCCCTTCCTTCCTCCAGGTCCCCACGGATGGCTCCAGAAAGAAGAGGGAATAAGGTGGACGCCCAGGGCTCTGCTACCTCACTGGGGGTCCAGCATCCTGTTAGGAACAGGACATGCCCCAGGGATGGTTTGGGACACTGGGGCAGGGAGGTGAGTGAGGAAGGGGTTAAGAGACAGGAAGGGAAAGGGAGAGGGATGAAGACAGAAAGAGAGTGAAGATAGGGGAGGAGATTAGGAAGACATAGAAGAGTAGAGATGAAGGAGAAAGAGAAGCAAAGGGAAGCGAGAGAAACTCCATCTTGGGGGTGAGGATCAGATAAGAAGAGAGAAGAAAGGGCTCCTCTGCAGCAGCCCTTTCCTTCATCTGCCCCTGGCTGGCCCTGGGACCCCAGGTTGGAATGGAAAACGTGCATCCGTTGGCCTCAGGGCCATGGGATGTTGGCTGAACCTTTGTCACCTGTGAGACTCAATCTCAACTGGGCGTGGGAAACACACCAGCCACGGGATCAGGAGACTTTCCCCAGAGAAGTAAGGGGTCAGGCCCCAGCTGAGCTTGGGATGGGGGGATCTTATGATCACCACGTTCTCTCCTCATGGCCCCTGTGCACCTGTGCCTTTCTTAGTTGGTTCCTTGCACGAGGAATCCTACCTGTTTCAGGCCACCCAGGGCTCCTCTGAAGGACCAGGCAGGTGATGTGATGTGTGAAGAAAGGGGCAGTGCCCCTGAGAGGACTGTCCTCCTGTCTCCTCAAACCCCTCTTCCCTCTGCCTTCCACTGCTGCCCTCTGCTCAGTGGCGGTGGCTCACTTCTGGCCCCTCGACTAGGGAACCCTGGATTCTCCCAAGGACAGCCGAGCTTCTGGCACTGGGCCAGAGGAACGAATGTACTGATAGCAGCCCCCCCAAGGCCTCAGCCATCAGCATACAGAGGGAAAGTCCTCATGTCACTGTGGGATTGTAGAGGAGACCCTTTTGAAGGAAAGGAAAGAAGGTTCCTCCCAGAATAGGACAGGGATACTCTATATCATCTCAGAGACAAGAAGCCCTGTCTGAGCATGAGGCCTTAGGCTGGAAGATCCTTCTCAGTGCAGGGCACCAGCATCTGTCTCAAGGCTGGACCCTCCTGGTTCTTGTGATGAGGGAAGAGTCCTGCCTCCTGAAGCACACTCTTGGGAGGGCATGCTAGAGAACAGTGGGTGCAGAGAGGTGGAAACCAACCCCAGACCAAGTGATCAGGTCAGAGGAAAGAAAGGAGACTTCTAAGCTCAGGTGAGAGACACATACAATCAGAAAGAAGAAAGCAGGGCCTGTAGTACTCCTAGAGGACTAGAGGTTTCATGTCCTGCAGAGGGGTACTGTCAGGGGTAATTTGACTCTTAGGGGGCAAAGGAAGTCTCTCTCACAGAAAGGGTGACAGTGATGACCACCAACCTTATGTAAGTGGGCTGGTCTGGGAAGGTGTCACACAAGGGGTTCCCTTTCAGCCACAGTTCTTCAAGCTTCAGCCCTTTTATCTTGTCCAACTCACAGGCTGACTTTAGCTGAGAAATATGGGGAAAAATGGAAAATGAATACCAGAAAAAGAGGTACATCTGGGCTCCTGCACCCACAGCCCTTTTCTTCCCCCACAGGTACTTTTTCATCCCTCCTGTCATCATTCTGATAACCACTGCCACCCACCCTCAATCCAACTTTGATCTGGCTCCCTGTTCTCACCTCATTTTTGGAGAGGTTCAGGATGTTGACTCTGGGGGCCACCTGTGTAATTTCAGACACACAATCCAGCTTGTACAGTTTGTTCTTGCACAAGTTCAAGGATAAAAGCTTTGGGAAAGAAGAGTTAAGAGTGATAGTTACTATCTAGGACCTTGGAGACAAATCTGCCCTCCATCCCATCTGTTCCTTCCACCCCCTACCATAACACCAGCACTGAGCCTAAGGCCTCACCTCAGGGAAATTCTTTTTGATGATCTCCAGGATGGCAGTCATGCAGTTTCTTCGATTAAGGACTATAATAATACCATGGCCCAGTAAGTCTTCAGGGAGCCGAGAATAGGAAATCAGAAGGTTGAGAGGGTTCCAGGACCAGGACCTCCCTCATTACCATCCCTTAGTCTCCCTCCCAGGCAGAATCCTCTGCCCTCACCTGCCCTAGAATTACTACTATCAGCTGTACCTGGGTCAAAGCGAATCTTATGAAGGTCAAGAGCTTTCTGGGAGACATCATATCGTTTGCTTATGGTCAGCTGCAGAGGGAGATGAAGAGAGACACTCTGAGGTTGTTGTGGTGATAGGGGAATCGGGGACTGATGGAGGAAGAGGTGGGTCTGAGTGTGGGCACACAACATGCCTTGTGTCTGCATTACCTTTAGCTGCTCCATTTTTTCTGGCTCCAATTTATTGCACACAGAGTAGGGTACAGCAGAAGTATTGACAAAGATAGGTATCTGCAGGAAGAAGAGGTGGGATAAGCACCAAGAACTCTAATATGAAAGGTTAGTAGCCTGTGGCCTGTCCTCCTGCTTTGGGACTAGGTACAGAAAATATCCTCAACACACACCTTTTGGTTCTGCTCATCACAAATCTTGTAGCTGACATCCTTCAATGCAGAGGCAGCACTAGCATCCTGGACAAAGAACTGGGCCAAGTGTTTAACATAGTGAAACTACAGGGATTGAAGGCAAAAAAAAAAATAGTGTCAGAGGCCAATGGCCCAAGCTGAGCCAGGTCTCTCCCTATTTCCTGTGCCCCCTCATCTGGCTTCACGATCCCTCTTACGTCCACTGGAGTGAAGGGGACACTGCAATGACTCTGGATTGAATTCATTAGCCATGTCTTGTCATACTTTATCCCATAAGGGACCTAAGGATGAGAAGAAGGGAAGGGGTGGGAAAGAGGAGAGACAACATGGAAACAAGTGTGGAGAACAGCCCAACACAGTGTTTTATTCTGACCTCCCACCAAACTTTAAAAGACTTTAAAGTAGGGACCACTGACATGATTTCAACATTTTATTTTTTGGCCAGATATGGATTTTCTAATTGTCCTTTTACTCTATTCTGATATTTACTTCCTAAATAATCAAATTTAGATGCTTAAAATGATCTTCCTTTAATAAGGTTCCAGGGAAGATCCTACCTATTGAAGACCCTACCTGTCTGTCCCTCTGATAAAAACTTCAGAGAATATACCCACCCCACCCCCAATCAGCTTGAGCCAAACTGAGACGTCTGTTGAGTAGTTACTCCATCTCCTTGGCAGTAGTTTCTACCTTTGCCTGTAGTCAACCTCCTGTGATCTTCCTTCAGTCAGTCTGTTCCTCTTTTATTGCTTCTCTGAACCTGCCCTTTGGATAATCAAAGATGTTTACTCCTCCTATCCTTAACAAAGTTCTTGGCATCTCTATATGAGATCAACACAACTTCCCTTGATCTGCCTCTCCTGCACATTCCCTACAGTTTGTCAGGATACTCACTGTGATCTTGAACCAGTCCCCTAGGGTTCCATCCTGTGTGTTTTCCATTTGTCGCTCTGGAGGAGTTCTATCTTGGTATGCTTTAATCCATTTCACGCTAACATTGTTAGGGTGGAAATCAGAGAGGGTTCTGTGGGGGAAATGCATAGAAGTGAGTGTCCGTAAATGTACAGAAATGCTAAAAAGTCTTCTATATATGCTCACCTCAATTATGCCAGGTCTACAAATAGGGTTGTTCAACCATTATTCCAGCTCTATCACTCTTCACTTTTACAGTAAGAGAAGAAAAAGAAGACCATGGAGACTGAAAGAGTTGCACAGTCAGGTCCTGCTACATGCAAACTAGGCTGCCTGAATACTTACTGTCTTACTTGAGGGTCCTTCTGGGAATCCCTCATTGCCTTGTTTCCATAATCCTCCAGAAGGTGTAAAGGCTGAGGTTCGTACCCACCATATTCATAATGAAGTTTCCCCTTGCCAAAATTCTGGAAAGAATCTCAACCTTTATTTTTCCTTGAAGAGAGCTACCACTATTATTGTAATTTGAAATTGAGAAGAAAAAAAATTTGAAGACACACCAGTGATCACGTACCATGTACCACCTCTTGGCCTAACATTATGGTAGGGAATCCATGGGTCAACCTGCCTGAGTAGAATAATCACACAAACCCCAGAAAGAAAATTCCTCTACCTCCCTAGATACGAGTCTTACTTGAAAGAGGGCATAATTAAGGAAGAAATCTTGAAGTACGGAGTAACTATGTGGAGCCATTTAGAAAATGAGACAGGATTTATAAAGAACAAAAGTATGAATACTCATGGGTTATACACTAGGAAGGCATATGACTTTTGCCTTCTTTCAGGCCACTCTAATCTAATAATCCTGCCACAACCCAGGAAGCAAACTCTCTCATACCTTCCAAATATAGTCAGGTACCAAATTGATTTCATTACTAATTAGCAAGCTCTACTTTTTCAGTACAGTCCAAGTTTTAATGTCAGGTGAGGCTGATGTAATAGCTTCCTAAACTGCCCCCCTCCTTCCAGCCTTGCTCTCAACAATACTCTGAAATATCCTGAGTAAGCTTTCTTTTTGTTCAGCCAGAAATGTATTTCAGCTCAGGGGAAAATTCTAACTTCTGCTCTTTTATAACAGGAATCTCAACAATGAACTGGAAAGACAGAAAAAGATCTAAACACTTGTAGTTGACACTATTTGCTTCTGTTATAGATACATAGTTTGATTGCATTATGGTCAGAAACATACTCTGTATGATTTCAATTCTTCTTATTTATTTACTTACTTTTTTACTGAAGTTATCAGTGTGACATTGGTTAATAAATTTATATAGCTTTTAGGTATACAATTATACAGTACATCATCTGCATATTGTATTGTGTGTTTACCACCCAAAGTCAAGTCTTCTTTCATCACCATTTATCCCTCCTTTACCCTTTTCTACCTCCCCCAATCCCCCTTCCCTCTGACAGTCACCATACTGTTATCTGTGTCCATGAGTCTTTCTAATTTTTCTTCACTTAATCCCTTCACCTTTCTCACCCACCCCTAACCCCATCCCTCTGACAGCAGTCAGTCTGTTCTCTGTATTCAGGAGTCTGTCTCTACTCTGTACGTTTATTTTGTTCATTAGATTCCATATGTAAGTGAAATTATATGGTATTTGTTTTTCTCTGTCTGGCTTATTTAACTTAGCATAACACTCTTCAGGTCCATCCATGCTGTTGCAAAAGGCAAGATTTCCTTCTTTTTAATGGCTGAGTAGTATTCCATTGTGTAAATGTATCACCGCTTTTTTATCCACTTATATACTGATAAAGATTTGGACTGCTTCTAAATCCTGGCTATTGTAAATAACACTGCAATGAACATAGGGTGCATTTATTCTTTTGAAGTAGTGTTTCAGGTTTCTTTGGATATATTCCCAGAAGTAGAATTGCTGAGTCATAAGGCAGTTTCATTTTTAACTTTTTGAGGTAACTCCATACTGCTTTCCACAGTGGCTGCACCATTCCCACCAACAGTGCACGAGGGTTCCTTTTTCTCCACATTCTTGCCAACACTTGATGTTTGTTGATTTAATGATAGTAATTCTGACAGGGGTGAGGTGATATTTCATTGTGGTTTTAATGTGCATTTCTCTGATGATTAGTGACATCAAGCATTCTTTCATACGTCCATTGGCCATCTGTATGTCCTCTTTGGAGAAGTGTCTATTCAGAACCTTTGTCCATTTCTTAATTGGATTGTTGGTTTTTGGGGTGTAATTTTTTATAAGTTCCTAATAAGTTTTGGATATTAAGCCCTTATCAGCTGTATCGGCGAATATGTTCTCCCATTCAGTGGGCTGTCTTATCATTTTGTTGATGGTTTCCTTTGCTGTGAAAAAACTGTTTATTTTGATGTAGTCGCACTTAGTTTTTCTTTTGTTTCCCTTGCCCAAGGCAATATATATAAAAAAAATATTGCTACAAGAAATGTCTGAGATTTTACTGCCTATGCTTTCTTCTAGGATTTTTATGGTTTCAAGTCTAACATTTAAGTCTTTAATACATTTTAAGTTTATTTTTGTGTGTAGTATAAGAAGATGGTCTAGTTTCATTTTTTGCACATATCTGTCCAATTTTCCTAACACCATTTATTGAATAAACTATCTTTATAGCATTTTATATTCTTGCCTCCGTTGTCAAATATTAATTGACTATAAAAGAGTGGGTTTATTTCTGGGCTGTGTGTTCTGTTCCATTGATCTATATATCTGTTTTTATTCCAGTACCAGGCAGTTTTCATTACAATGGCCTTGTAGTATAGGTTGGTATCAGGTAGTGTGATATTTCCAACATTGTTCTTCTTTCACAAGATTGCTGAAGCTGTTTGGGGGTCTTTTGTGGTTTCATAAAATTTTTTGGAATATTTGTTCTAAATATGTGAAATATGCCATTGGAATTTTAATAGGAATTGTGCTGAATCTATAGATTGTTTTGTGTAGTATGAACACTTTAATGATATTAATTATTCATGGTATATACTTCCACTTATTTGTGTCTTCCCCAATTTCTTTCTTCAGTATCCAATAATTTTTCAAATACAGGTCTTTTACCTCCTTGGTTAAATTTTTCCCTAGGTATACCTTACATTTTTCTTTTGCTGCAATAGTAAATGGGATTGTTTTATTTTCCCTTTTTATAGTAAATTATTGGTGTATACAAATGCCATCAATTTCTGAATATTAATTTTGTATCTTGCTACTTTGCTGAGTTCATTCATCAGTTCTAGCAGTTTTTTGGTGGAGTCTTTGGGGTTTTCTATGTACAGTATCATGTCATCTGCAAATAATGACATTTTTGCTTCTTCTTTTCCAATTTGGATGCCTTTAATTTCTTCTTGTCTGTTGTGGCTAGAACCTCCTGTACTATGTTGAATAAGAGTGCTGAAAGTGGACATCCCTGCCTTGTTCCTGATCTTAGCACAAACATTTTAGTTTTTGCGCATTGAGTATGATGCTGGCTGTGGGTTTGTCATATAGGGCGCCTTTATTATTCTGAGGCATGATCCCTCTATTCTCACACTGCTGAGTGTTTTTATCATAAATGAGTGCAGGATTTTATCAAATGATTTTTCTGCATCTATATATGATTGTGTGGTTTTTATTTTTAATTTTGTTTATATGATGTATCACATTTATGGATTTGTGAATATTCTACCAACTTTGCATCTCCAGAATAAATTCCACTTGATCATGGTATATGATCTTTTTAATGTATTGCTGGATCTGGTTTGCTAATATTTTGTTGAGGATTTTAGTGTCTTATTCATCAGGAATATTGGTCTATAATTTTGGTTCTTTGTAGTGTCTTTATCTGGTTTTGGAATTAGGATAATGCTGGCCTCATAAAAAGAGTTTGGAAGTTTTCCCTCCTCTTGAATTTTTTGGAATTGTTTGAGAAAGACAGGTGTTAGTTCTTCTTTTAATGTTTGGTAAAATTCACCTGGGAAGCCTTCTGGTCCAGGACTTTTGTTTGTTGGGAGTTTTTTTTAAAAAAATTACTTCTTTGATTTTATTGGTTGTAATTGATCTATACAGGTTTTCTGAGTTTTCCTGATTCAGTTTTAGAAGATTGCATGTTTCTAGGAATTTGTCCATTTCACCCAGGTTGTCCAAATTGTTGGCATATAGTTGTTCATAGTATTTCCTTACAACCCTTTGTATTTCTCTGTTGTCTGCTATTACTTCTCTTTCATTTCTGATTTTATTTATTTGGCTCCTCTCTCTTTTTTGTTTCATGAATCTGGTTAAAGGTTTGTCAATCTTGTTGATCTTTTCAAAGAACTAGCTCTTGGTTTCATTGATTTTTTGTATTGTATTTTTCTCCTGTATATCATTTATTTCCATTCTCATATTTATTATTTCCTTCCTTCTACTTATTGTGGGCTTTGTTTGTTATTCTTTTACTAGCTCTTTTAGGTGTAGGGTTAGATTGTTTATTCTTGCTTAAGGACATAGCTCTGTAATGCTGTAAATTTTCCTTTTAGGATTGCTTTCTCTGTGTCCCATAGATTTTGGGTTGTTGTGTATTCATTTTCATTTGTTTCCAGGTAACTTTTGATTTCTTCCTTGATCTTATTGTTAACCCGTTCATTATTTAATAACATGTTATTTAGCCTCCATGGGTTTGAATGTTTTTCAGATTTTTGATTGTAATTAATTTCTATTTTCATACCATTGTAGTCAGAGAAGACGCTTGATATGATTTCAATCATCTTGAATTTAAGACTTATTTTATGTCCTAACATATGATCTACCTTTGAGAATGTTCCATGTGCCTTTGAGAAGAATCTGTATCCTGCTGCTTTGGAATAGAATGTTCTGTAAATAAATCCATCTGATCCAGTGTTATTTAAGGTTGCTGTTGCCTTGTTGATTTTTTGTCTGGAAGATCTATGCATTGATGTTAGTGGGGTGTTAAAATTTCCTACTATGACTGTATTGCTGTTGATCTCTCCCTTAATGTCCACCAATATTTTTTAATATATATATACTTAGGTGCTCCGGTGTTTGGTGCATATGTTTATCAGGATTATATCCTCTTGTTGGATGTATCCCTTTAGTATTATGTGGTGACCTTCTTCGTGTCTCTTATGGCCTTTGTTTTAAAGTTTATTTTATCTAAGTTCTGCTACCCCAGCCTTTTTTTGGTTTCCATTTGCATGTCATATTTTTTTCCATCCCTTTCCTTTCAGTCTGTATCTTTTGTTCTGAGGTGGGTCTCTTGTACACAGCATATATATGGGCCATGTTTTCTTAAACATTCATCTACCCTATGTCTTTTGATTGGAGCATTTAATCCATTTACATTTAAGGTTATTACTGAAAGGTAATATTTATCGCTTTTTTTCCCCTTATACCTATGTTCCTTTCTCTCTCTCCATATATATATATATATATATATTTATCTATATATCAGTCCCTTTAGCACTTCTTGAGTGCTGGTTTGGTGGTACTGAACTCCTTTAGCCTTCTTTTGTCTGGGAAGCTTTTCATTTTGCCTTCAATTTTAAATGATAGCCTTGCTGGATAAAGTAGTCTTGGCTGCAGGTTCTTGTTTTTCATCACTTCAATACTTCATGCCAATCCCTTCTGGCCTGCAGTGTTTCTGTTGAGAAATCAGCTGACAGCCTTATGGAAACTCCTTTGTAGGTAACTGTCTCTCTCTTGCTGCTTTTAAGATTCTCTCTTTGTCTTTAACCTTTGCCATTTTATTTATAATGTGTCTTGGTGTGGGTCTTTTGCCATTATTTCTTCAAACAGGTTTTCTATCCCTTGCTCACTCTCTTCTCCTTCTAGCACTCCTATGATGTGGATTTGTTATACTTGCTGTTACCTCAGAAGTCCCTTAGACTTTCCTCATTTCTCTTAATTCACTTTTCTTTTTGATGCCCTGCTTGGGTGCTTACTATTATCTTTTCTCTAACTCATTGATGTGATCCTCTGCTTCATATAACCTGCTGTTGATACCTTCTAGTGTATTTTCATTTCTGACACTTTCCTTTTTATGGTTTCTATGTCCTTTTCCCTGCTTATACTATCTCTTTTTAAAATATATGTATATTTTTATTGATTTCAGAGAGAGGAAGGGAGAGGGATAGAGAGATAGAAACATCAATGATGAGAGAGTCATTGGTCAGCTGCCTCCTGCATGCCCCCTGTTGGGGATCAAGCCAGCAATCCGGGCCCTGACAAGGAATCAAAACAAGACTTCCTGGATCATAGGTAGATATTCAACATCTGAGCCACACTGGCTAGGCTTACTATCTCTTCATTTAAGTTCTTGCTGAGATCATCCACTCTTCCCCTAAGGTCCTTGAGCATCCTTATAACCATTGTTTTAAACACTGCATCTAGTATTTTGGTTGCTTCAATTTCATTTAATTCTTTTTCTGGGGATTTCTTTTGTTCTTTCATTTGAGACATATTTCTTTGTCTTCCTGTTTTGTCTCTGTGTATTGGGTATATCTGCTATGACTCCTAAACTTGTTATGATGGCTTTATGATGTAGGTGTCGTATTTGTCTTAGTGGCACAACCTTCTAGATCACCTGAGCTTGGTCCTCCAGGAATGTTTCTTGTGGTTTATGTGCACCCTCCTGTTGTAGTTGAGCCTTGAATGCTGTTAGCCATTTCCTGGGTGGAGCTGATCTTTCTAGCTGGCTGACTATAAGGATAAAACCTCAATTACCATGTCTGAGTTGCTGTACTAAGGCTGCACTCCAAGGCAGGGTTATTCCCAGCACGGTCTGGTGCCTGGTGGAATCCCCCTTTGGATGTTATGCTCGTGAGGCTAGTTAGGTCAAACTCTGATGTGGTCTGATGCCCATCACTGGTTGTCTTGATTCTGGCTCCACTCAGTGGGATTCAGGTACAGGTCAGTATCAGACATGGTGTGTAACTGGGCTTGGGCTACCTGTCTGGAGCTATGATGCTGTTCACTGTTTGTGGCTATGTCTGCTGGGCTTGGGCGTGTGTGACAGGGACCAGGCTCACTACCAGGATCAGCTTCCTGAAGCTTTGAGCTGGGGGTAGATCAATAAAAGTCCAAGGCTCTTTGAGGTCCACCTCCATAAGTCAGCTACTCCCCTTCCCCCTGATATTGCCTGGTGTTCCTCTAGAGCCTTCTGAAGAAAGACTGTAGGGTGGGTTCAGGCTGGGAATGACCCACAGACCCTTCCACAGGTTGTGAGCTCAGTACAGCAAGGCAACCTGGGTCAGGAGGATGGGACTAATGGGCCCCCTATTTAGGGGTCATAGAGTCAGACACTCAATTAAGGGAAAGTAGTTCCTACTCTAGGGCCAAACCACTAAGTCTCTGCTAGAGTTTCCAACTCTAGTTCCCTTAGGAGCAGCACACCACAGGTTCAGGTTGGGTGCGGCCAGCCAGCCCTTCTGTAGGAGCAAGTTCATCTGGATGGAGTCACAGCTGGGTGGAGCCTTGGGAGGACAGATCAAAAGAGGCTCTAGTTGGAGGTAGTGTTGGCTAAGCCTGAAAGAGGGGGCCAATCACTTCATCCTGGTCCCAGACAATAGTCTCCAAGGGGCACACACTCTGAATGTCACAGCTTGGGGCAGCACTCCCTTCCTCCATCAAAACTGAGTGCAGCAGAGTGGGGTATCTGGGACTTGGAAGGGCAGATCCAAACAGTCTCCCACTGCAGGTGGTGTCAGCAAGCCTGCAGGAGGGTGGCAGGCAATTCTTCCACTTCCTAGGATAGTGGGCACTGAGTTCTGAGCAGAGATAGGAGTCCTCCCCACTCCCCAGTGATGGAGCTACACAGCACAGCACCCACCTGTCTGATTCCTAGACAAAAGTCTCCCTGGGAGACACACGTTGAAAGTCCCAGCTCAATACAGCACTCTGAACATCCTGCTTGGCTGAATTCATCAGGATGGGGCAGTCAAGTGATTCAACAGGTGCATTTGCTATATGCTCAAGGTGGGGAAGATAGGTTCCCTTTCCAAAGCTACACAATTCAGTTACAGTCTGAGTATCTGTCAAGAGCCTCTCCATAAAAAGAGCTCCCCAAAGGTCACTGCTGGGTGCAGCCAGAAGATCCTTCTGCAGGACCCAATCATGGCAGAGTGGCATTACCAGCAATTGGGAGATAAGGAAGTGCATTCCCCAAGCTGGTGATGTAACAATAAGAGTCCTCGCCCCTTGAAGTGGTGTCTGGGTGTCCAGCAGACTCCCTTCTCTCCCGGGTGGACTGAATCCCCACTGATTTTCACCACCAGATGCTATGTGGGTTCCTCTTCCAGTCTTTGTTGCTCTGGGTTAGGGATCCCTGCTTGGGACTGGGACCCCACACTCCTGGGGGGAGGGAGTTTTGCAACTGCGAAATCCCTTTGGCTCCTCTGCCCCTGCACTTGGGTGCGGGGGCCAGCTCCTTCCACGTCTCTGACCTTTTTACCAGTTTCTCTTTGTCTTCTTCTGCACATCCTTGGTGATAATATTTCAATTCAGCTAGCCTTCAATTGGTTATTCAGGTTGATTGCTCTACAATTTAGCTGTAAATCTGATTTGGCACTGGGAGCAGGTGAGTGTAGCTTCCACCCACTCTGCAGCCATCTGCTAATACAAAAGCTTCACCAAAGGGTCAGGGAATGAGTTTAGAAAGACCAGTGGCCTCCACAGTCTCTTTCCACTCCTCACAGAGGTTCTTTATTTGGATGTGTACACATTTAAGATCATTATGTCTTCCTGGTGGATTGATCCTTTTACTATTATGTAATATCCTCTGTCTACTAATTTCCTTTGCTTTAAAGTATACTTTATCAGCTATTGTGGCCCTTAGTATGCTCATAAAAGTGTTTCATATTTCACACGGAATTCACTCCTAGAAATTTCCTTGTTCAGCCCCTACACTTAACAGCATACTTAATTCACTGTGCGGCAAGATTTAGGAGGGTTTCTTTGGGGAGGGCATCTACAGAAATAGGACAGTGTCAATTATCTCTCCCATGAGTAGATTAACTAAGGGTATTTTATTTTTACAAAAGCAGCATTCAACTGAAACAATGTACCAGTTGATGGCAATATTAGTGGTTTTGGGGAAGGTGGATTAAGGCAATTAGACTGTTAGAAAACAGATTTTCTTTGTGACTCAACATTTAAGGTTCTTTAGGTTTGTGTGTTGTATATCTGTACATTAATTATTCCATGTTGTTTCAGAGATCAGTTATGACTATAAATAGATTTACTCCAGACCACTCCAAGATGTACTGATTATTACTAGGCCTTGGATTAACTTTCCTGGGAAGTGATTAATTTTACTATGTGATCTGCTGTCAGGAAAGTTCTGCCACTCATAACCTTTGATATTTTCCTTGAGTGGCACTTGGAAATAAAATTAAAGTGTTTGACCCAGAAATTCCACATGCTCAGTCTCCCAAACTTGGGGACAGCCTGGAGTACTATTTCTCATACTCCACACTTAACTTACAAGAAAATTCTCTTGGTCCTGCCTTCAAAATATATCCAGATTCTAACTACTTCTTACTACCTCTATTTCTACCACCTTATGTTTCACCAACATCAATCTCTTGTATTATATTGCCTTTCAACTGGTCCCTCTGTTTTCACCCATGCTCCCTCACCATCTGCTTTTAACTTACCAGACAGAGAAGCATAAGTGAAATCTTTTACTATTTTGTTCAAAATCTTATAACAAGAGTTTGAAGCCCATCAATATGTTAAAATGTACGAGTTTCTAATGATAACAACATAAAGGAGCCATATTGGTGGCATTTGGAGAATTCCAATAAGCCAAATTATTTTTATGAAAATTTGTACATAAAGAGGGAATATCAATTTTTTTATGTAGAAGCTTTACATAAAGTTAGCTAATTTGTTGATGAGAGAGAATTTCTTTTTATATTTTGGTTAATATATAAAGATGGCATGGTAGAATTTGAATATCACCATTTAAAAACTCACAAATAATGGATCTATACAATTTTCACCAATGACTGACAAATACCACAAGAAGAGAAACAATGAGACATCATGTATTATATTATAGGAACTATCTTTGAAGTATTCTTGCCCAAACCATCAAAGCTGAATACGATTGAGCCTTAGCAACAATCTGAGTCTGGTATCAACATTGGGATGCAATGAGACAGTTTAACAAAGAGAGAGAGGCAGAGAGAGGAAGAGGGGAGGGAAAGGGGGAAAGGAGATATGTGAATATGTTTGGCACTGTATATATGTATGCTATGGAACGTATTAGCACTTACACAGATATATTCTCAAAATGTAATCATATGGTAAAATATATCTGTAACCTGCTGTTTTCATTTAGCAATTTTTTTATGACATTGTATGTTTAGAAATATTTAATTGATTTTTATCATTTACCAAATTAACATGATTTCCCTTTAAAGACACTGTAGAAATTAAAGCTAAGGTCACCTGTTTACCGAACAAGAACTGAGGGTTGAATTACACTGAGCTAGGAGTTCAGAAAGGAATAAATGATTAATCCAAAATATATCTTTTTCATATTTAAAAATGTGTAAATAATAATCTGATTTTCATATAATTTATACATTAGCTTATTATTTCAGTTAAATTTTTAATTATCATAAACTTTAATCTACTAAAAGTTTTCAATTTCAACAAATCATTTCAAGATTTTGCTACTATAAACAATGTTACTATGAAAAGAATTATACATACATTCTATGTATTTGTTTATACTTTTCAATGCAATAATTCCCATAAGTAGATTATTCTGGTCAAAACATGAATGTTTTCAATGTTAAGAAACTTTTGTAAGAGGCATTTATATATGCAGGGTGGGGCAAATGTAGGTTTACTTACTCATATGGAAAATAACACAATAATTAATAAGTAATAATACAAGAATAAACTCTGTGCTTCGGGTACTCACAATTGTAAACCTACTTTTGCCTCACCCTGTATATATATTTGCACGCTCATCAAGAGTGAATGAATGAGTCTATTTCTTCACCAGTTCACCAACAATTTAAAAAGGTCACATGCTGATAAAACAATTGCCCTTTTTGAATTTACTTTTGGAAAAACATTACCTCTAATGAATATATATATGTGTGTGTGTATATATATATATATATTCTATATATACATTGACATAAGACAGGAGGATATAGTGGAGTGGAGACCCAGAATCTATTGTCAGTGGAATGACTGAAATATGAAAGTGGCTGAGGGTTGGAAGAGACTTGAAGTCCTCAGAAGCAGGAGCAAACAATCAAGGATGAGAGGATAAGACAATATAATGTGCACTGGCAAAATGATAAAGTGAAAAAAACACCTGAGGTACTGGACCTGTGCTGGCCAGACATGTCCATCTGGAATACTTCATGAAAAGCATATTACATGTGTTTTCCTGTTTCTGTTACGTTATTTTCTAAACATTAGAAAGAAGACACACTGCAAAAGATAACAATGATAATAAGGACTACACTAAACTAAGCATTAAAAAATAAATTTAGGGTTTTGCTTCCAGCAATGAGACTAACTAAGTTGGACTAGCTAAATATCCAACTGAGAATAGCTAGAAAAGTGTGAAAAATTATTTTTAAAAAATTATTTAAAGGCATCAAAGAGCGATCAATGCCAGAAGATATTATGGAGCAAAGATCAGGAGAAAAAGAAATTCCAGGAGGTAATCTCAGCGTTTGGGGTTGCTTTTTTTTAATAGCAGCAGTTTATGATTCCTAAGGAGGAATGTATGATGCTTAAATGCTGAAAATTTGTGCCAAATTTTCTACAGAGGTCAGGCTAAGTGCATAAAAGCTGAAGTTGGCCTGTCAAGGAGGGGAGCTATGTAAAAGCAAGTAAAGGTAAACTGGAAATAGACCAGCCCTGCAAAGGACTAAAGTCCAGATTAATGATTTCAATCACCAGATCTGGGATTGTTGGTTGTCATCTGGGAGGCTGTTAGACAGAAAAAAAGAAAGAAACTCTTTCTTAGAGGGAGATAACTCATCTTAAGACTGAAGTAAATAAATCTACAATTTATTATATATAGTTCCCTGAAATCTTTTAAAAATAACTACGTGAGAAAGGAAATAAGACAACATCATTGAAAATCAAGAAATAAAAAAATGCAATAAAAACTATCCACATGAAATCTAGATAATGGCAGTATTAGATATAAACTTTAAAATAACCATGTTTATAACTGTCAAGAAAATAAAAGACTGAAAATTTTACCCAAGAATTTGAAAATATAAAAATGAACAGAATTTCTAGAACTGAAAAATGCAATAACTGGAATTAAGAACAATTATAGGATTAGCAGCATATTAGACACACTGAAGGGAGAATCAGAGAAATGAATGAAATATCTGAAGAAAATATCCAGAATGAAGTATGAAGAGACAAAATGATGAATAATACAGGAAGAGATGGGGCAAAGGTAAAAGGGGTATGGTAAATAAAGCAAACATGTTTAATAGGAGTCCTATAAAGAAGGAAAAATAATAGTGCAGAAACAGTATTTCAAGATATAATGTTTGAGAAGTTTTGAAAAGTAACAAAAGACATCAAGTAAGAAATGTAAAAAGCAGTATATATGCCAAGTATAGTGGGGTATGAGGAAAACCAAACCCAGGCCTATTATAGTAAAGCTGTTGAAACCCAAATAATGGAACTATTCAAAGATGAGAGAGTAAAACAACGAAGTATCTTCAAAGGAGTAAAAATTAGACTGATATATAATTTGAGACAGAAATAATGATAGTTTGAAGAAAGTGAAACTGTATCTTCATACTCAGAATTTTGTGTTCACAAAAGACTTGTCCAATCACTGGGTTGTACATCTGAAAAGAATATAATATTGTCTGTTAACTGTAACTGAAAAATAAAAGATTATTTAAAGTAAAAAAATAATAAATATTAAAAAACTTATTTTTTGAAAATGGAAGTTAAATAAATAAACATACTAATGCAAAGAAAAGCTAGGCAAATTTTGTCACCATCTAACTCGAACTAAAGATTCACCCTCAGGCTAAAATATGATCCAAGATGGAGACACATACAGATGTAAGAACAATGAAGAATAATGACATTGGAAAATATGGAGGAAAATAAAAATGAGTATTTACTGTTTAATACAGTGATAATTTCTTGAAGAATATGTACATGTAATTAAAATGCATGACAATAAATCAGGAGGTGCATTAATTGAGCTAAGTGTTGGAAGGTACTTGTGCTAACCAAGAAGATGTAAAAGAACTAAGATTAAACTGTAATAAGGCAAAAATATAAGTTGTAATCTGAAGGATGAACATGACAAAAACAAGAAAGAATGTTTACCAAGCTAAATAAGGCAAAAATTGAATAATTAAAAATATATATTATATGTTACAAAAGAGAGAAAAAGAAAACTGGAACAGAAAAATAAATGTAAGGCAAACAGAATAATTTAAACGCAATTATATCCGGTATTGCATTACATGCAAATCGACTGAAGATTTCAAATGAAAAAGCAAAGATCACTAAGTCTAGATAAAAACATTCATTCAATCAGATGCTCCTTAAAAGGGACATATGTAAAATATAAAGATAAAGAAAAACTGAAAATTAAAAGAAGATAGCAAAAGATATACCATTTAAACACTGAAAGCTGGCATAACCATTCAAAAGAGAAAAATATATACCTTAAGTAAAAACATTACTAGAGAAAAAGGGACATTTCATTATGACTAAAGGTTCAATTCAACATGAAAATATTAGTAAATTTTAAATTTGTATGCACCTTTTAACATAGAACCAAAAGATACACAGCATAAACTGATAGAAGTAAATGGAAAACATACACACAGCAGAAAATGACCGAAGTAAAAGGAATGACCAAATCCACAGTCACAGTGGGAAATTTTAGTACATTTCACTGAGTGACAGATAAAACATTCAGACAAAAAATGAGTTAAATGAAGGAGATTTAAATAACAGAAATAACAAAACTTAGTTAATTGTTATAGAACACTGCACATGACAATCCATGCTACATTCCAGAACAGGTCATATGGTGGGCTATAAAGCAAGCCTTAAGAAACTTCTATGGGGATAATACAATATGCTGACTGGTTGGTGTAAAAATTCAAGAATAATGCTGGGTTCCTTGCTCCTCCCCTACCTCTAGTATGCATCCAAAGAATGTTAATTTCCAATACTCCCTTCCCGGGGTAACCCTCCTCACTCACCAAATCCTGAACCAGAGAGGTATAGATGACTCAGACCGTTCCCCTCATCCAAGGGGAACATCTCAGCTTTGTCATAACCATAGCCACAGGAGGGGCGGTTTTCTATGTGGAACCAGGACGGTGTATCAGGGACCACTCTACCCATTTCCTCAAGAGAGTGGAAAATAGCCTGGGCCCTCGACAACCCTCCCCACCTAAAGGTGGCTTGGCTGGGTATCCCGTGGGTTGGTGTGGGGGAGGGGACCTAGAATCCCTCCGGCCCCGTGAGGATTCACGCTGAACAACTCACCACTGGTGCGGTCTGAAGGCAGTAACCTGTCACCACTGTCCTCGCAAGGTATTTATGAGGAGAATCTGTGGAGTCTGGAGCTGGGGGGTTCTAGCATTCTGTGGAGGGCCCCAAACTTTGATCAAGTCCACACAAGTAAGATGGAGTCCTGACAGGAAGTTCCTTCCCTAGAGAGGAGGGTCCTAGCAGCCAGAGGAGACTTAACTTCCTGTTCTCACTGCCCCCAGAGTTGCTACTAGGCAACTGTTTCCAACCAAGCCTCCTCCACATAAGCTTCGAGTAGATTTAATAGGACTGGTTCCCAGGTAGGTGTTCGCAGGTAGAGTTCCCAGAGAACTCTGACAGTCAACTGTGACCAGGCTCTGTGTGGGCTGCCTTACATTGTGCTCCTTCACGTATTCCTCACAAGGACATCTGTATCTGCGGAATTAACACTCCTTGCCCTCCCTGAAGTTGCTGAGGTTTAGGGAGGTGTAGGAGCTTGTCTGGCGTAATTCAGACATTACATGGTGATGCAGACACTGGTACTGAGCTTTATAGAGTGGACATTATCCCATCATGCATTACTTTAATAAACTCTTTAAAAAATAAAAGACTTACCTAAAGAAGGGCGAAGTTAAAGATATCTATATAGTCACATGGCAAACAATAACTTCAGTTCACCTTAGAGAGGTCATACGAGGGGCCAAACAGAAATTGATAAAGAAAATAACAAACCATTTGGTGGGGCACTGAAATGAGAGCAGGAAAAAAAAAATCGCCTTTTCCTTTGGGGGTGGTTGGGGAGGGGCGGGGAGGAGCTACTCCCTGGTGGTCACAGCCGGAATTGTAGCTTTGGAGGTCTGACCTAAAGGCTCCCTAAGGGGAAGAGAGTGAGATAGGGGCCTGAGCTCCAATGAATTAGCCAGAACTTACTGGTGTTTTTCACCCAGCCCCCCACCACCCTGTCCCCTCAGCAGCAGTCCCTTCCTGGGTTTCTACGCCCTGAGAGAGGATATCCAACCTCTGGGTAAGCTGAAGAGAAATAAGGACGCAACGATGTGCATATTTGGAATGAGGGAAACATAAGACAAAAAACACATACACATACATAGATAAACTGCCAAACCGTATTTTTATAACTTTTTATAAAACAATATAACATGAAAATTTTTGAGTTAGTAAATATATGAGTTTTTGTCAACATGTTAGATATTTTCAAGTGTCTCAACAAATTCCTCTAATTACAAAATATTAAACACTATTAAATATATATTTAGATAATAAAACCATCCTACATCTTTCATCTATATGATCCTCTCAACATGACCCAAAGAAATCCACTTTAAATAGACTGGTGCACATTTTCTAGATGTGTAAGGTTGGTATTTACTTATCTTAAAATATTTCCAAGTCTTATATACATATACATATATAAACATGTGTGTATATATGTGTGTGTGTGCATGTGTATATGCACATATATATTTTTTAAAATTTTTCAGTCACATAAATGATTTTCTGCAAATTGGATTTTTACTCATTGTGACATCTCTGGATATTTCTTTGGACAATGTCGTTTGGCTTCTGTGCAGACATTTATCGGAGAAACATTTTGCTTTTTAATTAATAAGTAATTTTTATATCTTTGTCTCTCTTGCTCCTGGTGGGCAAAAGTCCTTTATGTACAGGAATATTAGCACAAAGTCTGCAATATTGTTTGCAAATATTTTCTCCCTGTTTCTCACATTTAAATTTTTCTTTTGGCAGTGTAGAACATATTTCTAAATTTTTATTGAATTTATGATTTAAAAATGACACAGGTTATTCTTCAGGGGAAGAGTGGAGGCAGGAGAACACAGAGGGAATAGTAAGGAAAGGGAAGGGATCAGGGAAGCTGAGAGAGTTCTGAGAGGGGAGCTCAGCCAGGGGGAGGGAGCAGTGGGGCATCTGGGGAGGGGAGTCTACACACATCTTCCTCGAACACCCTGTTGACACAGAAGAAGAGCATCCTTTCCTGAATTAAAAATAGGAGTGCAGGTCTCAGTCACCTTCTACACCTCCTAACCACTTTAGTCTTTCTTGGACTACCTGAGGCAGGAAGCGAGTGCTCACCAACTGGAAACACAGGTCCACCACAAAGGAGCTAAGGTCATGCTGTGTTTTGGGCAACACACAGAGGGGGCTCACAGTGTCAGGTTTTGTATATTTCAGCAGCTGAAAACACAGGTTTGTGGGGGAAGAACAGCAAAGGTCTGGATTGCCACACCCTGGGCCCTATGACTGACCCTTCATGCCCCCTTTCCCTGCCATATCTTCCTCATCCCACACTCACTAGGGTCCTTGAGGTTCTTCGTATGCCTGTTGTTCTTGAGGTACTCAAACAAGCTGTTTCTAAGAGAAAAAGAGGAATAGGATGTGGTGGTCGGGCCAGTGTGGGTGTTTCCATGAGCTGACCAGTTTCTGCTGGGGAGACACATGCCCCAGAATAAGACTTTGAGCTGTGATACTCACAGGGCTGGATCGTCTGGAATGAAGGGAATGGTCAGGGAGAAGCAGGCCTCATTGTGATAAGCACCAAGGAGACTCTGTCTGTCTCCAGAGTCATAGATCAAGTAATATCTGTGAGGGGACAATGAAGGCAGTCTATCTCTATGGACTGGACCTCAAAGGGTATTTGAAAACTCTCAGGAGCTGACCTCTACTTGGGCGGCCTGGACTGTCCCAGCCTTCCCCATTCCTGGTGGTCCTCAGGGTACTTACTGCTGCATGAACTGCAGGACTTGAGTCTTCAGAACAACAGATCCTTCACAGCTTTCCTGGAATCAAAGACATTTGAGACCATGTGGCTGATAAAGCTTCCCTTACAAGAGCCCAAGTGTTGACATTTCTTCCTCACCCTTATCAAGGGCTTTATTAAGTGGGGCTGTCAATGTCACTGGTAGTTAGTGGAACTAAATCCTGGCCATCCTAGAGAACGGAAGGTAAGTTAGCAGTGCAGACCATGGAGGTGGTCCTGAGTGATTAGGGAAACGGATGGGCCCAGGAAATGGTGAAGGTCAGAGGTCAGGGATGAAAAGTTCCTGGAAATACCATGGGTGAGATTATGGTGGGTGTCTGCATCTTGAGGTATTGGAAATCTCTAAAGTTATACCCAGCTTTTGCATGCATGTGCATGTGCACATGCATGCATGTGTGTGTGTGTGTGTGTGTGTGTGTGTGTAGAACATTTTTCCAGAGATCATATTCATGTCTTTTTCAGATGTTCATGTCCCCCAAAATGGATAAGGCTCTGATGCAAACGTGTAATCTAGGCAAGACTCAAAGGGCTTGAGGGCAGGTGTGGAAGTCGTCAATGTTAGTAAGAGAGAATGATGAACGAAAGCACTTACCGGGCATAACAACTCTGGAAAACAAACCCTGATGGCACTGTCCAAATCCCAAAGTAGAAATGATTGACGGTTGAGGGTTGTGAAGCCTCTCTCTAGCTCTCCTTCTTCGTTCTTTATCCTCCTGGGTGGCTCCCTTCTAAACAGCTCTGACTCCCTTCTCTAGTGCCACAACTAGCAGCATTTGCAGCCCAGGCCCCAAGGTTCTTGCTCCTCCCTGCCTCCCTTCCTTTCTCCAAGTCTCCAGTGAACACTCAGAAGATAAGGAGTGGGATGGGAGTTTAGGATTCTGCTATCTCACTGGGGTCCAGCATTCTGCCAGAAACAGAACACCCCCCAGAATGCTAGGGCAGGGAGGTGAGAGATGGAAGACTAAGAAGGCAGAGTGGGGAAGGGAGAGGGAGGCAGAGAGAAAGGAAGTAAAGATGGGAGTGCAGATTGTGGAGACCTAGGGGTTTAAAGACAAGGGAGAAAGAGAAAGCAAAGCAAAGGGAAGGGAAAGAAGCTTTGCCGTGGGGATGAGGGTCAGGGAAGAAGAGAGAAGAAAGGGAACATGGCTCCCCTGCAGCAGCCCTTTCCTTCATCTGCCCCTGGCTGGCCCTGGGACCCCAGGTATGAATAGAAAACATACACCTTTTGCCTGAGGACCATAGGAGGCTGGATGAGCCTTTGTCACATTTGGGAGCTCAGTCTGAACTGAGCATGGGAAACGTAGCAGCCACAGGATCAGGAGACCTTCCCCAGAAGGAGTAAGGGGTCAGGCTCAAACTCAGCTTGACATTGGGGGTCTGTGGCCCACTCTTATGATCACCACCTTCTCTCCTCATGGCCCCTGTGCATCTGTGCCTGTCTTAGTTGGTTCCTTGCATGAAGAATGCTATCCGTTTCAGGCCACCCAGGGCTCCTCTGAAGGACCAGGCAGGTGATGTGATGTGTGGAGGAAGGGGCAGTGCCCCTGAGAGGACTGTCCTTCTGTCTCCTCAAACCCCTCTTCCCTCTGCCTTCCACTGCTGCCTCAAGAGGCTCTCTGCTCAGTGGCAGTGGTTCACTTCTGGCCTCTCGACTCAAAGAAACCTGTTTTTTCCCAAAGATGGCTCAGCTCGTGGCATTGGGCCTCAGGAATGAATGTCATGATGGCAGACACCCTTTTTGTGTACGGGAAACAGGGCTCCTCTCAAGGGAGGAGAGGGAAGCCCCATCTCAGCACCCAGTAGGGAGGCCTTCTTAGCATGAGGCCCTGGGGTCGTGGGCACTTCTCAGCACAGGGCACCAGCATCTGGCCCTAGACTGGACCCTTCTGGTCTTGGTGCTCTTGGAGCACACACTTGGGAGGGCATGCTAGAGAAAATGAGGTGCAGAGGGGCAGGAAACTGACCCCAGACCAGGAGAACAGGTAAACAAGTCAGAGGAAGGAAACTTCTCACTGGTAAAGGAAACAGAGAGAGGAGAGGGTAGGGGCTGTGGTCTTTCCAGAGGACAAGGATTCTAGCTTCCTGCACACATGTATTCTCAGATGCAGTTCTTTTTTTGAAAAGAAAATATGTATTGGAAAAGAGAAACATTGGAGAGGGCAAGGGCCTCCAACTCAGGAGGCCCAGGCAGCTACTTCTATGGTTATCTAGGTAGCACCTCAGAGCTGTGGAATATTCAGTCATGATGTCAGTGGCCACCAGACTGTAGGCCACTTCAAAATCTGAGTCTTCATTAAGGCACCAAAATATCACCTGCACTTCTCACTGCTCCAGACTTTTCCTCATGATGAGCCATTTAGGAACCACAGCTGCCAGCTTGTTCAGCCCAGGGCAGGATAATGGGAAGTAGGTCCTGTTGATGATGGTGAACAGGAAGCACATGAGGAACCTCTTGGGGATAGGGATGAATGGAAGCAGCCCAAGGTAATACAGCAGTAACAACTGGAATCCTCGGCTTATTGTGAAGGAGAATGGCATCTCGGTGATCTGGGAGGCAAGGGGATGTGAGGGGGATCAGTTTGCTCAGCAGCCTTGTACTTCTTCATGACTGAGCTGTTCTGAGGCCTAGATTGCCGGAGCCCGCCGGCAGAGTCGAACGGTCCTGAGGAAGGGGTGAGGATGGAGAAAAGACAGACACAAAAAAGATGGGATCGGGAGGACTGCAGCTCGTAACTGCCGCAGCCCCGAGTTTATTTTCTCAGCTCAATATATACAGGCACTGTTGATTGTGCTGAATAGCACCCCGCCCCACATTTCTTCCCCTTGCCCGATACAAAGTAATTCCTCCAAGGTCCTACGAATGCTTTTTCAGAGTAAACACCCTGCCTCCCGCAGGAGCTCAGACCTTGGAAACTATCTTTATCTCGGCTTCTAATGGGAACTTTTGAGGAGGATTGAGTCCTTGGCTTGGTATGTGGCTTAACTATCCCTTAACCCTTCAGGCCGGGGTCAGCTTCCTAATTAGCCTTTCTAGAATTTATGGCCGCAAGCTAAATTAGTATTGCTTTGGTGCCTCAAGGACTGGGTCAGGGAGCAGGAGAGCACATCTGCAGCTCACCCAGGCAGCTCCTCTGTGCCTGGGGCCACAGCAGCTCATCCACATCTCCCCGGGAGCAGGGGAGCACATCTGCAGCTCACCCAGGCACTGTGCCTGGGGCCACAGCAGCTCACCCACATCTCCCTGGGAGCAGGGGAGCACATCAGCAGCTCACCCAGGCCGCTCCTCTGTGCCTGGGGCCACAGCAGCTCACCCACATCTCCCAGGGAGCAGGGGAGCACTTCTGCAGCTCACCTAGGCAGCTCCTCCGTGCCTGGGGCCACAGCGGCTCCCCACACTAGATGATGATTTTGTTGCAGTCAAAGTGTCTCACCAGGCTGGCTATCTTGTGAATGAGCTTCTGGTTTCCCCCTTTGACCTCCACACTCATGGGTGTCTGAGGGAATCTCTGGAACACGTCCTCCAGACACACCATGTGCCTGTCTGACCCATGTGCAAAATGGCCTGGTGAGAAGTAAACCTCCAGCTCCTCCTTGTATAGCGGGGCAGCTCCTCAAACTCCAGGCTGCCCACATCCCTATTGTGGAACAGGTTCTCGTTGTGAGACAATACCACCACACCGTTCCGAGTCAGCTGACAGTCCAGTTCCAGGAAGTCTGCTCTCTGGGTCATGGAGTTCTCCATGGCCTCCATGGTGCTCTCCAGCCTCTCTCAATATTCTCCTCGGTGGGCCCACAGTCAGGGACAGAAGGCTGGAATCCAGGGTGTGTGCAGCAGGCGAGGCCTGCACTGGAATAAGATGGAGAGCATGGCATAGCTGCCCAGGGCCAGCAGGGCATAGCACAACAGAGGGCTCATGGCTGCACCCCCCCCTTTTTTTTTTAAATCTTCACATGAGGATATGTTCATTGATTTGTTTTTGAGAGAGGGGGGAGAGAGAGAGAGAGAGAGAGAGGGAGAGATCAGTTGCCTCTTGTGCGTGCCTGACTGGGGATCAAACCCACAACCCAAGTATGTGCCCTAACTGGGAATTGAACTGCAACTTTTGGTGTACAGGATGACGTTCCAAACAACTGAACCACCTAATCAGAGCTGTTGAACATCTTTCTATATACTTGTTGGTCATTTGTATGTCTTTGGAGAAATGTCTCTTCCGGTCCCTTTCCTTGACCTCCCTCCCTGCCTACATTCACTCCTCATTTCAAGGCTCCTGTTCTAATCGCTAAGCTCCAGCTTTATACCTTCTCTTCGCAATGGCTCTTACAAAGTTATTAAGCTCCCCTCATGCCTGATTTCTCATAAACAGCTTAGCTTTAGTAGCAAATTCTCACCTCTGAGGTATTGTGGGTTTGGTTCCCAGGTGGACATGGGACATTTCCTGTTTAATGGTGAGGACTGAGACTCCAGGGGCAGTTCATTCTCCCAGGGGGCAAGGATCCCTAGGAAGGGTGACAGTGGTTATCACCAACCTTACATAGGTGGGCTGGTCTGGGAAGGTGTTGCCCAAGGGGTTCCCTTCCAGCAATAGCTCTTCGTGCTTCAGGCCTTTGATATTGTCCAACTCCCAAGCTGTCTTCAGCTGAGAAGTATGGGGACAAAACTGGAAAAGGAGTCCCAGGGAAAAAGGGACATCTGGGCCCCTGCACCCACAGTTCCCTCCCTTCCCCCATAGGTATCTTCGCTTACCTGCTGTCATCACTTTGATGACCATTACGACCCATTCTCAGCCCAACTTTGTTCTGGCTCCCTCTTCTCACCTCAGTTTTGGAGAGGTTCAGGGTCTTGACTGTGGGGGCCATCTGTGTAGTATCAGGTAGTCTACCCAACTGGTACAGTTCATGTTGTACAAATTTAGGGACAACAGCTTTTGGGGAAGCAGAGTTAGAGTGAAGGTTACTATCTAGGACCTTGGAGACAAATCTCATCTCTTTCTTTTGCATTTCGTTTGTGTATGCTCTTTTTTCCTCCCCATTCTTTGGTCCTCTGAAAAACATTGGCAATGTCAAACAAAATAATGTCTTGATTTCTCTGGAGGCTGATTAAGGTATTCAACAGAATAAATGATAAATGTGAAAAACAGACCTATCTTTTTTACAGGATGTTGGATAAATCACTTCCCATCTTGTGTTTTCCAGTCTTACATAGAAGAGGCAACACATAGTACCATGCTTGTATGTGTGTATGTGTGTGTTTGCATAATAATAAAAAAGTAGTGAAAACTGGTGATATTGCTCAGTAGTGGAGTAATCACGATTTTGAAAATATTTTTATTCGCTCTATAAATTTTAAATTTATTATATTTCAATTTCATATTGTAAATTATGTTTGAAAAATATTTCACCACTTAAACTCTATATAATTTATAGATCTCCAAAATTGCAGAAACATTCTGAGACTTTATCATACATAAATTCTTATTTTCTGAATATTATTAATAAACATGTTACTATGAACATTTTAATATACGTCACATAGTGTAGAACTACACTGTCCAATAAGTTAGTCACTAGTCACATGTGGTTATTGAGCATCTGAAAGGTATCTTATCTAGATTGAGATGTGTTTTTAGTGTAAAATCACACCATAAGGAAACTAACTCTCATTTTGCACCTATTAAGTGCTGAGATGGGGCAGTATATTAAATTCCACTTAATTTGGTATGGGTTTTGAAAATCTAGTTTTTGAAACCCTGATAAGACTTATAATCATATGGTAATGTTGGAATATTTCATGTCACTAGTTCTGTTAAGAGACCTGTAATGACCACCCGTATGTTTTAGGGAATAATGTTTGGTAGTAGATATGAAGATGAATACGGTGTGGTTTCTACTCTTCGTGGAGCTTACAAAAGCATGCACAAGGCAGATACCTAAACAAGCGATGCCTTTATAAGAATACTGCATTCGCCCCACATTTTCATAAACAGCATGGGCCTAGTAGTTTTGGCCAGGAGTGTTGGAGTCAGATCAAAGTGTGTTAAAGTTTCATAAGGTATTTTTTTGTTTGCCTCTGATAAAACATTGTTTTAATTTATTGTTGATACTATTACAGATGTCCTCCATTTCCTCTGCCCCCTTGCTTCACCCACCTCCATCCATCCCCCACCTCCCTCCAGGTTTCATGAAGTATTAATCCTAAGAGTTTCATGGGTTTGAAAACCTAACTTCCATAGTTATTGCGAAGCATCATGTAAGAGAATATGGAAAGCATTACTCACAGTACGTTGTGTGAAATAAGAACTTTAAAAAATATTGGTTCTCTCCTTTCCATCTCTGATATTTCACTTCATTTCTGGAATTTCAAAACACTTTTTAAAGTTTTTGTTGTTGTTCAAAATATTACAAATGTCCCTTTTTCTCCCCATTGACCCTTTCCACTCCTTCCACCCTCCTCCCCAGTCCCTCACCACACTATTGTCTCTGTCCTTGGGTTATGCATACATGCATATAAACTCTTTGGTTAATTCCACCCCCACCCACTCAAAACACTTTTAAGATGATGAAAAACCTGATTTGTGAACCACTGGGTAAAACGTACACAGTAGTTTTATCCTACTTCTTCCACTGTACACAGCTTTCAGTCTAAAAGAACTGTACGGATCTGGATCATCTATACAAGCTTGATCTTTCATTATCACTTACCACTGACCACAGCTTTTTTTGGAGTTGAATCCTATGTATAATATCATATACTATGTTGCTGCAGGAGGGTATTTCTTAGGTGGTCAAGTACTGTTATTAAGAAATAACCTATTATTTTTCCTTTATTTTCTTTCTCATTAAGTCTCTCTGTTTAGAGTGACCTGGTAAAGTGTGGTTAGTAGGTCTTTTCAGAAAGCTCAGCCGATAGAGGGAAATACTGGGAGCCTAAGAATATTTGAGAAAATTCTATGGGCTCATTTAGAACTTGCTTACAACTCAGACCTAATTAACAACAAATACTTCTCTTTTAAGAGAGTAAAGAATCTCAAAGGTGATTTCAGGCTCTGAAATTTCTTTATTGCAATTGAATGGGGTTTTCTTAAGATATTAAGCTTTTAAATAATATGAGCAGTGAGTATAGAACCTTAGTCTATCCTTCAGAAATTCATTTCAAGATATTCACATATGCTTTTAGTATTTATCAAATCCCAAACTTGTACCTAATTCATGGAGTAAAGCATCTTTAGAGGAGTGTACCTTTAGCATTTTTTAAAATTTATCTTTATTGTTGAAAGTATTACATACAGATGTCCCTTTCCCCCCCATTGATCCCCTCCACCTTGTGTCCACCCCACACCCAGGCCTTCCCCATATCAATGTCTGTGTCCATAGGTTATGCATATAAGCATATAAATTCTTTGATTAATCTCTCCCCACGCACTCTCCCACCTCGCCTTCCCTCTGAGATCCCTCAGTCTGTTCCATGCTTCTATGTCCCTGGATTTATTTTGTTCATCAGCTTCTTTTGTTCATTATATTCCACATATGAGTGAGATCATGTGGTACTTATCTTTCTCTGACCAGGTTATTTCCCTTAGCATAATACTCTCCAGTTCCCTTCATGCTGTCCCAAAAGGGTAAGGGATCCTTCTTTTTTACAGCAGCATACTATTCCATTGTGTAAATGTCCCACAGCTTTTTTATCTACTGATGGGCACTTCGTCTGTTTCCAGATCTTGGATATTGTAAATTACACTCCCATGAACATAAGGGTGCATAAGTTCTTTATGATATATTCCTAGAAATGGGATCACTGATTCAAATGGCAGTTCAATTTTTAATTTTTTGAGGACACCGCACACTGTTTTCCATAGTGGCTGTATCAGTCTGCATTCCCAACAGCAGTGTAGTAGGGTTCTCTTTTCTCCTATTCCTTGTTGTTCATTGATTTGTTGATGGTAGCCATTCTGACAGGTGTGAAGTGATAACTCATTGTGGATTTAAATTGCATCTCTCTGATGATTAGTGACTTTGAGCATCTTTTAATATGACTCTTGGCCATCTGTATGTCCTCTTTGGAGAAGTGTCTATTTAGGTCCTTTGCACATTTTAAAATTGGATTGTTTGTCTTCCTTTTGTTAACTTATATGAGTTCCTTATATATTTTGGATATTAACCTTTCATAAGATGTGTCATTGGCAAATATGTTCTCCCATACAGTGGGCTCCCTTTTCATTTTGTTGATGGTTTCTTTTACTGCGCAGAAGCTTTTTATTTTGACGTAGTCCCACTTGTTTATTTTATCCTTGTTTTTCTTGCCCTAGGAGATGTATTGGCAAACATATTGCTATGAGAGATGTCTGACATTTTGCTGCCTACATTTTTTTCTAAGATTTTTATGGTTTCACGTCTTACGTTTAAATCTTTTATCCATGTTGAGTTTATTTTTGGGTATGGTGTAAGTTGGTGGTCTTGTTTCATTTTTTTGCATGTACTTGTCCAATTTTCCCAACACCATTTACTGAAGAGACTATCTTTATTGTACGTTCTTGCCTCCTTTTTCAAATATTAATTGAGCGTAATGGCTTGGGTCGATTTCTGGGTTCTCTGTTCTGTTCCACTGATCTATATGTCTGTTCTTGTGCCAGCACCAGGCTGTTTTGATTACAGTGGCTTTGTAGTATAACTTGATATCTGGTATTGTGATCCCTCCAAATTTGTTCTTCTTTCTCAAGATTGCCGTGGTTATTCAGGGTCTTTTTTGGTTTCATATAAATTTCCAAAGTGTTTGTCTTAGATCTGTGAAATATGCTGTTGGTATTTTAATAGAGATTGTAATGAATTTAGATTGCTTAGGGTACTATGGACATTTTAATGATGTTAATTCTTCCAGTCCATGAACACGATATATTCTTCCACTTGTTTGTATCTTCCTCTATCTCCTTTTGCAACGTCCTGTAGTTTTCTGAGTACAGGTGGGTTACCTCCTTGGCTAAGTTTATTCCTAAGTATCTTAATTTTTTGTTGCAATGCTAAATGGGATTGCTTTTTTAGTTTCTCTTTCTGAGAGTTCATTATTGGTGTATGAAAATGTCATCGATTTCTGGGTGCTAAATTTGTATGCTGCTACCTTGCCAAATTCATTTATTAAAACTAGTATTTTTTGGTGGAGTCTTTAGGATTTTCTATTTATAATATCATCTGCAAATAATGACAGTTTTATTTCCTCCTTTCCAATTTGGATGCCTTTTATGTTTTCTTCTTGTCTGATTGCTGTGGCTAGGACTTCCAGTACTACATTGAATAAGAGTGGTGAAAGAGGACACCCTTTTCTTCTTTCTGTTCTTAGGGGAAGTGCTTTTAGTTTTTGCCCATTGAGTATGATGTTGGCTGTAGGTTTGTCATATATGACCTTTATTATGTTGAGTTACGATCCCTCTATTTCCACTTTGTTGAGAGTTTTTATCAAAAATGGGTGTTGAATTTTGTTGAATGCTTTTACTGTCTATTGATATGATCATGTGATTTTTGTCTTTGGATTTGTTTATGTAATGTATCACATTTACAGATTTGCAATTATTGTACCAGCCTTACATCCCTGGAATAAATCCCACTTGGTCATGGTGTATGATCTTTTTAATATATTGTTGGATCTGATTTCTAATGTTTTGTTGAAGATTTTAGCATCTATGTTCATCAGGGATATTGGCCTGTAATTCTCTTTCTTTGTAGTGTCTTTATGTAGTATTGGAATTAGGCTAATGCTGGCCTTGCAAAAAGAGCTGGGAAGTGTTCATTCCTCTTGGAGTTTTTGGAATAATTAGAGGAGGACAGGTTTTTGTTCTTTGAATGTTTGATAAAACTCCCCTGTGAATCTGTCCCGACCAGGGCTCTTGTGTGCAGGGAGTTTTTTATTACTGCTTCATCAGTTGTTATTGGTCTATTCAGGTTTTCTCACTCTTCCTGATTGAGTTTTGGAAGGTTGTATTTTTCTAGGTATTTGTTCATTTCATCCAAGTTGTCCAGCTTGGTGGCGTATAATTGTTCATAGTATTTTCTTACAATCCCTTGTATTTCTGTTGAGTCAGTTGTTACTTCACCTTCTTCATTTCTGATTTTGTTTATTTGGGCCCTCTTTCTTTGTTTCTTAATGAGTCTGGCTAAAGGTTTATCAATCTTGTTTATCTTTTCAAAGAACCAGCTCTCGGTTTCATTGATCTTTTGCACTGTTTTTTTTTTGTTGTTGTTGTTAGTCTCTATGTCATTTATTTCTGCTCTGACTTTTATTATTTCCCTCCTTCTACTTGCTCTGGGCTTTTCTTGTTGTTGGGTCTTTAGGTTGTAGTGTCAGAGAGTTTATTAGAAGTTTTTCTCAGTTTTTGAGGTAGGTCTGTAGTGCTATGAACTTCCCTCTCAGGACTGCTTTCACTGTGTCCCATAGATTTTGAGGGATGACCATATGCATAAGAGGGCAGCCATCTGCAAACCAAGGAGGGAGGCCTCCGAAGAAACGAAACCAGCAAACACCTGGATTTTGGACTTCCAACCTCCAGAACTGTGAAAAATAAATTTGTTTTGTAAACCACTCAGTCTGTGCTATCTTGTTATGGCAGACCCAGAAATCTAATACAGCATCGGAGATGGTTTTCAATCTTGGCAGCTAATTGGAATCAACTGAAGAATGTTAAATATACTGACTACTGGACCTACTCCTAGAGATTCTGATTCAACTGGGCATTACAAGGGATTCTAATGAATATCCAGTGTTGGAACATACATGTCTAGCAGGATAGTTTTCTGGATCTTATAGGGCTGGATGTGAGTGATGAACCTGGCATCGCTTGCAAGATATTTTCCCTCCATGTCTTGCTCCTTCCATTGTTCGCCCCCCCCAACACACATCTCCCTTATTTTTCTGCTCTACCCAGGTCCCCACAGATGAAACCAGAGATACCCCCTCCTATTACTACTGCTCCACATCCATGATAAATCCTAATTCGAAACATGTTAAGCTGCATCAGCCCCACTCATGCCCTCCCAGCTAAGAAAAGTGTCTTAAGAGGCCTCACATTCTCTTATTCTGCCTGTTAGCCTGAGCCAGCACAGCACTCGAGCTACATTTGTCACTTAATCCAATTAGAAAATGGATAAAAAACATGAACTGACAATTTACTGGTGGTCAATAGGTATGTGAAAAGATATTTAACATCTTTAGCCATCATGGAAATTCAAATTAAGAACAGAAAGAAACATTAAAGACAACTATGAAAATGGCTAAGAATATATGGACAGCACCAAATATAGGCAAAGCTATAGACAGATAAAGTGAGCCCCTTATGTTGCTAATGGGAATGCAAAATGGTACAGGCATTTGGCAAAACAATTTGGCAGTTTCTTTCAAAAGTAAACATGCAATTACCATATTATACACCAATCACACAAAGGAAATTTACCCAGAGAAATGAAAATTTGTGTTCATGCAAAAACCTGTACATGAATGTTCCTAACAGTTTTATTCATAATAGTTAAAAAGAGAAAACAATCCAGATGGCCTTCAACAGGTGGTTAAACAAACCAGCAATAAAAAGGAACAGACTATCAATACACTTAACTTAGATGGCTCACAGTGAAGTTATGCTGAGTGAAAGAAATCCCTTCCAAAATGTTGCACAATAGAGGATTCCATTTATGTGACATTTTAAAAATTACAAGAGTGTTTGAAAGAGGTTAGGATGTGGGGCCAGGGAGAACCTGTTCTCTGGTATAAAGGTTAGCATGAGGGAAACTTGTGGTGATGGGAGAGTTTTGTATCTTGTGTGTAGTGAGAGTTACAGAATCTACACAGCTGGTAAAAGTGCATGGAAATGAGTGCATGTAAAACTGGTGAAAGGGTATACATGACCTCCCTGCACAATTTTTGAAACTTCTGGTAAGTCAATAAATATTTCAAAATACAAAAGTTCAAAAAATAAAAAAATAACACAAGATTTGTGGGGAAATGTAGTGTTAGGTACACAACTCTCAAAAACGTTGTCAGTGACTTTATTTCAAGACAAGAAGCTAATAAAAAGGTTAGCATAGTTTTGGATCAGTGAAATGATTAAAAAATCCATAAATACTACAATGAATATGGCAGTCGTTTATAAAAGTGAGTGTCACAGCTTGTGAGTTACTCTGAAGTGGTGGAGAGAAGGTTATCAGGGTACAGGGAGCAAAGCTTGGATTTTAAAGTAGTCCAGGAATGGAGTCCCTACTCTATAATTTTCAAGCACTGTGAAGGCCTGATATAAATGCTAGAGACTGTCATGAATGAAGGGGAAGACTGGACCTTCTGGTCTTGGCCCCGTTGGCTCATGGTTGGGACAGAGGAAGAGCAATTGAAGACACAAAACATACAATGTGCAGCATAACTCTTTAATATGAAAATAAACAAGGATCATGAATGGGCAAAGTACAAACAACTGGCAGGCTTCAAGGTAAACTTTGGCTTCCTGGTCAGTCAGGCTCCAATCTTAGCCATGGATGTGGCCTCAGGTTGGAAGAGAGATACAGCAAATATGATGAGGGTGGAAAATAGAACACCTAAGGGCTCCTTTCTCAGGCTTTGTTTACAAGACCCTAGGTCACTGCATGAAGGCCTCCTCTGGGATCTTGCCCTTCATCTAGAGAAAGTCAAGAGAGAGCATTGGGAAGACAGTAGAGCAAGCAGTGATGAGATTCATCCCCAGGCCACCTGACTTCTATCCACTTAGCCTTGCTGAAAACCTGAGGACCAGTGTCCTTTCATCTCTGAATTCTCAGACTTCACTTTTTAATGAGTAAAGAATTTCAAGTTCTGGTATCATTTCGTCATTGTACTAAAAGCACATGTGGTGGAGGAGGACCCATGACCTCTCTGAAGACCAAAGTGGAGACACTTTGACCACACAATGTCACTGCTAAATCTAGGCCACAAAAAGAATCCTGCAAGTTTACCAAGCTGTATGCACTGGAATGACCAAGTGGCACTGCATGTAATGCTGAAAAAGCAGTGAAAAGACAAATATCTATCAATAATAGCTTATGGCCTAATGGAATTCAATTGCTTAATATAGAGATCTTAGCAGGAATAAGGTAGCATAACATACTTAGAGGAAATTATGCTGGTGCTAATAATAAACAAAGGAAGTATCAAATAGTATATACAGTAGGGAAACTGGGTTTTAAAATATATTTCAGTATATTAGCATAAAATTAAGGTATCTTTCACATGAGAAATTTTGTAAAAAAATAATATGTCTAAAATAATTACCTGCAAGTTCCCACTATTCAATCCTCCCAGCTCCCTCCTATCCCCGTGCACACCTGTCACTCACTTCTGAGACCACTAGAGGCTCATCTCAGATAGGGTGGAGGAAACCTCCATTTCCTGCTGCTCCTGAGAGAGGATGGTCCCAGTGCTGGAGGAGGGTGTGGGCACTTGGGTGGAAAATGCACTCTGAGTCTTGTCAGGGGTAGCATCCCTCACAAACAGTTCATCATTCATGATGCATAGACTGGAGAAAAATGAACCTTCAGACAACTTATGGATGGACAACCCACACCCTCAAACAATGATCCTGTTTCCACTTCCACTCAGCAACCAGATTCCCCCACACCCCGACTGTAGCTACCCAGCCCCCAATTCCTTGCCTGATAGCTCTGTCACTCCAACAGACACCACCCTTGGATAGACTGTCTACCAGTTCCACTAGATTTGTACCTCAAACTCCAATGCATTTACTCTGTGAAACAGCCTAAGGGAGAGGACAGTCTAATCCCATTTTTAAAGGAAAACATAGTGTCACAGCAAGGTCATGTTATTTCACTAAGGTATAAATCTAGTGAGTGCTGGGGTGACAAACCCGACTTAACAGAAACTTGAAACACTTTTCATGTTCTAACTCCAGAGGCCATGCTCTTAATCCCTATGAGGGACTGTTCCTGGATCAACCTGCTGGTTTCCCACAACACACTGAGAAAACCCCGAGGACATGCACTGCCACATTCCCACAGCCCTGAGCCCAGGTTGGGCTGTGTGTGTCCACCCAGAGCACAGCACTCACCTGGAACTGCTGGCAAGGGTAGCGATGAAGGTCCGGGTGAAGGCACGCACAGAACCCTGAGACCTTCCTTCCACTTCAACAACAACAAACAACAAAACCACCTTGGAGTCCCACAAGCTGCACTTGCTCACACAGTGTTCTTCAGTCAGAGTGGGACTTGAGACTCATGCCAAGGGGATAACTGTTCACTGGGAGTCAGGGTGTCGGGAATGGGGAGGGCAACCACAGGAGCAATCAGCTCCCACTGACAAGGACCCTACTATGTGCTGGACCCTGGGACAACCACTTCACAAAGTTCATTTGATTCATTTTTTCAGCTACCCAATAGGTGGGCTTCATTAGCTCCATTTTGCAAATGAGAAAAATGAGAGGTAAGATAATGGGCCCAAGTTCTCACAGTCAGGATCTGGGTTGACAGCCATCAAACCCCACACCTGTGTCCCCAACACCCTAGCTGTGCGGGACTGGCAGGCATGGATACAGGTCAGACCAGGATGGTTTGGCGGCAGACTTGAGGCAGAAGAACAGAGACAGAACAGCAAAGAAAGGGAAGGGATCAGGGAAGCTGAGAGAGTTCTGAGAGGGAGCCCAGAAGGAGGGAGCAATGGGGCATCTGGGGAGGAGATTCTACATATACTCACCTTCCTTGAACACCCCATTGACACAGAAGAAGAGGAGGTTTTCCTGAAAGGAAAGAGAACAGGTGCTCAGTCTGTACCTACACCTCCCACACACCTTTCTGGGCTCTTCCCCAGAGAGGAAGTGGGTGCTTACCAACTGGAACCACATGTCCACCACGAATGAGCTGAGGTCATGCTGAGTTTTGGGCAACACACAGAGGGAGCTCACAATGTCATGATTTGTATGTTTCAGCAGCTGAAAATTCAGGTCTGTGGGGAAGGACAGCAAAGGTCAGGGTTGCCACACCCTAGGCCCTATGACTGACCCTTCATGCCCCCTTTCCCTGCCATATCTTCCCCATCCCACGCGCACTGGGGTCCTTCGGGTTCTTCATATTCCTGTTATCCTTGAAGTACTCAAACAAGCTGCTTCTAGGAGAAAAAGAGGAACAGGATGTGGTGGTCTGGCCAGTGTGGGTGTTTCCATGAGCTGACCAGTTTCTGCTGGGGAGACACATGCCCCAGAATAAGACTTTGAGCTGCGATACTCACGGGGCTGGATCGTCTGGGATGAAAGGAATGGTCAGGGAGAAGCAGGCCTCATTGTGATAAGCACCAAGGAGACTCTGTCTGTCTCCAGAGTCATAGATCAAGTAATATCTGTGAGGGGACAATGAAGGCAGTCTATCTCTATGGACTAGACCTCAAAGGGGACTTGAAAACTCTTAGGAGCTGACCTGTGCTTGGGTGGTCCTGACTGTCCCAGCCTTCCCCATTCCTGGTGGTCCCCAGGGTACTTACTGCTGTAGGAAATGTTGGACTTGAGTCTTCAGAACATCAGATCCTTCACAGTTTTCCTGGAATCAAAGACATTTGAGACCATGTGGCTGATAAAGCCTCCCTTACAAGAGCCCAAGTGTTGATATTTCTTCCTCACCTTTAATAAGGGCTTTATTAAGTCAGGTCTGTCAATGTCAGCAGTATTTGGTAGAACTAAATCCTGGCCATCCTAGAGAACGGAAGGCAAGTTAGCAGTGCAGACCAGGGAGGTGATCCTGGGTGATTAGAGGAAAGGGTGGGCCCAGGAAGGTCAGACATCAGGAGTGAAAGGGCCCTGGAAATTCCGTGGGCCAGATTCCAGTGGACACCTGCATCATAAGGTCCTGGAAGACTCTACTGTTTAATACAACTTGTGTGTGTGTGTGTGTGTGTGTGTGTGTGTTTCTCTTTCTCTCTTTCTACCCCTCTCTCCTTCCCTCTCCTTCTCTCTCTGGCTCTCTTTCTCTCTGTTTGGACATGTTTCACAGAGATCACATTCATGTCTTTTTCATAAGACCATGTCCCCCCAAATGGATAAGGCTCTGATGCAAACATGACATTTTGGCAAGACACAAAGGGCTTGAGAGCAGTTGTGGAGACCGTAAGAGATGATGATGAATGTAGGCACTTACCAAGCGTAACAACTTGGGGAAACATTTCCTGATGGCACTGTTCAAATCCAAAAATAGAAAGAAGTGGTTGATAGTTTGGACTGCAAAGCTTCCATTTACTGAAAACACTAATGACATAAACAGAGACAGCTGTTCTGCCCACCCAGCAGCCCCCTTTAGCTTCCTCAGTCTCTGATTTCAAGGTTTCTGGATCCACTTCCCTGCTGAGCACTGATCATCTGCCATATGGAATCTCCAAAAGGCAGAGAGTCCTCATCTCTCTCCACACCTTCCCATTTATATTACCTCCTTTCTTCCCTTCCTCCCTCCCCCTTTTCCTCCATCTCCCTCATTCTCTCTCTCTCTCCATCCTCCTGGTTCACTCCTGCCTAGAGGGCGCTGACTTCTTCTCCAGTGCCCCAAGACACAGCATTTGGATCCCAGACTGCGGGGCTTCTTCCCTTTCCCTGCCTTCCTTTCATCTGCCAAGTCCCCACCGATGGCTCCAGAGAGAAGAAGGAATGGGGTGGGTGCCCTGGGCTCTGTTACCCCATTGGCAGTCCAGCATCCTGCCAGGAATAGGACATGCCCCAAGGATGGATGGCCCAGGACTCTGAGGCAGTGAGGTGAGTGACTGAAGGATTAGAAGGCTGGGAGGGAAAAGGAGGGAGATGAAGACAAAAATGGAGTGAAGATAGGAGTGGAGATTGGAAAGATATAGGAGTAAAGACAAAGGAGAAAGAGAAAGAAAAGTAAAGGGAAGAGAAAGAAGCTCTGCTCTGGCAGTGGGGGTGGGGTCAGGGAAGAAGAGAGAAGAATGGGGACATGGCTCCCCCTGCAGCAGTCCTTTCCTTCATCTGCCCCTGGCTGGCCTTGGGTCTCCAGGTAGGAATGGAAAGCATGCACCTGTTGGCCACAGGGCCATGAGATGTTGGCTGAGTCTTTGTCACCTATGGACTCATTCTGAACTGAGCATGGGAAATGAACAAGCCATGGGATCAGGATACCTTCCCCAGAAAGAGTAAAGGGTCAGGCACCAGCTAAGCTTGGGGTTGGGTGTCTGTGGCCCCCTTTTATAATCACTGCCTTCTCTCTTCATGGCTCCTGTGTACCTGTGCTTGTCTTAGTTGGTTCCTTGCATGAGGAACCCTATCCATTTCAGGCCACCCAGGGCTCCTCTGAAGGACCTGGCAGATGATGTAATGTGTGCAGGGAGGGGCAGTGCCCCTGAGAGGACTTTTCTGTCTCCTCAAACCTCTCTGCCCTCTGCCTTCCACTGCTGCCTCGGAAGGCCTCTGCTTACTGTTGGTGGCTCAATTCTGGTCCCTTACTCTTGAAACCCTGGATTCTACCAAGGAATGCCCCTCCCTGGTATTGCACTAAAGAAACAGATGTCATGATGACAGCCACCCAGGGCCTGGGCCTTTGGCATGGGAGGGAAAGTCCCCATGTTAACCTGAGATTCTAGGGGAGACCCTTTACATGCAAGGGAAAAAACGTTCCTTCCAGAATAGATTGGGGATACTCTGTATCATCTCAGTAGCAGGAAGGACTGTCTCAGCATGAGTCTGGGGTGGAGGATGTTTCTCAGCCCAGATCAGCAATATCTGCCTCGAGACTCAACACTCCTAGTCCTGGTGGGAGGGGGGAAGGGGAACTGCATCCTGGAGCACATTCTTTGGTGGGCATGATAGAGAAAACTAGATGCAGAGTCTGGAACCAGACCCCAGACCTTATGAGCAAGCGAGTTGAGAGGAAACCTTGAAGCACAGGGGAGGGATACAGACCAAAAAAAAAAAAAAAAGGTGGGACCTATAGTCCTCCTAGAGGTCAGGGTTGCCACCTTTCTGAGGCAAGGCACTGTCAGGGGTAGTTCAGGCTCCCAGGGGTCAAAGGACACCAGAACTGGTGAGAGGGGTTCACACTGACCTTACATAAGTGGAATGGTCTGAGAAGTTGCGGCACAAGGGGTTATCTTCCAGCCACAGCTGTTCCAGCTTCAGACCTTTGATCTTGCTTAACTCCCAGGTTGATTTCAGCTGAGAAATACAGGGAGGAAACTGAAAAATAGTCCCAGGGAAAGAGGGACATCCAAGCCACTGAACCCACAGTGCCCTCCCTCCCTCCCCCACAGGTACCTTTGCCTGCCTACCATCATCACTCTGATGAACACTACCACCCACTTTCAACCCAACTTTCTGTCCCTCTTCTCACCTCATTTTTGGAGAGGTTCAGAATCTTTACTGTGGGGGCCATCTGTGTAATATCAGACAGGCCATCAAGCTGGCACAGTCTGTTGTTGTGCAAGTTCAAGGAGAGCAGCTTTGGGGAAGAAGAGTTAGAGTGACAGTTACTATCTAGGACCTTGGAGACAAATCTGCCCTCCATCCCCTCTGTTCCACCCCCTACTATAACACCAGCACTGAGCCTAAGGCCTCACCTCAGGGAAATTCTTTTTGATGATCTCCAGGGTGGCAGTCATGCAGTTTCTTCTATTCAGGATTATATCAACATCATGGCCCACCAAGTCTTCAGGAAGCCAAGAGTAGGCAATAAGAAGGCTGAGAGTGGTCTAGGACCAACACCAAACCCTCCCTTGTCACCATCCCTAAGTCTCCCACTCAGGCAGAAACCTCTGCCCTCATCTGCTCTAGAATTACTACTGTTAGTTGTACCTGAGTCATAGCGGAGCAACTGGAGATCAAGAGCTTTCTGAGAGATATCATATCGTTTGCTCATGGCCAGCTGCAGAGGGAGATGGAGAGAGAGCTCTGAGGCTGTTGTGGTGGCAAGAAAATCATGGCTGGAGGAGGAAAATGTGGGTCTGGGGGCAACCAAGTACCCTTGAGTCTGCATTACCTTTAGCTTTTCCATTTTTTCTGGCTCCAACTTATCCCGCACAGAGTAAGGTACAGCAGATGAATTGACATAGACTGGTATCTGCAGGAAGAAGAGGTGGGGTAAGCACCAGAAACTCTAGTCCTACAGGAAGGTGACCAGCTCTGCCTGTTCTCCTGCCCAGGGACTAAGTACGAGAATGAATTCGACACACCTTTCGGTTCTCATCATCACAAATCTTGTAGCTGACATCCTTCAACGCAGAGGCAGCACTAGCATCCTGGACAAAGAACCCGACCCTCTTTTTCACATAGTGAAACTATAGGGATTGAAGGCAACAACAATTGTGTCAGAGGCCCATGGCCCAACCTGAACCAGGTTCTCTCCCTTACTTGTGTCTCCTCATCTGGCTTCACCATCCTCACTTACATCCACTGGAGTGAAGGGGACAGTGCAATGTCTCTGGATTGACTCCATTAGCCATGTCTTGTCATACTTCCTTCCACAGGGAACCTAAGGGTGAAAATAAGGGCACAGAGACAAGAGGAACAACATGAAAGAAGGCTAGAGAACAGACCCAACACAGTGTTCTTTTCCTACCTTTACTGAATTTTCAAAGGCTTCTAAAGAAGGGACCACTGGCATGATTTCTCATGTTTGTGCCAAATACAGAGTTCCTAATTCTATTATCTTTCCTTTTAAAGCTCTCCTCCCCAAAGTCAACTTAACGGGTTAGACATTTTCTTCTTTTTATAGAGTTCCAGGAGATGCTATTTAGGACACTGCTTGCCCCTCTGAGAAGTATTCCAGAGACTTGACCCTCCATCTCCCGCACTCAGCTTGAGCCAAACTGAGACATCCAGTGTGGACTTGCTCCATTTCCTTGGCAGTAGTTTCACCTTTCCCTTTAGATAGCCTCCTGTTTTCCATACAGTCACCCTGTTTCCTTATATTGCTTCAATGAATTTGCTCTTAGAGAAATAATAAAAAGACATATTGTAAACTGTCCACAGCAAACTACCAAGTGTCTCCACATGAGACCAACATAGTCCACCTGACCTTTCTTTCTCTCCAGAACATTCCATACATTTTTTTCAGGACACTCACTGTGACCTTGAACCAGCTACCCAGGGTTTGATCTTGTGTGTTCTCCCCCATTTCACTCCTGAGATGTTTTCTATTAGTCCACAGAGTAACGCGGAGACGGCCTTCATTATGCCATTGCACTCTCCTCTTGTTCTGTCCCATGGTATAGGGAGTGCTGGCAGGGGACAAGTGGAAAGAAAAAGGGTGGCCATGAATGTTAAGAAAGTCTTCTATATATCCTTGCATCTCTGACACCCGGACTACAGTTAGGATTGTTCAACCATGATTTCACTTCTAGCATTCTTCAGTTTTCCAGTGAGAGAAAAAAAGAAAACCATGGACAGAGAAAGAGTTACACAGTCCCTTGGGCTGCTACATGCAAACCAGGCTGCAGAGTCACTTACTGTCTGAGTTGGTACTTCTGCACTCCCCTCATCTTCACCTTTCTATCATCCTTCTGGAGGTGTGAAGGCTGAAGTTCATATCCAACATGTTGATAACAATGGGTCTTCTTGTCAAAATTACCTCGAAAAGAACTCCAACCTTTCTTTCTTCCTTGAGGTGAACAGACACCATTGTCTTCTGAAACAAGGAACAAAAATAAACTTTGGAGACACATCTGTGGCCACTTACCATGTACCACGTCTTAGGCTAACACCATGGCAGGGCAACAAAATGCCAACCTGCTATGAGATCAATCCCATTAAACCCCAGAAAGGAAACACTTCTGCCTGTTCAGATATAAGAGCCTTATTTGACAGATGGTACTATCAGGGGAGAAATGGCACATGGTGTGGAAGGAAGAGCAAGTGGAGGAGGAAGAGGGGAGAGGTCAGAAGAAGGAGGTAACTGTGTTGAACCTTTTAAAAAATATAGTAAGTTTTATAAAGAAGAGAGGTATATGTGTCCAAGAGTTAGAGTGGATGCCAACCATAAATCAGGAGGGCATGTAAATCTTGCCTCTCTCAGAGCTAACCACCCCATCAATACATGGGAAGCAATCCCTCTCATGCTTCCCAAACCCAATCAGCCACCACACTGATTCCACTAACACTCAGCAAGCTGTGCTTCCTTTGCTGCTGCAGTATAAGCTTTAATATCAGGTGGAACAGAGATACTAGCCTCATAAACTGTCTTCCTCCCTCCTGCCTTGTCCCCAACAATACTCTTTGAAACAGCCAGAGTGAGCTTTCTCTTCACCCACTGAAATGCCTTTGAGTTCAAGAGACAGCTCTTTCTAACCTCAACTCTTCTATAACAAGGGTATGGACGACAAACTGGAATGTTGTTTCCATTACCATTTCCAAATATCTAGGAATTCTTCTTTTCTCTTTCTATCATTGACTTCTAATTTGACCCCTCTATGGTCAAAGAACATACTCCATGTGATTTCAATTCTTTTTAAACTTGTGGAGGTTTGTTTGATGGCCTGTCTTGGTGAATGTTACATAGATACTTGAAAAACATTGTACTCTGCTGCTGTTAGGTGCAGTGTTCTATTTGTCACACAGATCCTGTTATTGTTATTCAGATCTCCTATATGCTGATTTTCTCTCTAGCCATTCTTGCTGAGAGTGGGTGCTGAAGGCTCCAACTATCACAGTGGACTTGGCTATTTCTCCTTTCAGCTCCATCAGTTTTTGCTTCATGTATTCTTTGGCTCTGTTGTTTGGTGCATACACACTTAGGTCCATTATGTCTCCCTGGTGGATTGGCCCTTTTATCACTGTGTAAAACCTCTCTTTAAGAAGTCTCTTGTATGTTTTCTACTTTATTGGAGATCGTAGCCACAGGTATGCCCATAAAGTGTCTTGGTTATGTTGCACTGTGTATTCACTCCTAGGAGTTGTGCTGCTGTCCACCTCTCCCCCCACAAACACTCCTGCCAACATATATAATTCACCATGTGGAAGAATTTGGCAGTTTTTCTGGCATCTAAAAAAATAAGGTAGTCTTAGTTCTCTCTCTCATATGTGGATTCACTAAGGATATTTTATTTTTACCACATTCAACTGAAACACTGTACCAGCAGAGAACAACACTGGTGCTTTGAGGGTCAGGAAGATTATAGGAATTAAACTGTTAGAAATCAGCTTCCTATGGGGGTCTCATATTTAATGTTCTCTAGGTTTGTGTGTTGTACATTTTGTACATTAACTGCTCCATACTGCCTCAGGTCCACTTATGAGTAAACATCTCTTCATTGCTGTTCATTCCACAGTGTAAATGACAACCAGGCCTCAGATGAACTCTTCTGGGAAGTCATTGCTGTCACTGTGTGGCCCACTGTCAGGACAATCCTATAACTCACAGCCTTTGAGACCTTCCATGGGTGGCACTGGAAGTGAATTTGCGATATTCTGATTTCTTATATCCTTGTTGACTTTTAAAAAATATATTTTTAATTGATTTTTTTAGAGGAGGGGAAAGAGGGAAAGAGAGAAAGAGAGAGAGAGAGAGAGGGAGAGAAATATGGATGCGAGAGAAAAACATCAGTTGGTTGCCTCTCGCACACTTCCCAACTGGGGATTGAACCTGCAACCAAGGTATGTGCCCCCTGACCAGGAATTGAACCCACAGTCTTTTGTTGTATGGGATGTTGTGCCAATCAAATGAGCAACACGGGCTAGGAAACACATTGTGATTTTTTTTTTATTGTTGACACATTTTGGAATTTATTTGCATTTCTCTGTTAGTGATGTTTCCTTCTATTCCTTGTTGAGTTTTTAAAATTATGAAATGGTGTTGCTGAATCATGTCAAATGTTAACAGCTGACTCCAGAATCTTCTTTGATACACACGTTTTTTCTCATTTTCTAGAGTACTTGTAACAATGAATATAAATAACACATATCCTTCCCTCACTAAACACCAGACATTGTGCTAAGTACCTAACCTAGAAACAGCTAAGATACATATGAGGCTTATTAAGTCACAGGCATTTCTCCAGGTGCTTTCAGTGTAGCTCCATATATTAACTCAGTTCTTGCAATTGCCTCATGACATAGAGGCTATTATTGTCCTCAATTTAAGGACAAAAATTTATGTGAGTCACCATGAGATCAAAGATACTTGACCCAGACCATAGGATTTATCATTAGGATTCAAACCCTGACCAAGCTGACCTCATCCTGTGCCCAGAACCAGTAATGAGTGACTCTGTGTTAGGGCTGAAGTGAGCCCTGGGATGGGACTCATTCAAAGGCTGTTAGGCAGTGATGGGAACGGTGTCTGGGACCAAGATGCCCTGAACTCCAGGCGTCTGTCAGAGACACTTCATTGTACACTGTTCTCCTGTACTGTTTCTCTTTTCTCAGATTCCGTGGGAACTATTTCTAACAAGTGTGAGGTGGTATCTCATTGTAGTTTTGATCTGCATTTCCCTAATAGCTTGCGAAGTTGAGCATCTTTTTAAATATCTGTTGGCCATTTGTATGTCTTCTTGGGTAAGGTGTCTATTCAGGTCTTCTGCCCATTTTTTAATTGGATTGTTTGTTTAGTGTTGAGTTGTATGAGTTCTTTATGTGGTTTTGGATATTAACCCCTTGTTGGAGCTGTTAATTACAAATATCATCTAACATTCACTTGGTAGCCTTTTTGTTAGTTTCTTATGCTGTGCAGAAACTTTATAGTTGGATATAGTCACATTCATTTGTTTTTCCTTTACTTCCCTTGCCTTTGAGGTCAAATCCAACACTGAATTTTTTAAGGTAGTTCTCAAACTTGTTTAAACAATTCAGCCACGTGAGGAGATTGAAATAATCACTACCACCAGTCCACACCCACAACACTTAAAGCAGAATTGGGGTCAAATCCAGGTAAAATGCATTTTAAAACTCTCCACGTGATTGCAGTGTGCAACCAAGGTTGAAAACCGTTGTGTTAAAATATCAGCTTTTGATTTATGTTTGCCAGAAGCTCCTAGGAATGGCTGCCACAATATTTTCCTGAATTTCCACTCAGTGTTGTTTTGGGGCGTTAGTGATTCCATAAGCTTAGATCAGGAACTGGCAAACAATGGCTCATGGGCCAAACCAGGCCTGTGGCCTGTTTTTGTAGAGTCTTTAAGATAAGAATGGTTTTGCCTGGCTACCGTTGCTCTGTGGTTGAGTGTCAACCCATCAACCAGGAGGTCACAGTTCAATTCCAAGTCAGGACACATGCCGGGGTTTCGGGCTAGATCCCCAGTAAGTGACATCAGGAGGCAGCTGTTTGATGATTTTCTCTCATCATTGATATTTCTATCTCTTTCTACCTCTCCCTTCCTCTCTCTGAAATCAATAAAAAACATTAAAAAACGATATGAATGGTTTTTACATACTTAAATTTTTGCAAAATAATATTTCTTGACAAATGAATATTATTTGAAATTCAGATGCCAGCACCCATACATACATTTTTACTGAAATACAGCCATACTATTTCTATTGTGGCTTTCACTCTCAATAGAAGAGTTGAATAGTTACAAGAGAGACCAAATCACCCACACAGCCTCAAATATTTATGATCTGGTCCCTTCCAGAACAAGTATGTTCAGCTGTGGCTTAGAGAAAGTGTCCTTAGAGCAAATACACTGTAATTCTGGTAAATGGCTGGAGGGCCCTTTGGTAAAGTCCAGGAAGATGATTTACTGTAGATACCTGTGACTTCATTGTAGGGTTTTTCCTCAGTAGTCTATTTGTTCATGGTTTTCTGGGTCAGGTGTGGGAATTGAGTAAAGGACCATCATTTGCCATCAAGATAGCTCAAGTCCCCAGATCTAGAGTTCATATATTTTTTATTTTCTTATATTTTATTATAATTATATTTTATTTATCTTTACACTGATCAAATGCAACTTTTGAGAATGTTTAGATATTTCAAGATCCAAGGAATCTGTTGACCAATAAGCCACCTTCAAGGGTTGCTATAGCTCAAGCCAATGTCATCCTTGCGGCCTATTAAGATAAACAGCACTCACCTAAACCTGGGAGGTTAAGTGCTTCTACTTGACCTGTGAATCCAGGATTCCAACATCCCACTCAAATATGGGAGCCATGTCAATGGCAGTATCTCCCATCTCATCTGAGGCCTACACAATTTGGACACTTCAGAACACTTCAAAATGAAGATATTCCCCTCATCAATATGTTCTCCAATGCTGTGGGGGAAAGGAGTGTCCTGAGTCCCTAACAGTAGCTACTTGGTCTCTGCAAAATTGAGTTCAAAGGCATTTCAATTAAAAGGCCTACAGGTGATAACTTCTGCAATTGTTTTACCACTGCCTACCATGGAATACCAATATTTCATCCTCTAATGTCAAATGAATCTTTACTATCTTCAGACCTGCCTAGGTCTGATAACCTATCCCAGATCCCATTTCCTTTGGGGCCCTTTGCTTGCAACCAATTTTGGTTGTGTCATGTACTCTGTTAATCAAGCTTCCCATCTGCTTAGGATAGAGCTTATTCTAGCTATTTCATGAAAATAAGACATCTTTAATAAAATATATTACATAGTACACAAACATTCTGTGAGGGCCAGGTAAGCAGGTTTGGATGCTGCACAGCCAGGGAGGCCCACACACGCTATGGGACTTCTATAGCTGAAACACCACTGCTGCCTCCCCACTACTTGACATGTATGACAGACACTGAATTCTAGAAACCCTGCTATGGTGGTCTCATAAATACCAGAGACCTCTTCCATTACACATAGCTGACTCTGCATGTGGCTCCCACATTGTTCATTTCCAACTCCAAGTCTCACTATGGTGGGTATGCTTCATACATGGAGATGTTTGGGACCTTAGATGCAAGGGGTTTCAGTTTGTGTTCTCCACCCTCCCCGTCTCTATTCTTGTTTTAAACTTTCCAGTCTCTATAGCACAGGAAATTAAGTGTGTTTACTAGGGTTGGACTACTTGCCAAGTTACCCAATGCAGAGTATAGTTCACAGAAGCAACTTTCTTTTGCTATTACGAATGGCATATTCATAATGAAAATATTATTTTCTATTTGTTGCAATTATTTTGTATATATTACTCTTACATCCAATAAACTTATTAATGGTTATTATAATTTTTGTGGATTCTTGAGTTTTATATGAATTGTACTCTTTTGTTTCTTTTCACTTACACACATTTATTAATTTATGTATGTATGTATTTATTTCAGCTTAACCCAAATGCTTAGGAAACTCAGTAAAAGTTTGAACAAAAGTGACTTTTTATGAGTCTTCTTGTTCCTTATTTAAAATGGAATGTTTTCAATATCTCACTGTTATGTATGGTGACCGTTGTAATATTTTTTTAAATACCTGGTATCATTTTAAAGAAGTAATTTTATTCCCAGTTGGCTGAGAGTTATTGGTGTTCTTGTTAATCTTCATTGGTTGTTGAATTTTATTGTATGCCTTTTCTTCTCCAGAATCTCTGCAATAATCACCCTTTTCTAACTCCTTTAACTTATTAATGTGTAATATTCCATTATGAATCTCCTAATGTTAAATCAACATTGCAAGTTTGGGATAGACACAACTTTGTCATGCTGTATTATCTGTTTTAGCCATTGCTGCATTTACCTCGCTATTATCTTATTTCTACTTTTTTGCCTCTCTATAACTAAGATTGACCAGTAATTTTGCCTTCTCATACATTGTTTCTCAAAAATACATTTAATATTAGTATTTTTATTTCTGCAATATAAAAAGGTTATGTTTTCCTAGAATTTATCCATTTAATATAAATTTTCAAATTATCAGCATACCTTTCATAATATTGTCTTACTATATATATACACACACACACACACACATTTTAAATATGTCCTTATTAATTTCAGAGAGAGGAAGGGAGAGGGAGAGTGATAGAAACATTAATGATGAGAGAGTCTTTGATTGGCTGCCTCCTGCATGCCCCCTACTGGGGATTGAGCCCACAACCTGGGCATGTGGCCTAACTGGGAATTGAACCTCAAATTCCTGGATCATAGGTTGATGCTCAACCACTGAGCAACGCCAACCAGGATCTTCTACATTTTTACTCTAAGTGCAGGCAGGATGCCTTTTCCATTCAAAAGGGGCTTATCTGCGCCTTCTAATTTTCTTGACTCATCTTGCTAGAGGTTTATTTTCTTCTATTTTGAAAGCACTAACATCTAGCATTTTTTTCAACTTTTTCAGATCTGATCAATTTCATTAAATTTTGCCCTTATTTTTGTTATTATTCCTTGACAATATGGAAAGGCATGAGATTATTTTTATTAAGTATATGACAAGTGAACAGTCTTTTCATCTACCATTGGGTTTTCTTTTGTAACTTTTGTCCTTGAATACACGGATGTCCAAATATGCAATACACTTATTTACTTGGAGAAGACATGTGGCTTACAGTCCTGGGGATTTAAATTAAGTCCATCATATCTATTTAAGTCCATTGTTGGAATATCAGATGATTAAGGGAGATGGGATTGTAACACGGAAGAAAAGGAATTTCTATTATAAATATATATGAACTTCATTTAAGAAGATAGCACAAATATAGAAAAAAGTAGAAAAAGCATGGACTTTGAAATATATATATATATATATATATATATTTATATATATATATATATATATATATATATATATATATATGGAATGTGGTCTGTCACTGCCTATGTGATTTTAGAGAATACTTAATGTCCCTGTGGTTCAATTCCATCATATCGTATTCAGTGATGCTGTTTGCCAAGTGTTTCAATTTCTCACTTGTTGCAGGCACCTGGTAGAATTTCACTTCTTGCTTCACCCATTTTGTATGGGAGGGGATGTGTATGTGACTAGTTCTGGCTAAGGGGTGGGACTGACATGTGTTATTTGGGGTGAAAACATACGGTTGTTGGTTTGAGATCCTCCCACTAAAGGGCCCTCTTCCCCTCGGGGCCAGTCACTGACAATTTTCTAGATGGTGGCTCCTCTGTAAGTTTGGGTCTCCAAGTTACTCCAATAAGAACTGTTCAGACCCTCAACATCCACCATCCTGTGATGGACGTGCACCTGCGGTGGACATGCTGTACTATGAGTGAAGAATAAGTCACTGACATTTGGGGATTGTCTATTACCACAGCATAACCCAGCCTTTTCTGTCTCATATATCTCATCTATAAACTAAATATTACCTTCTTAACATTTTTTTTTCTAAAAATTAAATAACTTATATGAAGTTATCACAGTGCTTGACATATAAAAGGAAGTAAAAGATGGCAGCTATAATTATTAAATAATGATACAAGGCTGATTTGGTACAAAATGAGAGATTCTGCATCTGTTCATCTTTACTGGTAAGTTGTATCTTGATCTAAGAGTGGGGCATTGTATTTGTTGCTATATATAAGACTTCCTAATGACTTGCACTTGTTTCTTGCCATCATGATATCAGAAACATACTTATAAATTGGGGGTATATAAAGAATGAACAAGTGGAAAACTTAAGTACGAGAGAGACTGACTAATAAGATAAAAGGAGTTAAAGAGCAATAATTAGTTTCTTAATGAGAAGCATACATTACATATATTGGTAAACAGACATTACATTGTTCTTAGTAAACAAGGTATTAATGTGGTAGAAGAGAATTAGTTTGAACAGGGTCTCCTAAAATGTTTTCCAAAACACACTAGTAGCTCACATTGTCTGTGGAAAAATGTTTTGTTCCCTTGTAAGTTGAGGAAACTACCTGTTTTAGACTGAATGCCTGTTTCCACTTAATCTCCAATGTGATGGTATTTGGAGGTGACCGGAAGGTGGCCTGGTGAATGGGATTAGTCCCATTATAAAGAAGACCCCAGAGATCTGTTGCCTTTCTGCCTTGTGAGCACACAGCAAAAAAAAAAAAAAAAGCCACTATGAACCAGGAAATGGGCTCTCACCAGAAAATAAACCTGCCTGAGTCTTGATTTTGGATTTCCCAGACTCCAGAACTGTGAGAAATAAATTTGTTATTTATAAGCTACCCAGTCCTTGGTGCTCTATTACAGAAGCCTGAAGGAATTAAGACACTACCACTCTCTTTGAGATTCAAACTGCATATTAGCATATTATCTTAAAAATACTACAATGTGGAAATCCTTTTACCTTCATTTCTGTATGTCCCATATTTCTCTAATTGAAGAACATATTTTTGGTCTTCCTGTCTCTCAGACATAGTACTTGTAGAACAAACTTGGAAGTGCTGAAATGAGAGAAAAATAAAGTGGATATATTATAACAAAAATATGGCATCCCACCCCACATGCATAACTATTTATTTATTTATTTATTTATTTATTTATTTATTTATTTATTATCCTCATCCGAGGATATGTGTTTTCTTAAAAATTGATTTGAGAGAGAGAGGAAGGGATAGGGGGAGAGAGAGAGAGACATCAATGTGAGAAACATCAATTGGTTTCCTGGCTGCCTCCCATAAGTGCCCCTACCAGGGATCGAAGCTTCAACCTAGATATGTGCCCTGAACAAGAATCAAACCTGCAACCTTTTGGTGTATGGGACGAACAATGCTCCAACCAAGTAAGCTACCCAGCCAGGGCTCACATGCATTTTAAAGAAACTGAGCAGTAAAGTAAATATAAAAAATAAATTCTGAATCTTCACATGATGCTTTCACACTTTTATTGAAACAAAATCAAATTCTTTTAACAAATTATTTCTCTTTCCTTCTCTCTCTCTGCATAAACAATTATGGGATGGAAATTAAAATCAAATTTGGAATCAGCTATATGATTTGGCATCTAAGAAGTCTCTGGTGTCCTTAATAACACAGTCAGAAGGTGACAGAGTAAGCCATTCCACTGGACAGACAGTGAATACGACAGGGTGGTAAGCAAGAGCAGGGTTCTTTTTTTTTTTTTTCCTTTCTTTAATTTGGAAGTTTTCTTTGAACCAGAGATCATCCCATTTAATCTTCATGAGAACCTTACAAGGCAGGTACCATTATTATTCCCATTTTACAAATGAGAAACTGAGTACTGAGCACAAAGAGGTAAATTATTTGTCTGAAGTGGCACATCTGGTAAGTGGCAGAGTCAAGGAGACTGAAACTCAGGTCTGGCTAACTCAACCACCACGAATATGTTTCTTCTGTATAAATATTGAGGGTGGAGCAAATGGCCACCTTCCACTTCTAAAAACCCTCATTCCTCAGTTGTATATGCACTCCCAAGCAGAATATTCCCCAACTTTTTTTTTTTTTTTTCTTATAATGGGGAGCTATGTTTTGTTGCCCAAATGCTTCCAGTCACTATGGGGAGAGAAGGGAAGGGGTATAGGAATATGACTGTGAGAAATGGGGAAGGAGCAACAAGCTCTTTTACTGCTCTCCCTTCAAAAACTCTGGCAAACTGAGATATGGGACCAAGGCTGTAGCTAATAATAATGACCCCTTGACAAGTTAGAGCATCCTGGCCATTTTATTTTTTAAATTTAATTTTTCCATCAACATTTATCTCCTATATGCCCGCTTCCACCTCCACTCCCGAGCTCCCTCCCACCCCCGACCCTGCAATCACCACACTGTTGTCCAACTCCAGGAGTTCTATTTTTTTTTTCTTTTTGCTCAATCCCTCTGTCTCCCCTCCCAACATCCACCCCCCTACCAGAGCTGTCTTCTTGAAGAAAAGAGCTTTGATGTGGGGGCAGGAAGGGAAATGGGAAGGGGGGGGGTCTTACCCGATTTCCTGAGCCTGGGCCCTGAGAGAAGTCCATAAACCCCTGCGGGGCCCTCTCTTACTGCCAATTCTCCGAGAAAACTAGTACAGACTTGAGACCCTCCTACCCAGTGGTGCCCCTCCTACTGAGTATCGCCCCTCACTCACTGAAGCAGGATACGAGTGGGTGGAAAGTTAGGGTCTGAGCCAGTCTCATCAAAATTCCCCCTCAGCCAGGGCTTGGACCAGTTTTAAGGGTTTTCTGAACCTACAGGTCTGACTCCTCAGAAAGCTAAGCGGAGCTGCAGTTGAGGAGTTACCACACACTTAAATGGCGGACATGACCATAGAGGGGTTACAAGACTGCCGGATCCATGTAAATGCGCAGGACCCTCATACACCACCGTAGCGGTTAAAATGACTGACTGCTGGATCCACCTAACCTGCATTTGTGGAGCCTTACCTGAATTCCACGACCTTTCGTGACAGAAGCCACAAAATGGAGAGACTCAGGGTTCGAGAGTCTTCAATCCTCGCGTGACTGAGAGAGCTGACTCTCGCGTGATCATACGTGATCCTAGCGTGATACGTGATCATAGCGTGGTACGTGGTCCTAGCGTGATACGTGATCGTAGGATACACACGCCCCACAGTGATTGGGTAGTGGCAGTGCTCGCAGGAGCCACAGAGCTGCTGACTTACGAACCTGCAGTCCCGTAACCCACAGTCTTCACATGATCGAAATGGCTGAGCCTGACATGTTACCATAGGGGCATTCATGTCCATAGCATCCACTCAACCCTAAGAAGCTGTTCATTTATGTGGTTTTGGGGGCTTAGGCTTCCACATACCACTAACTAGAAAGGGCCACGTGACAGGAAGAATTCACACGGTGGGCAGGGTTTTTAGGAGTCCATGATGCTCTAGTGACTTGAAGAGCTAGATTGACCTCATGACCTTAGTGGCAACAAGTTCAGAGAGACCAGGTGATTTCAGGTGCTGACATGACCAGCAGTTCTGGGCCTGCCACATAACTATAGTGTCGACATGACCACGTGACCACAGCCTCAGGAGCCCACAGTGTTCACAAGCTGGGTAAGCTTCATGACAGTAGAGTTCTGATCTGCTTGTTTCAGGAGACTATTCTCTTCACGAGACCTAGAGATCTAAGACTGCCCACATTCCTGGGCTTCCTAGTGATGGTGGTGCCTTTAGGTGCCCTTCCTCAACACAGAAACTGGGCTTCACCTGCTCCCACCTCTTCTTTAATGTGCTTATTTTATGGTGTGTTTTTTTCTAATAACACATGCAATGTAATACATAAATTAATATATGACAATGAAATAGGTCCTCCTTAAAACCATAATTATTGCCATATTGTAGGTACTACTTTAGAAGACTAGGGAGTGGGGTACAGGCAAGTGTTGTTAACTTAATTTCATGGGAGTCTAAAGGAAATTAAAGCAATTCCAGTAAGTGAGTTTAAGTTGAAAAAATGTGTGTAATGTTTACTATGTGGCAAGCAGTTTAAAATGTTAACTTATTTAACAGTGGCAATTCCATGGATTAGGTACTCTTATTATTAAAATGTTTACAGATGAGGAAATTGAAGCATAGCTGTGTTAAATCACTTGCCTAACAAGTCTCAGAGTTTATAGGTGACAAGCCAGGATATGTCCCCAAGCACTCTGGCTCCAGACTTTGTGTTCTGATCACCTACCAGATTCCCTAAAGAAAATTTAATTAATATTAATTCAACTTTCCTTATTCAGACTAACTGGAAGGCCATCCTCAGTACCTGAAAAGTTGAGAGCATGGAGGACCTCTGCGTAAAGCCATTCAAATAACTTCAAGTACTAATAGTAATTAGAACAAATCAAAGTTGGAGCTATTTAAGGCCCTCAGACTCATTTTAATGTATAAATATAAACTTATTAATATGTGAAATATTTGTGTATATAGAAGTGGTGTAAAATACTAAATGCTTGTTAAAAGCATTTCCCCCTTTTAAATAAACATTAAAATGAAAAATATTGTAGAGTGTAAGCATCATACCTGGCTCTTGCTTGAATTACAAAATGAAAAGTGAGTGGAATCCAAATGAGATATTGCAGTATACTTAGTCTATACCTTCCTAGAAAGGACAGAGGAGGAGCAAAGAGAATATACAATGTAGTTTTTTTCATTCCAGTTTTTAATCTTTACAGTGAATTTATTTTTTATTTTATTTAAGTATAGTTGGTATATAATGTTATATTCTTTTCATGTATACAAATATTGTGATTCAACATTTTATGTCTTACAAAGTGATCACCACACTAGTTCTAGTAATCCTCTGGCACTGTATGAATTTATCTGCATCCCTATATTCATTGCAGCATTAGTTACAATAGCCAAGATATGGAAGCAACCTAGGTGTCCATCAATAGATGAATGGATAAAGGAGATGTGCTATACATATACAATAAAATATTATGCAGCAATATAAAAGAAATTGCAGATTTATGAATCCCTTTATGGCTGATTTGTGTGGAAAATGGAAGCTTTGTTTATATATCGAAAATAAATTTGATGTAGTCTTTCTGGTTTGCTGGATTAGGCAAAATTAATAACACAAGCAGTGGCATTATTTTGCTCGGTTCTTGTTATGTGGCATGGGTACATAAATAACCTAAAAATAAACTTTAAAAAAATAAGCTGAAAAAAATGCAACAGACCAAATTTTGCACCATGGTTAAATTTGAATATACTAGTAAGGACAAGAGACTGTGTGTTTGTGGTTCTAAGCCTATTGAAAGAACTCAGGATTTTGGGGGTGACTGTTTTTGTGCAAATGGATGTTCCTTAGATAATTATGGAAAATTATTTACGTGACACATGTAAATGCAGGGTATGAAAATAGAGCCACATATTTATAATGGAGTCTCTTATAAAACTTCGAGTTGTATTTAGGAAGCATCTACATGCAGTCACAGCAGGATCTCCCTAGTGGCCTACACTTTCAAAGATGAAAAAGTCCTCTTCACCAATACATTCCCCAATACTGTGGGGAAAGGTGTGTCCTTTGATTCCCTAACAGCAGCTATTTGATCCACCAACACACTGACTTCAAAAGAATTTTCAATTCAAGTGTCTACAGGTGATAACTTGCAATTGTTTTACCACTGCCTACCATGGAATACCAATATTTTATCCTCTAATGTCAATTGTATCCTTACAATCTTCAGATCTCTCTAGGTCAGATAACCTATACCAGGTCCCATTTCCTTTGGGGCCCTTTGCTTGTAATCAATTTTGGTGTCAAGTACTCTGTTAATCAAGCTTCCCATTTGTGTATAATAGAGCTTATTCCAGCTATTTCATGAAAATAAGACATCTTTAATAAAATATATTGCACAGATAACTAGGCTTAGATGCTGCACAGCCAGGGGAGGCCCACCCCTGCTATGGGACTGTTATAGCTGAAACACCACTGCTGCCTTCCTACTGCTTGACTTGTATGACAGACGCTGAATTCTAGAAATGATGTTATAGCTGTCTCATAAAACTCGGAGACCTCCCCCATCATACATAGCTGACCACATCATTGAATCATATGTGGCTCCCATGTCATTCAGTTATACTTCCAAGTCTCAGGATGGTGCATATGCTTGATACAAATGAGGTCCTATTTAGAACCCTAGCTGTAAAGGGTTCTGGTTAATGTATATGTGTGTGTTACACACTGGTTTCTTTTCAGGATTTTAGCTTTCTAGTCTTTATAGAACAGAAAAGTATATTAGAGAGTTAATAAGCATTGGAATAGTTGCCAAGAGAGCCGAATCATGGTTTATTTCACAGAAAGTTATAATTTGTGCTATTGTAAATGGTATATTCTGAAGGTAAATGGTATTTTCTGTTTCTTACAATTATTTTGTGTATATTATTCTTACACTGAACAAATTTATTAATCTCTATTATTAATCTTAATTTTCTGTAGCTTCTCTTGAATTTTTATGAAGATAACCATATTGTACTGATAGCTTTGTTTTCATTGGTATGCATTTATTCTTTCAGGCATGTATGTACATATGTAAGTATGTTTTTTTTTTTAAGTATGTATTTTGGCTTATTGTACTGCCTAGGAGATGCTATGTCTAGCCCTCTCTTTGAGATTCATATAGTATATTGCATATTATCTTAACAATTCCTACAGTATGGAAATTCATTTACCTTCAGTCTTGCATGTCCCACACTTCTCTAAACTAGGGTACATTTTTGGTTTTGCTGTTTATTAGCGTTATTATTTTGCAGGAGAATCTTGGAAATGCTGAAATGGCTGAAAAATAAAGTAGATTATATAAACTCCATGTAATAAAAACTATCACATGTGACAATGTTCCTGAATTGTGTGTCAAGAGGTATTTAAATCTCCCTTAAATGTAAACACAGTCTTACTATTTATTCAGTTTTACTCAGTCAATACCACTTGCATGATGTGCCAAATGTATCACCTGTGATTTCACTAAAAAAACAAACAAAAAAGAAAAAGTAAAAAGAAACAGATTAATTTAATTTTAATAGTTATTTTATTTAAGAAAAAAGTAAAAACCATGATTTCAACATGGAAAAATAAACAAATTGTTAATTAAGTTCATATTTTTAGTAGGTGTTTGAAATGCAGTGTAGTATTTAAACATGTAAGCAATATGAACAAATTATTAATTTTGCAATCTCTTTTTTCTTACAAAGTCTTTGAAATGTCATGGGTTACCATTAAAAAAGAAACAATATACACAATTCATTTATTAGTTATTATAACATATTTGCCTAAGTCAGAAATTCAGTGTTATCACAAAATGTAAATAAAAACAAATTATTAACTATTTTTGTTCATTATTAGTTCATTTTTGTATTCCTTTCTCTAAGTCTCTGTAATGCAGTTTGTTGTCATTTCAAGGTGTAAGTAATAATTTTTTTGGGGGGGCGTTGTAGTTTTTAAAAATTTATCTTTATTGTTGAAAGTATTACAGATATCCCCTTCCCCCCCATTAATCCCCTTCTCAGAACACTTATTTGACAAGTTTCACTTAGCACAATACACCTAAAAGGAAATCACAATGCAATGAAAGATTTAAATCAAGGCCTCAGAATTTTATACAAACACCAAGACCAAAAAACCTAAAGTATTGGTATTGTGTTTCAAATTTTCCCTATGAACTTAAAGCTTAGATTTATGTGTCTTAGAAGTTATTAAAAGAAACTAGAACTAACAAACTTGCCGCATGTTTTGATTTTAATTGTAGACACAGCTCCTATATTGTTTAACAAAAAAAAGCATGTCTTTCAACATGCATCCAGTGTTTAATGTAATGTGATATAAGAACAACATTTAACATAATTCAACTGCTTTAACCTGAATATATTACTGCTTAATTACATCCTACAATAGAACTAACTTGAGAAAAGCTAAAAATTGTTCAACAGTTATAGTTTACTCAATTGTTACATTCTAGATGAATGTTTTTGTTCAAAATTACTGAACCTTGAATCTTTAAAACAATCTTGATTCTCACTAGAGTAATCATAAATCACAAGCAATTTAAAAACATTTTTTACCGAGTCTTTGAAATGTGTGTGTTATCATTTCAACCTGGAAACAATATAAGCATCTTGTTAATTATTTTTACATTCTTTTCTTACAGTCTTTAAAATGCAGTTGGTTTTCATTTCAACAAGGAAATACCATGCACAAAGTAGCAATTATTTTCCATTCTTTTTTGTTAATAAGTCATTGAAATTCAGTATGTTATCATTTCAATATGTAAACAATAGGAACGATTAATTAAGTTTACTTTTTTTCTCAAGTCTTAGAAATGTAATTTACAAGTACACCTATCATTTTCACATGTAAACATATAAATGGATCATTAATTAGTTATTTTAATATTTTTTTCATATTAAGTGTTTGAAGTTCATGTAAACAACAGAAACAAGTTAAATTACATTCCTTTTTCTTTACTGTCTTTTATATGCAGTATATTATCACTTCAACATGTAAACAACATCATAAATTATCAATTTGTTATTCTACATCCTTTATTTCTTACTAAGGCTAAAATATGCAATGTGCATTTAACACTTAGACTACATCACATTTCAGAGTAGCTAAATTTCTAGTGCTCAATAGCCACATATGGCTAGTGTGCACCATACTGAACAGTGCACCTTTAGTGGCAGAGCAGAGGGAGCAAGTACATATGAATGATGTGTACATGAAGGAAATGTACCTGGTACATTAAGAGAGAACAGCAGCAGAGTAAGCCTACTTAAATAGGGAAGTAAGAGAAAACCTATCTGAGAAGATAACATTTAAACTATGAGCTGAAGGTTGAGCAGCTAGCAACCCAGCAGCATAAAGAAGCAACAGGATTGAGCAGAATATGTAAGGGGGGAAAAAATCTGAGGTATGGGTAAATAATTTTCCCAAATACCCTAAGAAGGAGTGGAGAAACTGACAAATCATAAGAACATCTCTGTACTCTGAGTGCTTTGAGATCAGGGGCTTTATCTTAGCACCTGAAACAGTACTTAAATCATAACAGATACTGGGTGAATGTGTGTGAAATAAGGAATAACTGACCAGGAGTCTGAGACCTGGGAAAGCAGATAGCAACGTGTTGATGAAGACACTAGCAAGTACTGGGCATAGTTGGTTTGTTTCCTTTTACTTACATATGGTTTCTCATAAGCAAGCTAAGGAGATTGTAAGTACAAGAAGTTTGTAGGACACTAGAGAGTAAAATTATTGGCTTCAACAACTAACACATTGAGAAAGTTTCAACTGATCTGACTTATGCCAAGTGCCCATAAGGGGATAAATGGAGCTACAAGTGTAGACAGGGAAATGATGTACCACTGACTAGGTTAGCCAACACTGTGATGAGCAACAAGAAGAGGATGTAGAGGGCAATGGGCAAGAGATCCGTAAGACCTTTCAAATTCCCCTATTTCCTTCTTTACAAGGTCGGTTACATATCCAATCTTCCTAACCAGTTTCCTGGAACAATATAATTTTATATGTGTCTCTACAAACTTGGGCTTCAGGCAAGATACGGGGTGCTTTAATGGCCACACATAAGTGTTGACAAAGCCCCTTGTACTGTGGAAATCACTGAGGAGAAGTGGTCCAGTTCATGTTGTCCCGCTGTGTCTCCTGTAGTATCAACTTCAACTGGGCCTGCACTTCAGCAAGTTTCTGCTGGTCCAAACTGCTGTGAAAATCATTGTTTACAGCAATGGACAGGAACAGGATAAATGACATGCTTCAGCTCCATCAAGGATGTTAAGTGGTGCAGAAGGCCATTGTCCATGTCCTTGGGTTGTGCATATATGCGTGTAAATTCTTTGGTTAATCTCTTCCCCTCCACTCACCCGCCCTCTGCCTGGCTTATTTCACTTAGCATAATATTCTCCAGGTCCATCCATATTGTCCCAAAGGGTACAAGATCATTCTTTACAGCTGCGTAGTATTTCATAGTGTATATGTCCCACAGCTTTTTTTATCCATTCATCTACTAATGGGCACTTGGGTTGTTTCCAGATCTTAGCTATTGTAAATTGCTCTGCCATGAACATAGGGGTGCATATATTCTTGCTGATTATGTACCACTTCTTCTTTATGCACTTGTCTCTTTACAGTCACTTGGGTGGCTTCCATATCTTGGCTATTGTAAATAACTCTGCAATAAACATAGGAATGCATATATTTTTCACATTAGTGTTTTAGATTTCTTCAGATAAATCTCCAGAAGTGGAATTGCTGGGTCATAAAGTAGTTCCATTTTTAGTTCTTTTGAGGACCCTCCATACTGTTTCCACAGTAGCTGTACCAGTTTGCATTCCCACCAACAGTGCACGAGGGTTCCCTTTTCTCTACATCCTCACCAACTCTTGTTGTTTGTTGATTTACTGATGATAGCCATTCTGACAGGTGTGAAGTGATAGCTCATTGTGTTTTTAATTTGCATTTCTCTGATGATTAGTGATGTTGGGCATCTTTTCATATGTCTATTGGCCACCTATATGTCCTCTTTGGAGAAGTGTTTATTCAGGTCCTCTGCCCATTTTAAAATTGGATTGTTTTTTATGTGTGTGTGTGTTTAGTTCTCTGCGTTCTTTATAAATTTTGGATATTAACCCCTTATCAGATGTATCATTGTTGAATATGTTCTCCCATTCAGTGGGTTGTCTTTTCATTTTGTTGATGGTTTCCTTTTCTGTGCAAAACCTTTTTAGTTTGATGTTGTCTAATTTGTGTATATTTTTGTTTCCCTTGCTTGAGGAGATATTTCAGAAAAATATTTCTAAGATAAATTTCAGAGATTTTAATGCCTATGTTTTCTTCTATGAGGTTTATGGTTTTGAGTCTTAACTTTAAATCTTTAATCTATTCTGACTTTATTCTTGTATAAGGTGTAAGAAAGTGGTCTAGTTTCATTTTTCTGCATGTATCTGTCCAATTTTCCTAGCACCATTTATTGAATAGATGCCTTCACTCCATTATGTTTTTGCCTCCTTTGTCAAATATTAATTGACCACATAGGCATGGGTTTATTTGTGTTTCACACCTTTCAAGCTATGTTATGACAGAATTGGAGTGTTAACATATTCCTAAGACAAGGTGATAAATTAATTCTGTTGTCCAAATCATGTGAATGTGAACTTCACCTGGACATTCTTCATGGTAAGGATCAGAAAGAGCTCATTTGCTTCAAGTACAGACCATGTACTTGAAGCCATGTTAATCTGTTCTGGTAAGGATACCACATCCAATACAGCAGCTGCAACTTGGGTTAATACTTGCTTGAGTTTGTGGTAGTTTACTCTTCTCTGTAATCTCCCTGGACTTATTTATGGTCCAGGCTAATGAATTAAATGGGAAAATGATGGACATCATTGCCCTTGCTCATTTAAGTCTTTTAAGGATAGCACAAATTTATGCCACTCCCCACAGGATTTTGCATGTTTTTTTAATTTACCATCTTGGCTGCATTGGTAGCAGCTTCAGAGGCTTCCACCTGGATTCCCCCAGAAAGATAGATTTTTCCTCATAAGCTAAGGAACCAATGTAGAGGTTCTGCCACCTGCTATATATATGTATTCTAGTTATATATTTGTGGATCAGGGAGATGACAAGCAGATTATTTCATGGACTTGTTAGAACAACAGTGATCTAGACCTGGACAGATAAACCCAATAAAACCATAATGAGTCAATCTGGGCTAATTCATATGTTCCCTTTCCAAGAGCAGGCCATTAATATTTTTCAGGTATTCAGGCATCAGTGTCGACAAGAATCCCATGTCCAAAAGCCTAAAATGCCTGGGTAACTTATTCTTAGTGTGCAATTAGCTAAGTAAATGGCTATAGGTCCCTTTGGGGAAGGACTGTGAGAGTCATTACTATATAAACTTGCTATAGACTTGTAAGTTCCTTCCTTCTCTGGACCTGATTTCTGTCGTGTCTCTGGAGTCCAACAAGACAAAATACTCAGGGGAGTTGGTCTGTTGGATTGGGTGCTAAAGTGAGAGTCAGCATGTGTGTGTCCCAGAGTCAGACTTTGTAGCACCTAAGATAAGCCACATTCTCTATCATCATATTTAGCACCCAATAAATGCTAACGCTTATTATTATAATGAAGTAAATGTCCTGTGGTACTTTTGGGTAGTTTTGCAATACACAGTCCTGTAAAAATATTCTGACCCTCACACAAACATTTTTTAAATAGAGCTATTTTATTTTATTTATTTAATTTAATTTATTTTATTTTTATCTTTGGAATTCTTCATTTCATTAAGGTTTTCATTAAATACAAAGCTCAAACATAATTGTCTAGGTCCACCAAAATATATAATCAAATAAGTAGTTAACACATAAACATAATGATCTTTTTCATTCAAAAAAATTTAAATAGCAATAATGTTCAAGGTTTTATAATTTTTTCCTCTCTGTTTCTCTTTAAAGATTTCATGTCACAGACCTTCATTAATGAGTACTTGTACCTTCGTCAGGATACACTGCCCACAAGTAAGGAAGACCACTGTGGATACATTCCTGAGAGTAACACTCTGATCTCTGTCACCTCAGTCTGTTGAAAACTAAACAATCAAACACCCTCCAATCAATTCACAGAGTTTCATTAATTTTCATTTTACTAGAAAGTAATAATAGAAACAGGTAAGTTCTGAGCAGCATTCAAGCTCTCAGAGGATCAATCATGAAGGATGAGAAGGAAAAAAATAGGCTTTTTTCCTGGATAGAATCTTTTCCTTCCCCCCCCCCCCAATACAACTTAAACAGTGGTTTTCACTGATACATTTTTTTCAGATTAAGTAGCATTGAAAGAAAGTGTGATCTTTTGGTTGGGCATTTAGAAGAGGTTAAAGTGGAGAGATTAATGTTGGGAAAATAACACTGAAAGTACATTGCCTAAGAAGAGTCATTACAGTGGTGAAGTTTGGAGGCAGAGCCAGGACCCCTGACTTAGGAATGAAAACAGAGGGAAGACTTTCCAGTAGACACTTGACTTGCTCCTGGCCTCATTTGATCTTGTCCAGCTTTCACTGCTCAATGAAGAGTGCTGACTTCCTTTTCACAAAATGCTGGTAACCTGGAGTTGTTCTTCTGAAAGGTAATTGGCCAGAATGTCCAACATGACGTGTTCCCCTTGGTCCAGGTTATCCTTGAGCTCCCAGGGATCCTTGTGCTGCCTTGCCAGGATCATCTTCCTCCTCCTCCTCCTCCTCCTCCTCTTCCTTCTCCTCTTCTTCTTCTTTTTCTCCTCCTCCTCCTTCTCCTCCTCCTCCTCCTCCTTCTCCTCCTCTTCCTCCTCCTCCTCTTCCTCCCCCTCCTTCTCCTTCTTCTTCTTCTTGAGAGAGCTCCTTTCTTCATTACTGGCATCTTCACCAAGGTTACTAAGGATGTTCTCCATGTTGGCTAGGTGCCCTGACTGGGAGAACAGCAGGTTTACCACCTTGCCCAAGTCCTCAATGAATATCTTGTTCTTGTCAAACTCATTGGGCTTGCAGAACTCACTGATCAAAGCCTCCACTTCTTCTCCCAATGTGTTATTGAGCTTGATGTCTATTAGAAGACTCCCCTTCTGTTCTTGGAGTGTCTCAATGTTGTGGGCAAGGCTCCCCATCAGCTTGGCCTTTTTTCTGTTGACATCTGCTTGTTCCTCTTCTGTATTCACCTCTTCTGGCATATCTTTGATTATGTTCAGAAGTTCTGCATTGGGAACAGACACATTGTAGTAGGCACGACAGTTGACCAACATGTCCACTGCTTCCTTGTCTTCACCCCTCTTGCCTTTATATCCTGGACAGCTGACAGTTCTCTGCACGGCTTTCCTCTTTACTCTGTTTTCTTTCAGCAAGTTAACATTTCGAGGAAACAAACCTTCCATCAGATCCATAGTTGTCTTCATTCTGGAGTCTGGATCCAAAATATCTGCCAGAGATTTGTCTGGGTGGAGAATTTATTTGGCCAGAGCCTCTATTCTGATGTCTTCTGAGGACCAGGAGAAGAGCTATTTTAAAAGAAAATTTTCCATAAAGAAAAATCTTGTGGTGAGTGGTTCTGTTGAAGAGGAATTCAAATACTTGGATCTATTCTGTAAACACACACACACACACACACACACACACACACACACACACAATCTTGCATTCCATAATTGTACTAAGTATTTTTAATTAATTAATTAATTAATTAATTAATTATATTTTATTGATTTCAGAGAGAGAACGGGAGAGGGAGAGAGAGAAGAGATATCAATGATGAGAGACAGTTATTGACCGACTGCCTCCTGCATGCCCCCTTCTGGGGATTGAGACCTCAACCTGGGCATGTGCCCTGGCTGGGAATCGAACTGGGATCTCCTGGATCATAGGTCGATGCTCAACCACTGAGCCACTCTGGCTGGGCTGCGCTAAGTATTTTTTAAATGCCCATGTGGAATATACTCTTTAGCAATAACCAAAAAAATGGCTACAGTGATATTTATTCTGATATTATTTGCCTCCAGAAAATAATTATCAGCTGGGAGGTAAGATTAGTTCTAAATTTTAAAAAATATTATACTACACACTATTTGTGCAATTTTATTTAAATTCATCATCATTTGAATGCAGCAAATAGTCTCTAGCTGAAAGAACAACCCTAGATAGGACTAAGATAGCAGTTAAAGTCTCTGATGGCATGGTAATGTGAAGAGGGTGAGTAACATAAAAATGAAAAATCAGAGGTCAGGGGTACATATGAAATGAGGAAATGGGGTGCTGAAATTGTTCCCTGATTCCAAGCTCCATTGGATGAATAAGGGACCATTACTTACACTTGTGCTGCCCTTAACCAATTATAGAAGACAACCTTAGGTCATGGAAAACTATTTCCTATAGTTCTCAAACAATGAGAACTTTCTAGATGTTTATGTAGCATAGGACACATTTTGAGTGATTCTTGCAGGTATCTGGATACTAATCACTTGGTAGGATGTTCCCTTCAGACCCTCTCTAGGCTGATAAAAACATTCTGTGACTGTGTAATGGGGGTAGGGAGCAGAGAACAAGAATGAGAATATCCAAAGGTGTATACCATGACACAAATACATTAGGCATACACAGATATGTTTTCTGTAAAAGTTCTATATTAACCTCCTTTTCATAAAAATATATATGTATATATGAAAACTTTTCATGTCAATAAAAATATACTTCTATAACATCAATTCCCACACTCTTCAGAGATTCTGATTGAATATTCCTTTACAAGTGGACTGTGGTTCACATTTTGAGAAACAATGCTTTCCAGGGATTCCCCCCCCCCCCATATTAGAAGGAATGAAATTACACTCCAGTTTTATGCTTACCTTGTTCTACTGGCTATTTCAGTGGAATATTTCTTGTGCATGACCTATCCAATAATTTCTTTGATGAGTAAATGTTGCACTAATTACAGAAGGACACGATCGAAGATTAGAGAAACCACCTAATTACTTAGGTAATATTGGGTAAATTACTGAACCACAAATAACCTAAAGATACGTTATGTTCTTAAGAGCCCAGCACTCCAAATCTCTGAATTTGCTATTCAGCTCCAGTGCACAGCTAGTACTGCCAATCTTCTAATGCTTTTAAGAGACTTGTGTGTGTGTGTGTGTGTGTGTGTGTGCATGAAATGCCCCTTTCAAAGGTTGACAAGGAAGTAAATAAACAATTATGCAGTTAAACAAAACACATCTGTGGGCCAGATCTAGGGACTTAGGAACCTAGGTCTAAGGTCCTCTGGTTTGAGAACTTTGCCTTAAGAATTTACTGTTCTGGAGCATGGGGCATCAAAAATAAAACAAACTATCTTTTGTCTCAGAATGGTCCCAAGCTACTGAGAAGAGAGATACATAATACAAATATGCACAAGATCTAGGTGTAGCACAGATATAGGGTGGAATTAAGTTTAAGAAGAGATAGAGAAGGTTGCCTGGGGGAAGTGATGTATGATCTGAGTTTGAAGGTGGATATAGGGGTTCACTAGGCAGGTGCTTAATGTGAGGAAACGGTCATTTCCGTAAGGGAGAGAAACAAATACAATTACCTTGCATCATGAAAAAAACCATAGTCTTCATGCAAATCTATAAGGTTCAATATTACTAAATCATGAAGTAAAAGTGGTGGGGTAGGGGCCATGGAAGAGGATGAGATTAGGGGTAACAGCATGAAGCTGTGACCTTTGAGTACCCAACAAGCAATAGAAAGGTAGCGATAAATGACAGCAATATGGAAATAGATTGGAGGGATTGAGATCAGAGGAGATCAGTGTGACAGATGCTATAGTTCTGAAAAGAGGTGATGAGGACTTGAAATAGGGCAATGAAAGTGAATCTGGAAAGGAGAGCATACCTAAAAGAAACTTTTCTGCAGATGCACCGGGACACATACCCATCAACAGAGAAATGGATGGGATATTGTACAGCACTGACAGCGAATGAACTACAGCTACGTGATTAAATCTTAGGAACAAAACGTTCAGTGAAAGAAACAAGTCCCAAAATGCTACATAGAAAAGATACAAATTTTAGTGAAATTTGAAAACAATCAAAACTAAACAATATTGTTTAGGCATACATCTATCTATGTGATAAGAATATACATAAAAAGAACATGGAAATAATAGATGTAAATCAAGATATTGGTTTCTCTGGGAGGGAAGTTGAGGAAAAGATGGTGAGGATATTTAGTTATCAGCAATATTCTTGTTCTTTGGCTGGGTACCGGATTCACAGGTTTTTAATATAGATGGGTAGTTTGATAGACAAGCAGTTGTTTATGGGACGTGACGAAAATATGTCTTGACCAAGGATGCTGCTTATTTCTGTACTCTGTACTGACGGCTGTAAGAATGACACGAGATGCATTTTAGAGATATTTTAGAGGTAGGATCGATTGTTTTTTCCAGTCATTATGTTCCCTCTTGAATTGGTTTTAGATGAGTTCCTCCACGGGAAGACCCTCACTCTGTGAGGCCCACGTGCTTTTACATCCCGCGCTTTTTGCGCTTGGCCAGCTTCACTTCCGCTCAGAAGGGAGAAGTGTGACGCCAAGCAGTGGGGGAGGGGAGAAGCGGCCCGAGGGTCTAAAGCGTTCTTATTGGCAGAGAGAAGGAGCTAGAACGAGGCTCGAGCTGTTGCGAGAGAATGGGGGCAACGGGGGCGGGGCTAAACGGAAGGCGGGGCTAAAGGATTTAACGGGAGAGAGGCGCAAGTGCGGTCGTCCGCGCCTCGCTGCGATGGCGGCGGCGCTGAAAACAGTCACACCGCTGGCGGCAGAGTCTTCCCCTCGGGAAGCTACTGTCTCTGCCGCCTCCTCCTACACCGCCTGCGCGGCGGCTGCAGTGATTGAGCCTGCCTCCTCCGCCACCTCCACCACTGCCAGCTCGCCTGCCGGTGGCTGTGGCGACAGCGGCGGCGGCGGCTGTGGCGGCTCCACTATGGCGGCGGCGGGGAGGGGGGACAGTAGTTTTAAAGTAGACACCCGCCCTTGCCTCAGAGAAGGTGAGTTCCCGTCCCGGGGTGTGGGGGCGGCCCCATCTCTTTCGCTGCCTCACTTCAGCCCTTCCGAGATTGAGATCGGAATGGGCGCGGTTCGCCACCGCCCCACCCCCCACCTGCTGTGGCGCAGTAAAGGCCAAGCTCGCCCCGCCCCACCCCTCAGTAATATCCCTGAGTGTGCAAGATGGACTGAAACAGACAGGGGCTTCCCTAATTCTCCCCCCAAAAAAGGATGGGGGCTCCCAGGAAAAGGAACCCCAGGTATTCACAAGGCAGGAGTTTGAAGGGAAAAACAAACATATAATTTCTCTCCCATCCAGGGCACCTTACTATGCTCTAGGAAGCTGAGGTGTGATTTGGTAAAAGGAAGCAATGTAGAAGTGCTGTGGAACTAGGAGATCACGGAAAGGGAAGAGAGACTGGCGGAGAAAGAGGGCAGAGATCAAAAGAGAAAAGGCCAAAGAAATCAGAGGGAGGAAACCCCCCTTTAGTGAAATTCAGCATCCTGCAGTATAGATACTTGCAATAGGATACCTAAGAAGAGATGAGGTTAGGAATTTGGGGATATTAGAGTGTATACTTGAGGTTTCAAGTAGGTCCTCTTGGATTTTAGAATCCTAGGGTCTGGTGGAGGAGGGAATTGTATTGAGGAAAGGAGAGGAAGAGAGTGGCAGAAGCACCGATTTCAGGAATCACTTTGGAGAGTTTTCTTTGGCTATTTGAGGATGTAACCTTGTACAGCAAGGTTTATGGGCCAATCTTTTTTTGGTTTTAATAAGTGCTGTTGTACCTACAACACATATTACTACTAACAGAAAAATGTATTTCTTGACTTTCAGTATAAGTGGTATTTAGTTTACACAAAGAACTATATACTTGTAAACAGCCTACTAATAGGAAAGTGTACAATTTGCCGTGGTGTTTTAAAGCATCTTTTGGAAATGCTTCTTAGGTGGTTAAAACCAATTCCACTGGAGATCTCTAAAGCATTTTGCCATCATCGTAAACTTTGTATTAATTTTCAGTATTCCCTGTGTTGCCTTATGGTGCTAACTTGCCTCCAAAGGGAAAGGTTGTGGACTCCAAAATAGAGTAATTTAAGTTCCTTTCTCTTAGGAGGATATACCATTAAAATTACCCCATAAAAATGATTTTTCTCTTCACATTCTTAAATGACATATCCCTCTGTGCTATTCCATATCCTTTCACACCTTTTACTTTGGAGGAAAAGCAAAGCAGTAGAAAAAATACCTTACAATATTTGTCATAGGCACATTACATAAATGCCACTTACTAAATGTGGAAATTAGAAATACACTGTGATATGATGATGTTTTTATTTATTAACTCACTTATTGAAGGCAACCTTTGAAATCCTCTGTTTAATGTCTTCAGTCAGCTTGGATTTGTATAGTTGTTCTGGGATGAAACTATGAAATCTCCTGGATTTTTTGTTTTTATACCAAACTTTCTGTCTGTAACCAGAAAGGAGGAGAGAACAGTGTTATAGGTGGTCAAAATCACAATTCAGTTTGGCTCTCCTGGCCTTTTCACAGTAAGGTTTAGAACTAGTATTTCATGGAAAAAATGGCTTTTTCCATGGCTTGGTTGCAGTATCTTTTAATATATGCAGGTATTAATAGCTTTAAGAGATAAAAACTTATAAAGTAGCAGCAATACCATGTCTATAGTATTGCTAGCTGGTAAAATGAAGAGAGCCCTACTGTATGAGTCTGGTGCAGTGAACCTAGGTTCTGTTGTTAATCTACTAAATTTTGTGACCCTGCTTCCTGGATTTTAGTTTTGACATTTCTGAAGTAGAGGTTTTGGACTAGCCAGATTCTGAGGTTGTTTTCAGATCTGAACATATGAACCATGATTTTGCAGTTCTGCATTAGTATTTTTCCATGGCATTTCCATGGCTGTGCACTAGAACAGTGATTCATAAACCATAATAAACCTTGCCCAAATAGTTATCACCTGATATTCAGTGAGTAATAAAGTCTGTGTTGTTAGTGTTGGACAATTTACTAGGATATGAAAAACCAAATATAATTGCTACCTAAAAGCTATCATTGAATTTAGGTAAATATCCTTCATTAACTGTTCAGTCCAAATAAAACTCTGTTACCTTTTCATATGGTACACTGTCTAAAATACTATTAGGTTTCAAAATATTTTTGGCTAGATGTTTATAAAGGCCATAAATGGTTGCCGTTTATGATAGCAGATAAAAGAGAGAAAAATGTTGCTTGATGGTGTGCCAATATCTTTTACTTGTTTTTTAAGCCCTACTTAGGAGATTATCTGAAAGGTGGCAAAGAATTGTCAAGATTCCAATTATTACAAGTCTACTCCAAATAGGACCATTAAAAGTGTCTTTCTATAAAGCATTTGCTGATCCATTTTCAAGGATAGCTAACTTTCCTGAGGATCTCATCTATCCTGGGTTGGTAATGAGCAAATGTCAGTGGAGATTAGAAATTGTAAAGCAGGGAAGATTAGAAGCTTTCAAGGGTTACAGATGGGAAGGCAATCAGCCTAAAAACAAAAACAAGCAAAAGAAGTGCCCCGTGAACAGACATATGAAAAGACATGTACCCAGAATTCATGGCAAAGGGAGTATTGAGATTTTGTAGGGCACTTCATGTTTCATTCAGTGAAGTTTTAAAAAAAAAGTTCAATGGCTCAAAAATGAATTTTCACCCTGTATTGATGTTCCTGATGTGTGTGTGTGTGTGTGTGTGTGTGTGTGTGTGTGTGTATTTTGCTTCAAGATCAGTTGAGCTATGAAATTCTCACTTCAGCAAAGCATTAAAACAATTAATAGCTGTCCTGGCTGGGTAATTCAGTTGGTTGGAGCATTGTTCCATGCACCAAAAGATTGCAGGTTTGATTCCTGGTCAGGTGACATGCCTAGGTTGTGGGTTCAATCCCCAGTCAGGGCGTGTATGGGAGGCAACCGATCCATGTTTCTCTCTTTCCTATCCTCTCTCTCTAAAGATCAACCAAAAAATATCCTTGGGTGAGGATTAAAAATTAAAAGATAAAACAGCTAATAGCTATTATTGCCATAAACATCTGATGAGTTGTCTTAAGGAAGACATTTGGAGTTTTGTACAACTAAATCTGTCATTTAACAAATGCAAGTAATATTCAATTTATTAAATATAGCCAATTCTATATAGAGTCACCTAATTTGAGTAAGCTTAACTTTTTTTAGCAGGATAACTGAAGAACATTTAATTGGAGTGAACAGAGAAAGTTCTGTTACCTAGAACTGATGATATGTGATAATCTGCTAATTCCTTCCTCAGAGATCTTGTAAGGTTCTTAATCCTATTAGTGAGAGTAAACCAAATTATAGGCACAGATTCATTATTTTATTCTGACTCAAGCCATAATGTTATTCTTTTGTCACAAAAATCTATTTTATCTTAAATTGTCTGGTGTTATCTAGCAATATTAATTAGAAGAAAGTTTCAATTATGATAATTTAGATTTCACACTCAGTTGCATTTTTGGATAAAGAAGCTAAAGGTATTTTACTCTAGCACAATAATGCAACTATTTAGAGTAGGCACAATCCAACAAAGGCCCCTAAAAAGTGAGTTTCTGGCAAGTGAATCCTCTTTGCTTTTTATATCATCAAAGACAGATATTCTAGTATAAGCTGAACTGCATATTTTTATATCAACATAGGGGGTTTTAGTAATGTCCAAGTCCATAGAATGTGAATTACTAGTAGTCACATTTGTATTTCACTGACTTAAAAACCTCCCTCTGCTATCACTAATGTCTCTCCACAGACTTCTGAAATTTTTTTTGTGGTTCTAATCCACCTGAATACAGGATCATATATTTTAAATTTTAGCTTCCCCACACCTTTATTTCCAATAAGCTCTCTGGGCCTTAGCTTCCTCATTTTGAAATAGGACATTAGGCTTAATCATTTATAAAATGGAGGCAATTTTGCTTCACAAGGGACATGTGGCAGTGTCTAGAGATATGCTTGGTTGTCATACCTCTGGAATGCTATGACCTTCTAGTTAGTAGAGGCTGCGGATTCTGCTAAACATCCTATAATGCATAGAATAGCCCCTCACAAAAACAAATTATTTGGCCCAAAGTAACAGTAGTACTGAGATCAAGACACTCTGGACTAGATGATCTCTAAGGTATTCTGATCTGAAATAAAATGATTATATATAATATTAACTAAAAATTTCAAAGCTTCTGGAGTCATACCAAGCATACTTTACCAAGTGCCTACATGAGTTAATCATTTTATAAAGTTTTATTTAATAGTCATCATATCCTGGGACAGTCATTGTATTCCTGTACTCTTTAGATGAAAAAACTGACTCACAGTGATTAAATTTGCTGAGGGTTATATAATTATGGATCAAGATAGGATTTCAATCTGTTTGACCAAATCAAAAGCTTATTTTTTTTCCTGCTACCTAGTTCTATAGGTCATAATTTCCCCCCATTTCAAATTATTATGAAAGTTTTATTTTCTCAAGTCATGTAAACATTCCTCATAGGAAGGAAATAAAGAATTTAAACAATTTCATTAATAGAAAATTGGTTGATTCATTCTCTTACCAAAGGCTAAAGCCATATATAAATATAATCAGATTGTAGGAGAGTTGAATACATGAACTTATCAGATCCCATTTATAATTTTTAAAATTTATCTTTATTGTTGAAAGTATTACAAATGTCCCCCTTTTTCCCCCATTGGCCCCTTCTACCCCACACCCATCCCCTCACCCCAGGCCTTCACCACACTATTATCTGTGTCCATGGGTTATGGATATATGCATATAAATTCTTGGTTAATCTCTCCCCACCTACCCACCTCTGCCTTCCCTTGCAAATCAGTTTTTTTGTTTGCAGAAACCCTTAAAAATGTTATTCAACAGAGGATGGCTATGTCATGGTAGCAAAACAAAGGTTTATTATTTGTTCATGCAGTTTCCTCTGTGTGATGGATTGATGTGGGCCACTGCCCTTCATGCAGTGGTTCAGGGAAAAGAGGGTGCTTTTGTGGGTTTTCCCCCCCAGTATATTTTTAACTGTGGTAGAATATACATAACAATAATTACCATTTTAAGCATTTTTAAGTGTGCAGTTCAGTAATTCAATTCAGCATTAATTACATTCATGTTATGGACCAACCATCACCACTATTCATCTCCAGAAAGTTTTCGTCCAAAACTGAAACTCTGTACTTGTAGATCATAGTTTTGTTATATGACCATATTCCTCCACTCTAAAGAACTTTCTGATGTGTCTAATTAGTAGAAAACAACAGATATTTAAAAGTTATACTTAAGCCCTGGCCAGTGTAGCTCAATTGGTTGGGCTGGGGTGTGCACCCAAAGGTTGCCAGTTCAATTCCTGCTCAGGGCACATGCCTGGGTGGCTGCTTGATCTTTGGTAGGGGGCATGCAGGAGGCACCCGATCAATGTTTCGATCTCACATCCATGTTTTTCTCTCTCCCTCTCCCTTCCTCTCTCTCTAAAAATAAATTTAAAACCTTTAAAATTTTTAAAAATATATGTTATATTTAATTTGTTAACATTTGACAACCTTAAAAAGCACAATTTATTGTGACCACAGGTCATAAGACCATGAATTAAATACTGGTTTTATTTTATCTTTTTCAGATCCTATTAGTTTAAGTCCTTATTCCATTATCAGACTTAAGTTCTTTTCCCCTTTTGAACCTAGTTTTTGACAGCACTTTTTTATTCCCCACTGGTTTTGTTTTATGTTAAAACAGAAAGTAATAGTATCAGCATCAGAAACTCCTGTGTGTTTCAGAGACATTTTTTCCTAATCCATATTTGAAAGGTCACTGTTGTATTAAGATACCACTACCAAGCTGCACTAAACTGGGCTTTGATTCTGATTATAAAATCTTGCTCCCTGTCCATATCTTTTTTCCAAGTTCATGATAGCATACAAAATTCAAATATGTAAGGGAATGAAGAGCAATTAAGAAGTGCTATGCTAAGAATACTAAAACAACGTGCCATGTTCAAAGAAGTTCATTTACTGCAGATGAGAGATGAAGTCACACTTCACAGCATTCAATAATTTGTCATTAGATATTATTTTTTGTATTTCTCTTTTAACTTAATTTATTTTCAATAACAGTTGACCTTTAATATTATTCTATATTAGTTTCAGGTGTACAGCATAGTGGTTAGACATTTATATAATTATGAAGTGATTCCCCAATAAGTTTAGTATCCCCTGACACAGTACATAGTTATTACAATATTATTGACTATAGTTCCTATGGTGTACTTTTTTTTTTTTTAATCCTCACCCAAGGATATTTTTTCCATTGATTTTTTTTAGAGTGGAAGGGAGAGAGGGAGGATGAGGAAGGAAAGGAGGGAGGGAGAGAAAGAAAAGCATAGATGTGAGAGAGACATCGATTGATTGCCACCTGTGCGCAGGGGCCAGGGATTGAATCTGCAACCCAGGTACATGCCCTCGATCGGGAATCAAATCTGAGACCCTTCAGTGTGCGGGCCGACCCTCTAACCACTAAGCCACTCCGACCAGGACTCTATATTGTACTTTGCATCCCCATGACTATTCTAATGTGTAATCTATTTAGATATTTTAACCCTAGCTCTTTAACTTCTAACTAAATTAGACTGAAAGATGCAGAGCCATTTGCCATGAATTTGGTATTCATTGTTGAGGAAGAAAACTAAAGTACTTATACCTAAATTATAACCAAAATAATACTTTTTTTTCTTTTTGACACTATAATGACTAAAGGCCTTCCCCCTGAGACAGGCTGAAAAACATCTGTACTATCACCAGTTTCCTCTCCCACTTTGAGAATTGGCTCTAGGCTATTTATTTCTGGGAGTCCAAACATCATGTCCCAAATAGTGGTAATGGGGGTAGAGTGGGGTCTTATTTAGCATCTCTTGTGAAGCAGACATATGTTTCTTACATGTGCCAAACCTGGAGAGGAAGTTTTTCATACAAGACTTTTGCCTTTTTATTTATTTTTCATTTAAACCTTTTATTATTTTTATTTTTAAATTTAAAATTTCAATTTATTTTTTAAAATTTATCTTTATTGTTGAAAGCACTACAGGTGTCCCGTTCCCCCCCCCCCCCAATTGACCCCCTCCACCTCGCTCCCATCCGCTCCCCAGGCCTTCACCCCGTCATTGTCCATGTCCATGGGTTATGCATATATGCATATAACTTCTTTGGTTAATCTCCTCCCACCCTCCACCCCTCTTCCTTCTTCCGTCTGAAATATGATCATCTGTTGCATGCGTCAATGTCTCTGGATCCACTTAGTTTATCAGATTCTTTCGTTCATTAGCTTCTTTTTTAAAATATATCTTTGTTAATTTCAGAGAGAGGAAGGAAGAGGGAGAGAGGGATAGAAACATCAATGATGAGAGTCATTGATCAGCTGCCTCCTGCATGCCCCCTACTGGGGGTTGAGCTGGCAACCCAGGCATGGGCCCTGACCGGGAATTGAACCTCGATCTCCTGGATCCTAGGTGGAAGCTCAACCACTGAGCCACGCTCAGCTGGGCTCATTAGCTTCTTCTTAAAGAAGACCCTTCAACATTTCATGTAGTACTGGTCTGGTGGTGATGAACTTCTTTAGCTTTTCCTTGTCTGAGAAGCTCTTTACCTGACCTTCAGTCCTAAATGATGGCTTTGCTGGGTAGAGTAATCTTGGTTGTAAGTTCTTGCTTCTCATCACTTCGAATATTTCTTGCCACTCCCTTCTGGCCTGCAAAGTTTCTGTTGAGAAATCAGCTGACAGTCGTATGGGTGCTCCCTTGTAGGTAACTAATTGCTTTTCTCTTGCTGCTTTTAAGATTCTCTCTTTGTCTTTAATCTTTGGCATTTTAATTCTGATGTGTCTTGCTGTGGGCCTCTTTGGGTTCCTCTTGTTTGGGACTCTCTGTGCTTCCTGGACTTGTAAGTTTATTTCTTTCCCCAGGTAGGGGAAGTTTTCTGTCATTATTTTTTCAAATAGGTTTTCAATTCCTTGCTCTCTTTCTTCTCCTTCTGGCATCCCAATAATACGAATGTTGGGCCTCTTAAGTTGTCCTAGAGATTCCTCATACTATCTTTATATTTCTGGATTCTTTTTTCTTTTTGCTCTTCTGGTTGTGTGATTTTTGTTTCTTCATGTTCCAAATTGCTGATTTGATTCTCAGTGTCCTCAACTCTACTGTTGATTCCCTGTAAATTATTCATTTCAGTTCGTGTAGCCTTCATTTCTGGTAGGTATTTTATTAGGTCATTGATGGTCTCACTTGTTTTCATAGTAGTCTTACTAATATCCTTGAGCATCCTTATAACCAAAATTCTGAATTCTATATTTGTTAGCTTGCTTGGTTCTGTTTCATTTAGCTCCTTTTCTGGAGATTTCTTCTGTTCTTTCCTTTGTGACATGTTTCTTTGCCTCTGCATTTTGGCTGCTTCCAGGTGTTTGTTTCTATGTATTAGGTAGATCTGCTGTGTCTCCTGGAATTTGTAGAGGGCTTTGTGTAGTAGGTGTCCTGTAGGAACCAGAGACTCACCGTCCCCAGTCACCTGAGCCTTCTAGGCCTTCTAGGTGCTCCCCTGTGTGGGCTGTGTGCACTGTCCTGTTGTAGTTGATCCTTGGTTGCTGTTGGCGTCACTGAGAGGAATTGACCCCCAGGCCATTCGGCTGTAAGGACCACCTGCAGCTACAGCCAAAGAGCTGCTGTGCTGGAGACACCCCTATGGAGCAGGATTTACTTTATGGAGCTTTGATGTTCACCAAGTGGGCCCCTTGAGTTTGTCACTCGTGGATGTGGTCGGGTTGTAATCCAACATGGTTGAGTCTGACCACCAGGTACACTGTCTCTGGGGCCTTCTGGGAGGTGCAAAGTCAGCCTGTGCCAGTACCTTGCCCAGGGCCACCCAGCATGAGCTTCACAGCAAACCGTAGTTGGCTGCTACTTGTGCTGGGCTTGGAGGTGTCCAGGAGAGGACAAGCTATGAACCAATGCAGGCTGCCACTAGTGCCAGGCCTGGGGCCACTTATCAAGCCCTATGGGGTATGCTGCTGCTTTTTTGAGTGATTTTAGGAAAGTCCTAAGCATGGGGTTTGAGGGGCCACTTGCATAGAAAAGCCCCTGGAAATGGCTTGGGTTAGCTTGTAAGCAGGGAGAGGCAGGATCTCCCGGAGTCACCAGGGTGGTGCGAAAGGTGAGTCAGATGCTGGCGAATCAAATATGGTGCCTGCCTGTCAGCTGTGTTGGGGGAGGGCTTACCAAAGGAGCAATGGCCTCTGCCAGCTCTTTTGTCTGGGAGAAAGCTGTCCCTCCACCTCTCACCCCAATTTCAGGCAAGTTAGTTCCTCCCCAAATGTCCTAGGTTCCTTTCAAGCTGCTGTCCAGCGCTAGAGCTCAGGAGTGCGTTTGAATCCGTGTAAGGGCCCTTTAAGAGGAAAGCCTGGGGCTCCCACTGCTTCCGAGTCCCTCAGTGACAGACCCCGCTGGTTTTTATAGCCTGAAGTTGTGCGGAGTTCTCTTCCCGGCCCTGGGGCCCTGGGCTGGGGGCCCGATGTGGGGCTGGACCCCTCACTCCTCTAGGAAACCTCCACCGCTGAGATGTCCCTCCTGGGTTTAAACCGTGGCACCAAGTGTGGGCCCTGGCCGCATCTCTGCGATTCAGGCCTGATCCGCCTGTGTCTCCGCCCCTCCTACCAGTCTTGGTTCTTCTTCAGTTCCCTGGTTGTAAGACTTCTGTTCAGCTAGATTTCAGGAGGTTCTGAGTGATGGCTGTTCTGTATTTTAGTTGTAATTTTGATGTGGTTGAGGGAGGCGGCGGGTGCAGCTGCTACCTACGCCACCATCTTGTTTCTCTCTGACTTTTCCCTCTTTAAGAAGCAGCTCTCAGGGAAATCTTGGGCAGACAGATTTGAATCCTGGCTCAGACAAGTACTAGCTGTGTGACTTTGGGCAAATTGCTTGACCTATTCAAGCCTCAGGTATCACCATTAGAAAGTATAAATCATTACAATTATGTTAAATTTAGGGTAAATGTAGCTTGAGGAGAATTTTGACAGTGTGGAGTGGCCTCTGAAAAATAATATCCCATCATATATAATTGTTCTCAGTAAAAAGCCACCTTGCACACACCTTCTGTTGACAGATCTAGGATTTAAAAGATCTTGAGAGGCTGGAATGATTGGTAGAATCTAACAAGGTAAATGTTAAGTGGGAAAAATACATGTTTATATTAGGTCTGAAAAGTTTCTAACTATATAACTATGTCCTGGAGGGACCTAGTTTAACTAGCTTAGGTGAAAAAAAAAAGCTTATATTTTAGTAAAAAGTTAGCATAGCATGAGTCAACAATATGATGTGACCACCAAAAAATGGGATGGTGAAGCTATCTTAAGCTATACGGCTTTTTAAAAAAAAAATTATTTAAATATTTTTTAAAATTTTAATTAAAAAAAATTTTTAAATTACAGTTCATTTTCAACACTATTGGTTTCAGGTATACATATCAGTGGCCAGACAGTCATACACTTCACAAAGTGCTGTCCCTAATATTTCCAGCACCCACAAAGTCATCACAACATTATTGACTATATTCCCTATGTTGTCTTTTACATCCCTGTGACTATTTTGTAACTACCAATTTCTACTTCTTAATCCCTTTTCCTCTTTCACCAAGTCCCCCAGACCCTCTCCTCTCTGACAACCACCAGTCTACTCTCTATGTCTATGAATGTGTTTCAATTTTGTTTATTTATTTTGTTCTTTAGATTCCAGAGGTAAGTGTAATCATATGATATTTGTCTTTCTGACTTATTTCACTTAGCATAATACCCTCTAGGTCCATCCATGATGTCACAGGCGGTAAGATTCAATTCTCTTAATGGCTGAGTAATATTCCATTATGTGTATGTACCACTTATGGGCACTTGGGTGGCTTCCATATCTTGTCTATTGTAAATAATGCTGCTGTGAACATAGGGGTGCATATATTCTTTCAAATTAGTGTTTTGGGTTTCTTCAGATAAATCCCCAGAAGTGGAATCCCTGGGTCACGAGGCAGGTTCATTTTTAATTTTGGGGGGAAACTCCATACTGTTTTCCATAGTGGTTGCACCAATCTGCATTTCCATCAACTGTGCACTAGGGTGAGCGTTGACTTTTCTCCACGTCGTAGACAGCACTTATTATTTGTGGATTTATTGATGATAGTCATTCTGACAGGTGTGAGGTGATATCTCATTGCGGTTTTAATTTGCATTTCTCTGACAAGTAGTGACATTGAGCATCTTTTCATATGTCTATGGGCCATCTATATGTCCTGTTTGGAGAAGTGTCTCTTCAGGTCCTCTGCCCATTTTTTTTTAAATCCTTATCCGAGGATATGTTTTTATTGATTTTAGAGAGGGGGGAGAGAGAGAGAGAGGCATTGATGTGAGAGAGAAATGTTGATCAGCTGCCTCCTACATGTGCCCGGACCAAGGAACAAACCCACAGCCTAGATATGTGCCCTGTCCAAGAATTGAACCCGCAACCTTTTGGTGTACAGGATGATGCTTCAACCAACTGAGCCAACCGGCCTGAGCTCTCTGCCCATTTTTTAATTGTATTGTTTGGGGGTTTTGCTATTGAGTAGTATGAATTCTTTATAAATTTTGGATATTAACCCTTTACATGATTAATGAATATCTTCTCTCATCCAGTAGGTTGTATTTTCATTTTGTTTATGCTTTCCTTTGCTGTGCAAAAACTTTTTAGTTTGATGCAGTCCCATTTGTATATATTTCCTTTTGTCTCCCTTGCCCAGAGAGATATATCAGAAAAAATATTGCATAGAGAAATGTCAGAGATTTTACTGCTTGTGTTTTCTTCTAGGATTTTTATGGTTTCGAGTCTTACATTTAAGTCTTTATTCCATTTACATAAAACCTTAATTTAAAAAAAAAATAGTTTATTGATTTTTAGAGAGAGGAAGGGAGAGGGAGAGAGAAACATCTATGTGAGAGTGCAACATGGATCAGCTGCCTCCTGCATGCTCCCATTAGAGTGATTGTGTTTATTTTACACTTTATGAATGGCAGGGATTTAGGCAAACTAGTAAGGACTCAAAATCATGATGCATGATGGAACTGGCATCAGTTCACAAAAAGGCTAAAGAGGGAGGGAAGGAATAAAGATGTAATGGTTCTCTTAAAACATTTCAGGATTGCCATATTAGAAGAGGGATTATATTTACCATGATTCAAGGAATAGAACTGGGACCAGTGGAAGCTTTAAGACAGTGGTTACTAATGTGTGTTTCCTTGGATCAGCAGCATCAGCATCACCAGAGAACTTTTAAAAAATGTGTGTCCTTGGGCCTCCATCACAGAACTACTGAATTAGAAATTCTGGGGGTGGGGTCCAACAATGTCTTTTAACATGCTCTCCAGGTGATTCTGATGCACACTAAAGCTTGAGACCCCCTACTCTAGGAAATCAGATTACAATTCAACAAAAACACATGAAAATTTGACTACTAAAAATATACTAGTGCTTCTCAACCTTCACTGTGCAACAGAATCACCTGGAAAACTTTAAAAACAACAAATACAACTCAACACCAGGAAGACAATCCAATTAAAAAATGGGCAAAGGACCTTAATAGACACTTCTCCAAAAGGACATAACAGATGGCCAATAGGCATGAAAAAATGCTCAGTGCCACTAAGTATCAGAGAAATGATAATTAAAACCACAATGAGGTATCACTTCACAGATGTCAGAAGGGCTCCATCAACAAATCAAGGAAGGGCAAGGAATAGGAGAAAAAATCCTAGTGGCCCATAAACGTATGAAAAGATGCTCAATGTCACTAATCGCCAGAGAAATGCAAATTAAAACCACAATGGGATATCACCTCACACCTGTCAGAGTGGCTGCCATCAATAAATCAACAAACAACAAGTGCTGGTGAGGATGTAGAGAAAAAGGAACCCTCGTGCACTGTTGGTAGGAATGCAGACTGGTGCAGCCACTGTGGAAAACAGGATAGTGTTTCCTCAAAAAATCAGAAATGGAACTGCCTTTTGACCCAGCAGTCCCACTTCTGGTAATATATCTTAAGAATCCTGAAATACCAATCAGAAAGAATATATACACCCCTATGTTCATAGCAGCATTATTTACAATAGCCAAGATCTGGAAACAGCCCAAGTGTCCATCAGTAGAAGTGGATAAAAATGCTGAGGTATATCTTCACAATGGAATACTACACAGCTGTTAAAAAAGGGGACTGTTACCTTTTGTGACAGCATGGATGGACCTGGAGAGTATGATGCTAAGTGGAATAAGCGAGTCAGAGAAAAACAAATACCATATGATCTCACTAATATGTGGAATCTTATGAACAAAATAGAACTAAAGGCATGGATACATGGAACAGACTGACAAATGTCAGAGGGGTGGGGGGTGGGAGGGATTGGATGAAAAAAGATGAAGAGATTAGCCAAAGAACATATATTCATAGCCCATGGACACAGACAACAGTGTGGTGGTGGCCAGAGGGCAGGGGATGCAGAAACTGAGCGGAGGTGGGTAAATGGGGGGGGAGTGTAATGGGGGACATCTGTAATGTCAACAATAAAATAATAAAAAAACAAAACAACAAACGATGACTGGGAACCACTCCCAGAGATTGTGGTTAATTGGCCTGGACATTGGTTTGTTTTAAAAACAACCTAAGTGATTTTAATGTGCAGCCAAGGTTTAGAACTACCTTGGTGGAAGTTTGAATGAGGATGACTAGGTTGGCAGTTTAAGAGATAACTTGGAGACCATATTTAGAAACAGATTCTTGGGCTTCAATCCTGGAGATTTAAATAGATTTGAGGTAGTGCCAAAGATTATTTTCTTTTTTTTCTTTTCTTCCTGTTTTCCTTCTTCTTTTTAAAAAAAAATCTCTTCTGGTTAGACTGAAACACATTTGGCTTGATAAATATCATTCTAGGTGACAACACCTTTGAATCAATTAGCTGAGTCACTAAACAGATATTGGACAGCCATTATGTGTCAGGATCTGAGCCTATTCTGTAGGGCAGTGATTCCCAACATGGTTGGTCATCAGAATTACTTGTGGATGGATTGAACTACCTATAAATATTTTTATTTTAATTCAGCATGTATGATTTTGAAAAGCTATGCATGTGAGTTTGATGTGAAACTCTTGGTAAGAATGACATTTATGTGATTTGTTCCTGAAAATTTGAATGTAAATTTAGTCATATTTGAATTGATGAGGTAAGTATGCTATTTAAAGAGAATTAAGGTAAATCTTTTTAATGTACATTTTTAGGTGCATCATCACTCTGATATCTTCTTTCTTAATTTCAGATTTTGTGTATTTTAATTTTTGATACACTGAAGTCAAACATCAACACATTCATTATATTACACCCACAAAGAATTTGCCATTGACAAGTCATTGTAGGTGAATTTATTGCACAGAAGGTCAAAGTTTCACTTCTTGCATCAGGAACAACATTGTTTAATGTTAAATATAATAGATCTAAAAGCTTACTGTATTAATAGCAAGTTCTAAGGTCAGGCTTTAACACCCTTTAGTTTTGATAGATATGTCTCTTATATTCACTCTTCTGTGTGTGTGTGTGTGCGCGCGAGCGTGTGCATGCACTTTCTGCCCTGATCTGGTTCAAGTCTTATGACCTCTTGCCTGCAACTAGCTCCTAAGTAGTTTTTTTAAATGTACATCTTCCTTACTAAATTTTAAATTCCTTGAGATTAGGAACCATGTACTTGCATTATCATTTCCATATGATAATGTTTCAAGATAAAACAAAGTTTAAGTTCCAGCGCCACCAAATAATACATATGACAAATTATTTTGATTTCCCTGAATCCAAATTTCCTAACTTTCACAACATGGGAAATGCCAATTATCTTGCAGATTTATTTTAAGGACTAAAGATATAACAGTTACTTTGTTTGACATATGGAAGGCCTTCAATAGGTACTCATTCTTTTTTCTTATCTCGTTCTGAAATGTCTACCATAGTACTTTTAAACTCACCTCAATAAATATCAATAAAGCTAAATGATGCCCAAAGGCATGGAGGACCTGAACTAAGGTAGTGTAATGGGAAATGAAAAGGTAGAGATGGATATGAAATAACATTATAAGCTAGAATGGACATGAAACTTATTTGCTGGGGAGAAGAATGGCTGTGATTTTGAGCTTGGAATATTATGCCATTTAATAAAGAAAAAGAGACCAAGAACTTGCTCAAAGAAATTAGTCAAAGGCAATAAATCTAGGCAATACCATTTTAAAGGAAAAATTATGGGGCACCAGTAACTTCTTGAGCTTCCAGGAAATGACCTGGGGCACCAGTAATGAAAGGCTGGGTTAAAATACTCAGCCTTGGTATTTCCCAACTGGAATATCAGTTTCAAACTCTGATTATTAGAAGTGGGGAAATCTGGAATTAAAGGTTGATCTATGAAAGAAATGAGTGTTAAAATTTGAGGAATTCTTGAATGTCTAAATTAGTAGTTTCTTGTCTTCTTAAAGGAAACTTTGCCTCTGTAGGAAGTTATATTGTTACCAAGTTATAATATTTACTTATTATTAAATATTTTAATGCTAAGTTAAAGATCTTATCACTATTCTCACATTGCATATAGTAGTTAATTCTAAAACAAAGTACCGTAATACATTTTAAACTCTTTGCCTTGTTGATTTTAGAGTCAAAGTTAGATAAATCATATAATTTAAAACAATTTAAAATGTAATTCAGAGGAGATACTATATATTATAAGACTACATTTGTAACTGCTCATCGAGTCATTTCTGACATGTTCCTAATTATAGTTATTCTTGAACACTAAAATTTTTAAAGTAAGCCTTTTTTTAGTCCATACAGTGATACCGAAATGTAAGCTTAATTGAAGATATCCAATACAACTTTTAAAATAAGTATCTTTAAAGATTTTAGAATAGAAAGTCCTACATGCTTTTTGCAAAAATTATAAGACAATATATATAAAGAAACCTGAAACACTAATTTGAATGAATATATGCACCACTATGTTCATTGCAGTGTTAATTACAATAGCCAAGATTTAGAAGCAGCCCAAGTGTCCATCAGTAGATGAGTGAATAAAAAAGCTGTGGTATGTTTACACAACAGAATACTACTCAGCCATGAAAAAGAAGGAACTCTTACCTTTTGGGACAGCATGGATGGACCTAGAGAGTGTTATGCTAAGTGAAATAAGCCAGTCAGAGAAAAAAAGTACCATATGATTTCATTTACATGTGGAATCTAATGAACAAAATAGCAAAGTAGAGACAGACTGATGGGTACAGAGAACTGACTGACAGCTGTCAGAGGGGAGGGATTTGGGGGCTGGGTGAGAAGGGTGAAGGGATTAAGCAAAGAAAAAAATGAAACTCATGGACACAGACAATATAGTGACTACCAGAGGGAAAGGGGAATGAGAGAGGTAAAAAAGAGTAAATGGGGATAAATGGGGATGGAAAGAGACTTGACTTTGGGTGGTAAACACACAATACAATATATACAGATGATGTAGAATTGTATACCTGAAACCTGTATAATTTTGTTAACCAATGTTACCCCAATAAATTCAATAAATAAATAAATTAAAAGACAATTGTACAGAGAACAAAATGTTAAATTTTCTCCCTTTGCTCCTTTTCTAGCCCCACTTTTAAAAGTTAACCACTTTTAAATTTAATTTATATTTTTTCATATTTTTATATATAGTGTGTATTTAACTTGTTAGTGTTGAGAATTGGATGTATTATATTTATTGTCCTATAGCTTTTTATACATTTAATATATCATTGTCATTTTTCATAAAAGAATATGTGGTATAAGCTTTTAAATTTAAATAGCCAAATAGCAAGCAAATTTTGATGTTTTGTGGTTTATACCCTATAGATAAACTAACAAATTTTGGCAGAATACATTGCAGCTGTTAAAAACTTTAGATAGAAATATGGACCTTAAGTGTAAATCCCGAAAGTTTTGGTATGTGTTACTTATTACAGTGAGAAACACTATAGCAGAATTTCTAGATGTTATATATCAACATTATTTTATAGCATTGAAGAGCTGTGTGAGACCTGTTTGGCCAGATGAGTATGCTGGTGTTTGTACAACAATGGAGGATGTTTGCCCACCATGGGCAAATTTTGTTGGTGGTTCTATGTGATTTTGTTTATTTATTTAATTTTATTATTTACTGATTTTAGAGACAGAGAGAGGAAGGGAGGGATGGGTGGATGGAGAGAGAGAGAAACATTGATGTGAGAGAGAAACATAGATGGTTGCCTTCCATACCTGCCCTGACTGGGGATTGAACCTGCAACCTAGGTATGTGCCCTGACCAGGAATCAAACTCGAGACCTTTTGGTGTATGGGAAGATGCTCCAGTCAACTGAGCCACCTAGCCAGGGAATCCACGTGATTTTTAGATAATATTGGGGCAACAGGTCCAGATAAATGGCAGTCTTAAAACAGTGCCTTTCTTAGGATTGTCTTCTGTAAAACAGAATTCCAAGGCTGGGTGTTTTCATCCTGCCTGTCATTATTGGTGCCCCAAATCATTCCATGAAGCTCATGAAGTCACTGGTACCCCTATAGTTTTTCCTTTGGAATGGTATTGTCTAGACTTATCGTACTAAATAAGTAACTCTTGCCATATCAGATATTAAAGGAAGACTTAAGAAACCCATATTAAATTGCGTACTCCATAAGCAAAAATCTATTACCATAGCCCCACAAACACTCCTATTTGAGGTGGTATATGAAATAATATATAGCTGAAGAATGAAATATTCATTAATGTGATATAGAGTCTCACCTCCCTTTATTTTATTTATAGATACAACTTGGAATGAACAGGAAAAGGCTGAACTTTTTACAGATAACTTTTGTAATGTATGCAGAGTGGTGCTAGAGTTTGAATCACAAAGGATTTCACATTATGAGGTAGGTTAAAAAGAATGAGAGTAGAGTCTAAAGTAGATTTTTAAATGTAGCAGATAAACTTCCTATGTTATCTTTTTGGATTCTGTGAAGCAGGTGGTGGTATTTCCTTTTGATGGATAAGGAGACTGGCTCAGAGAGGGAAAATAATTTACTAGCTTAAGTGTGGGGAATTAGTTTAAACTTGGTCTTTTTTTTTTTTTTTTTTTTTACTACAAAGATTGCTTTATTTTCTTCACACTGTTCTGTATCTCTTTGTATTCATCAAGCCACTACTATACTATATCCTTCATGTCTTTGTAGGAAATGCAGGGGAAACTGTTAATGTGAATTAAGGGATATTATAGAACTCCAGAGTCTTCCTTTACAGTAAATGAAGGCTATAAAAACAAAATGAACCAGTCTTGCACTTGACTTGGCCACATGTTTTTAGGCACAGAACCATAGAATTCTAGAGTTAGAAGACATTAGGTTTAATGTTCTTACTTTTTCAATCTATTGATTAGAGACCCAGAGGGATAGTGTTTCTCCATAGCTAGCACTGGCATGGCTAAGCTTAAAAATGATTTATTGTGATTTCATATCCAGTGTTCTTTCATTTGCTATTGCCTCTTATTTTTACATCATATGATGATGAGCTATTGGATTTTTTTTTTCATATCTGACATCTGGGCTACTGAAAGTACTAGATACATTTACTTAAAAGAAATGGAATGCCAGATCTACTTTTTAGAACACCTTATCTCATTTTGCCATTGCAAATCTTATCGGCAACTATATTTAAGTCCTTATCTTCATTGGGGTTCAATTAGTATACTTACAGATAGGGAAACTGTGTTAGCTGTGGATTGAAAGGATTTAGGATCAAGTATTAACTCCATCATTGTTGTGTAACCCTGAGCAAGTCACTTTACCTCTCTGAGCATGGTTAATACTGTTAGATTATCTCAGTATAGTATTGTACATATAAAATAGAACACTTCTGCAGGAGTTTTGAGTTTTAATGAGGTTGTACTTATACATGTTTAAGAAACCATTCTCTGTACTTTTGTCATATAGATATCCCCTATATTTTCTTCTAATACTCTTAAATTTTTATTCTTTATGTTACAGTGTTTAATCTGTCTGGTATTAATTTTCACATAGGGAGGATGGTAACAACATTTTATAAATATAAATAGCCAGGTGTCCCAACTCTATTTATTTTACAGTCCATCCTTGCCCCACTGATTCGCAGTGACACCTCCATCATGTACTAATTTCCATATATATAATATATGTGTGTATGTGTATTGAGTCTATTAATTCTGTTTGTATTGCTCTGTTTGCCTGTCTCTACAGTAATTTCACATCATTACTGTAGATTTAAAATAAGTCAGGATATCTAGTAGGGGAAAGTTTATGTGATAAAAATATCATCATAAAAGTTAAAAGACAAGCCACAGATTGAGTGATATTTATAATCCATATAACTAACAAAAGATTAGTGTCTAAAATACATAAGGGTCTATATATATATCAGTTAGAACAAGAAACAACCCTAGAGAAGACTGGTAAAGTAATATGAATAGGATATAGAAGAGATACTCAATTTCACTAGTAATCATACAGGACATGCAAGTTAAAGTGATAATGAACTATCTTATCAAAACCATAATGCTGGCAAAAATTAATATCTAATAGCACGTAACATTTCAGGAGAATATAGGAAGACAGAAACACACATATACATTGCATTTGGAGTTGAAAACTGCTTCAACATCTTTGGAAAGAAATTTTATAATATTTATTTAAAGTTGAAAAATCCTTATACCTTGTAAGCCAAGAATTCCACTTCTAAGTATCTACTTTAAATAAACTCTTTGACATGTATATTAGAAGATATGTTTACATATATTCAGTGCAGAAATGCTTGTAATAGCAAAATAAATAGAAACATAACTGCCTCAGTAGCATATGAAGTGGAATATTATGCAATATGTAACATGAATGAACTACAGCTATATAGATCAATATGGGCAAATATTAGAAATATAATTTTGAGTTCTAAAAAACGTTGAAAAAGGATATGAATAGAATGATTCCATAGTCATAAAGATTTTTAAATGATAGTAGTATATAAAACTGTTTATGGGTACATGCATATATAGTAAAAAAAAAAAGCATGAAAAGAAATGCCATAGATAACTTTAAGATAGCGATTACCTACGGTCAGAGAGCAAGGAGGAAGGATTATGGGCATGAGGAGATAGGACCGTATATGTAAAATTTTACCTCTTTTAAAAAGGATATCTGAAAGAAATATACAAAATGTTAACATCTGTTAAAACTGGATGTTGGGTATGGGCTTCAGCTGTATTATTTTCTGTGCTTTTCTATATGATGGTTATATTTTACAATTTAAAATTCTGTAGAGAGTTGATTGCCTCACAGTATGTGCTCAGGAATGTTAGTTTCCCTTTTACCTACACCAGCATTTTGGTGATTCTTGTGTATTTTGTTACACATTTTTTCAGAGATTTTTCTAATGTGCTTAACCTAGAAGGGTTAATTTCCTTACATAAAAGAGTTTGAGAGGTAGGTAGTGCAGGGCGGATATGACAGTTCCATGACATCATTAGGGACTCGGGCTTTTTCTGTCTTTCTGTTCTGATGAATTAGTTTCTGTCCTCAAGATCCCCATAGTCCCAGATGACTGTTGGAACTTTGACCTTTACATCTTAATTCCAAAAGTAGGACGAAAGAAGGTTAGAAAAAGGGCTCATCTCCCAGCCTGTTAAGGAGGCTTCCCAGAAATTTTACCCAATACTTCGGGTTACAGCTTACTGGCCAGAATCTAGTCACTTGGTTATATCTTGCTGAAAGGGAGGTTGGAATGTGCAATTTTTCAATTGGTTATATTACTCAAGATGTATAACTAAGGAAGAAGAAGAAATTTGATATTAGGTAGCAACTAAGAGTCTCTGTCAAAAGTAAGATCCTAAATGTTATTGGCCTCTAAATTATAGCATTATTTTCATTTTTCACTAAAATTTAGAGATTTGAAAGCATGTGAAGCTCTTTTGTAAACTTGGTACACACCAAATAAGTTACAGCTCACAAATGCTGTCCTCAAATTCAAAGAGGTATAAATTTGGAGTGCCTCTGTTATTGAATAAGCAAAGTCATATTATATCTTTTTACAGAGTGAAAAACATGCTCAAAATCTTAGGTTTTATTTTCATATGTATGGGAAACAAAATGAAGTGCCTAGTGAAAAAATGAAGATGGATGTTAGAAATTTTCAGGTGAGTGGTCTATGTTGATGTTGTAATTCTGAATTTTGAGTTATTGAATCTTTCTAATAAGATTATGCTTATTTCAGGTGCATAAGAATGAAGTAGTGGACAGAAACAAATTTTGTGATCTCTGCAACATGATTTTTAGCTCTCCAGTTGTTGCTCAGTCTCACTATGTGGGGAAAGTCCATGCTAAAAAATTGAAGCAATTAATAGAGGAGCATGATCAGGTTTCTCCATCAGGATTTCTGCCAGAGATGGGTAAGATTACGTTTACTTCATTAGCTTCAATACAGGGTCTCTCTATTATTTCCCCCCCAACTTTGCCATTCATTTTTTTTTTTTTTTTCAGAGAGACTTTCACTCCAGGGCAATATATTGATTTTTCTTCATCTGCTCAGTTAATCTCTTTCTGTGCTCTTGTCATTTACTATGGAGATTATAATTGTTAGCTGAATTTTAAGAAATGTTATGACCTCTCCTTTTCAGTTTATTAAATTCAAAAGCAAGCAATTTGATATGCTGCTATAAAGAAAGAATAACCAGCCTGAGTTCTCCACTTTCTAATCAAATCATAAAATCTTAGCTCCTTATTCCTTCCCCTTGGTATCTATCTCATTCTTTTTTTTTTTGCTTTAGTACTTTCCAGAATATTATCTCATATGTGCGTTCAGACCCCATAATAGAGTTATGATGCAGCATGTCCTGACTATAACTATAGGAAAAAATAAATTATGGAATCTCCTTTTACCCTGATAGCTAATTTCTTCCTTCCTATGAATATAAAGAAAAAATATCAATCAGTAGTTATTGTGTACTTATTTTTTATGCTAGATCCCAAAGATACAGTGAACTATAAAACATTGATTCTTTCCTCCTTCCAGTTATGTTTGGCCAAGAGCACATGATAGATCTGACCCAAAGGTCTCACTTCTGGCCTGAGGTTGCAGAGTACACCCTGGAAAACCTAACTTGTACTTTGAAAAATTTGGCATCACTTGAACAAAAAAACAAGATACCTAATCCTCTGGAATAAATAATTTACCACATTTTCACTAGCTTCAACACTTTAGTAATAAGGCATGCCTGGCAAGGAAAATTCACTAACGTTAATTTCTAACTGATAGTGTAGGCCTCATCCAGCATTAAAACATATTGTCTTTTTTTTTTTTTTAAATCTTTATTGATTTCAGAGAGAGGAAAGGAGAGGGAGAGAGTGAGATAGAAACATCAACGATAAGAGAGTCATTGATCGGCCGCCTCCTGTACTCCCCCGACTGGGGATTGAACCCACAACCCGGGCATGTGCCCTGACCGGGAATCGAACCCCGATCACCCGGATCCTAGGTTGAAGCTCAACTGCTGAGCCTCACCCGGCTGGGCTAAAACATATTGTCTTAATAAATGAAATCAGAATTATTTTAAAATTTATTCTAGTCTCTCTAATTTTTATATTTTTGTTTTTCTTCCTGTCAGTCTAAAGAGGGCCAGAATCAGTGTGCCCTACAAAAGAAAGCATCTTGTAAAGCCTTATCTTTAGTCCCCCAAACACATCAATTTGGGCTCAGAAACGATACTAAATGAAGGAGCTCTGAAATAACCGTAATTGTGAAAGCATATAATTTTATAGCCTTAAACACCTGCATATATTTTATTTTGATACAGACACAATGAATCTGGACTGAATAGATGAGTTACTCTGTTACTCAGGGTCACCAACTTAGTATTCAGTACCACCTGTTTTACCCTCACTAATTTCAAGAACCATCCTAAGACAGCTCTCATGCTTTCATTGATTTTTCCAATTAATATAATTAGTTAATGCCTGATGCCGAACATTCTTTCCTGTATCTTTGTTGGAGAAACTTGGTGACAGATTTGTATTCAAATTTCCATGCTCACAGAAGGCAATTCTTTTTAACCTGAGTGTGGAAAAAATCAAAAGATAGTGGGTTTTAAAAGAATTCTAAATTTCTCTAATACTTTATAATCAGTGCAGCTCTAATAGTTGAACACATGTTGATCACTTCTCATGACTATTTCAGCAGGTGTGCCTATTACTACTTCTGCAGAGTCAACTTTTCTGAAGCCCCTTGCAGTCAAGCCTCCTCCAGGTGGGATTAAAGACAAGACTATGCCTTCCTCTTCCAGCACTGCTTTGGATTTGAATAATCCAAACAACTATTGCAAGCTCTGCTCTGCTTCTTTTAATAGTCCATTAATGGCCCAACAACATTATGTTGGGAAAAAACACAAAAGAAATGAAGCTAGAAAGAAGTTTGTAGACAAGATAAGAAAGAAACCTCATCTAGCAAAATCAGATGCAAATGGTAAACAGTAAAAATATCACAAAGCTCTTTCATAGGAAGTTTATATTTTTAAACACATACTACTGGCTATGTATATACAGTTTTACTCTTATTAAGTAGGAGGTTGATAGTACTCATGGGGTCATAGGATTTTAAGTAAGGACTTAGAGTCTATCTAGTTCTGTCTGTTGGTTTTCTAGGAAATAAGACCTGAAAAGATTTAGATGACCTCTATTAATTACAGAATCAAATATAAGTATTTTCATGATTCCTTGTTATATCATAGATGCAAAAAGAAGTATTTTAAATTAGTACCATGTGGTTTTACCATTTATTCACTAAGTATGGTTTAAGTGTCTCTTTGGTGCTTGGCTAGTCATTCTTGGGAATACAAATGAGGATGGATTTAGCATTTTCCTGGAGCAAGTGTATAAACTAGTTGGGTTACTAATATTTCATTGCAAGTGGCTATAGACATGGATTTTTGTGTACATATTTATGGTAACCAGAGGAGTGAAACATCATGGTTCAAAAAATCTTCTTAGAGGAAATATATGATTTTGGTAGGAGTGGGAAGGAGAGAGGATGAACAAAGTTGCTAAGAAAGAGTGATGAGAATTCAGGTACAGTAAAGATTCTGATCCTGACTGGACTGATACACTTGCTCTTCTAATCATTTTTTTTTATTTTCCCACCACAGGCACCTTCTCACTGCTAGTATATTTTATTATCTTTTCATATTCTTTCTTCTACCTACTTCTTTCCCCCCCATTCACTATTATTTTTTAATTCTTTCCTTACTAGACCTTTTCTGCTTTATGTGAAAATGTTCATTACTTCCTTCTTGAAGCTCTAGTTTTTGTAATATGTAACTCCTTATGCTCTGGTTTTGTCTCCTGTGATTTTACTTCTTTTGTGTGTGTGTTGTTGTTTTTTCTGGGGGGGGGGGGGCTTTAAAAAAAAAATCCATTACCTAAATGTTGGTATTCCCATGGTTCCATTCTTTACCTTACTCTACAAACATGACCTAATCTACCCTCTGATTTCATCTCTCTTCTGTATGCTTATGACCTTTCTGTCAAGCTTTAGACTCATAAATCCAAATGGCAGCTGTGACTTCCTGTGGATACATTATAGCTATTTCAAATCCACCCAGTCATTCAAACTAGAAACCTGTAGTTAACTGAGAATCCCCCCCATACCACCTTCTTCACTTTCTATATCTAATGAAGCACTAAGCCATAACTGTTTTACCTCCAAAATACTACTTTTTCCTTATCTCCAGCCTGGTCTTCCCACACTAGTTCAGACCCTCATCATCTTTCCTAGAGCTTTGCTACTCAAAGTATGGTTTGTGCACAGCATCATTGGCATCACTTGAGAGCATGTTAGAGAAAAAGAATTTCAGGCCTCACTGTAGACCTAATGAATTAAAATCTGCATTTTAACAAGATCCCTAGGTGATTTGTATACACAATAAATTTTGAGAAGCATTGTTCTACAATATTTCCCTCAATTTAACCACTAGAATGTTTCACCTAAAGTGCACATCTTTCCATGTCATTCTCCTGCTTAAAAATTCTTAATTGTTTCTCTATTTTCCAAGGATAAAATATAAGTTTCATAGCTCTTTACCATCTTGTCTTTGCCTACCTCTTACAGGCTTATCCTCTGCTACTTCCTGCCATGATCTACATGGGTAAGAACCTACAAACTCTTTAAGGTTTCCAGAAATCATTACCCTATTTCTTGTCTCTGTGACCTTGTTCATGTTGCCCTGTTGCCTGGAACATATCCATGTCCCTCTTGTCTTGGCTAACTTCTACTCATTCTTTAACATGTCACTTCCTTGGAAGCCTTTTCACTTCTGGCAAGGCTTATCTTCTGTGCTTCCTTAACCTGCGTATCTAATTATCTTTCCATGTATCTTTATCTCTCATTAGAATGTAAGGTATTTGAGGGAAGAGACTTCACTTAACTCATCTCTATTTCCAGTACTAGAGATAGAAACTGGCAGGGTATGCCTACCTCAATAGAGATTAGTCTAATATATGAACCAGTGAACTATTAATTTTTACATATTGAGTGCTAACCCTGTGTTTGTACTAAAGTTTCTTACTTAATGTGATTCAACGTATCCCCAAAAGTTACACAGAGATCTGTGGTTTTATGTAGGATTTTAAAGAATGTTGATTTAGGAAAGTGTAGAAATAGAAGTCATAGGACTTCTGAAAGTAGTAGATATTTGGAGAAATCACAAACTTCTACTTGGTAGAGGTTTTTTTTCTTCTTTTATTTTCATATTGTTGGGCTGAGTGGCTTCTGAAATAAGTGGCTTCTAGTTTAGTGGCATTAGGTAAAGTTGGAACTGCGTCAGTTATGAGAAGTATGTGCACTCTGAAGGGAGGGTCATTTTAGTACTCTGAAGTTTCAGGGTTATTAGAATAAGAGGAAAAAGTTTTGGGTGATATTTTCATCTGGCTGGGGAGGGCTTGCTGATCATCAGCATAATTTAATCCAGTCATTAAAGTCTTTTTACACGAGCCCCTGAAGCTAGAGCTCAAAGAAGAGATTTTCAACCTTGCCTTGACTATTCCATTTTTGAGAACAGTAACCATTTGAGGATTAAAAAGTAGCTGGAGGATTTAATTTAGCTAATGAGAATTTCAAAGAACAGTAACATCAGAAGTCTATGTTATAAATGAGCACGTGGTAAGACAAAAACAGTTTGACATGTGCCACATTGACTATTTCACTTTCCATCCATTTTCTTCCTTCCTCTCTGCCTTCTTTTCCATCAGCTATTGTTTATGTTTCTACTATATCTAATCTCTCTCCCTCCCTCCCTCCCTCCCTCCCTCCCTTCCTTCCTTCCTTCTTCTTTCTTCATCATTGTCACTGTTTCTTCATGTCCCTTATCCAGCCCAGATCTTATTAGCACAGGAATGGCTACCATAATGATATGGAACTAAAGTATGTATGTATTTTTTATTTATTGTATTTGTCTTGTTTATCTTACTAATTTCTAGCCCCATTATTGTACTTAAGTGTCTCATCTTCATCTGTAACTCAACATATCTAAAATTGAATTAATAATCTCCTCTAAAACCAACTTGAATTTGCCAAGTTTATTCTCTTTGCCAATAGTACCACTATTTGTCACCTACACTTGAATCTTTGAGGACTTTGATTACTTAATTCCCTTAATTCCTGTCAGCTAGTCTTACCAAGTCTTCTTAAAACTATTTCTCTTTCCTTTACCCTTCCATTACATTCTCACTACCATCATATCACACTTTAATTCTGCAACAACCTTCTGAAAGGCTTTACTTACACCTCATCGTTATTCTCTCATTTCCTAGTAGCAGGATTTCAACCCTGGATAAGTTGTACAGTCCACCATTTCTATTTTTATGTTCAGGATACTGAGTGATGCTATAGAAAATTATATAAGGCAAATTGGGTACCTTTACAGTTTTACTATCCAACCTGTATCCAACCAAGTCTTTTTCCTTTTCCTTTACTTTCCTCTCAGCAATGATTTTTAAATCTACACCAGTCTCCAAGATACCCTTCCACTGTTCTACTCTCCCCCTCCTCACATCTGTCAGGCAAGCTTATTCTTTATTTCATCAAGAAAAAATTGCCCATCAAATGTGGATTGCTAAGTCTCTTGCCTTAACCAAATCATCCCTTAGTCATGATTTCCCCTTTAACTGCTACACTTTACCTGTTCCCTCTTAGCCAAGTTTTTTCCCCCTTTTCAAATATGTATGTTTTTACTGCCCTCACTGTTATTCCTCAACTCACTGTCATTTGTTTACACACATTCCCCTAGCTTTCCACACCACCATTCCACCACCCCACTGAACCTGTTCCTCACAGGGTCATGGTGAGCTCTAGATTTCTAAATCCAATGAACAGCTTTACTCCTTTTACTAATTGTTCCTCTTTTAAAATCTCTACTTCCTGCCCAGCTGGAGTAGCTCAGTTGGTTGATTGTTGTCCTATACATCGAAAGGTTGCTGGTTCGATTCCTGGTTAGGGCACATACCTGGGTTGCAGGTTCAATCCCTGGTCAGGGCACATGGGGAAGGCAACTGATCGATGTGTCTCTCTCTCTCTCTTTTCCTCTCTCTAAGCATGTCCTTGGGTGAGTATTATAAATAAATAAATAAAATTTATATTTCCTTAGCTCCTTTGACATTACTCTCTCCTGTTCATTCTTATAACTCTGTCCTTTACTTAGTGACCTTTATATGTCCCCCTCCTTCTCTACCATCTTAGTTTAAAGAGTGGCACTTTCCAGGGTTTTATTATTATGTTGCTGTTCCAATGCCCACCCCTCTGTTGTCCTCAGATCTCATTCATTCTGATTATTTTAACTACCCCCATGATCTGACTTCTCCAAAATCACTCTGACCTGTCCTCTACTTTTCAAACTCCTATATCTAACTTCCTGTTGGGCACTTTTATATGGAAATAGATACCTCAGACTCTGTGTATCCAAACTCGAACTCACCATTGCTTATTCTTCACCTTCTAGAACACTTCCTTCTGAAGTTCCGGTTTCAGTTAATAGGATCACCACCCACTCAGATGCCAAACTAAGGTGCTGAGAATTATTTTGGACACTTCAATATTCCTCTTTTCCCCTCACCGTCCATATTCAATTAGTTACTAAGTTTTGCCAGTTTTAATGCTAAATATTTCACCAATCTCACTGTTCTTCTCTACCCCTACGATGACCTTTCTAGCCCACTCCAATCTCTTGCCTGGTCTAGTATATTTACATACTTGTGGTCTCCTTACTTTCAGGCTTGCTCCTTTCAAATTCCTCCTTCCTATTGTAGCTAGAGGAGAGATTTCTACGTAAACCACTTCAAGGTTCCTAATGCACAAAATAAAAAGCCTAGGCTCCCTGCCATAGCATGCAAGTCTCTCTTTGATCGGACAGCCTTTTGCCTCTCCCATCTCATCCCCTTATATTTATTTCTACAACAATTCCAAATATTAAGAAGTTCCTGCAGACATTTCAGTGCTTTTTTTCTGTTTAAAAATGAATTTATTGGGCTGACATTGGTTTCAAGTATACAGTTCTATGATACATCATCTGTATATTGCATTGTGTGCCTACCACCCAAATTTAAATTGCCTTCTGTCACCATATATTTGACCCCCTTTACCCTTCACTACCCCCACCCCCCTTCCCTTTGGTAACCACCTGTTGTCTATGAGTTTTTATTTGTCTTGTTTGTTCATTTGTTCCTTCCAGTTTTATATCCCACATATGAGTGAAATCATATATGGTTCTTGACTTTTTCTGTCTGACTTATTTCACTTAGCATGATATTCTCAAGATCCATCCATGTTGAAAATGGCAGTATTTCATCTTTTCTTATAGCTGAGTAGTATTCCATTGTATACATATATGTGCCACATCTGTTTTTTAAATGCTATTTCCTCTGCCTGCAGTACTCTACTCAACTCTTTATTAAGTTAACTATTTTTATCCTTCCAAGTTTAACGAAGGCATCATTTCTTCCAGTAGCCCTCTTCAGTCCCCCATATTGTTCTCATTGCCTCTGCTTTTTTGAGCTCCTGTACATATTAAGCATACCTCTCTTACCTTTTACCAAATGAGATTGAAATCCTCTGTTGATGTATCTTTTCTGACTTGGATTTGTGAGCAACCTGCTCATTTTATTCATCTTGTATCCTTAGCATCTAGTATAATGCTTAGTGCCACATTGGTGTTCAGTGTTTGTTGGACAGATTATTTGAATTCAACACATCATGCTCATTTCTGTCTCTGCCATACCTGATATTGTTTTCATCCTCTGGAATGCCCTTATCTTATTTCCTTACATTTCAGATCCTTTTTGTCCTCCAAGATCCATTACGACTTCCCTCACTGCTCTAGCTCTTGGTATTATCCTCTTCTTCTGATTTCTCATAGGCTTTACTGCTCATTGACAATTGCATTAACTATAATGCCTTAATTGAATTAGCCTCCTTGAGACAAAGGATTATATTTTATTCTTCAATATCCTTCTCAGTGCTTTATATGGTAATGACTATATAGTTTTCGCTTAATTAATATTTGCTAATAGTTTATCAAGAGGCAGTGTCATGTAGAGGAATAAACATAGATTCAGAGACATGTTTGAAGTCACTTGCCCAGTTGCAACTCAGATTCTTCAGATATAAAATGAAAATAGGGCTACTTCACAAGATTGAAAAAGCATGAAATGAAGCATTATATACAATATCCATCATAGAATAGGTCCTCAACTAATGTTAGTTTTAAAAAATGTTTTGTTCTCCTGTCATAAGATTAAAAACACAGGTAAACTGAACATTTTTAAAATTTTTCTTCATAAGCTAAATCCCATATTAAATTGCATTTTTTGCTTACACATAACTTTCAATTGCTTTTCCCCCATTTAAGACATTAGGCCTATGTTTCTCATCCTTGGCTAAATATTAGAACAATGCAGGGAGCTTTTAGAAATCCCAGTGCTCAGGCCATCCCTCAAATCAATTAAATTAGAATCCCTGGGACCTAAATATTACTGTTTTGTTTTCTCTTTTTTAATGCCCCAAATGATTACAATATGGAGCCAAGATTGAGAACCACAATATTAGACTATGAAGACATGCACTTCCCTAATCTATGCTTTGAAAACAAAGACCTTAATCAAGGGAGTTATGACACTGGGCTGTGGTTAGGAGGAATGTGGGCTCCACAAGTGGTTATGGAAGATTCCGAAAGATACAGGATGCAGAGAAACTTGAGTTTCTGGGTGTAGTCAGAAACAAGCCTGAGGACAGGAAAGCTGGACAGGGCCAAGGAGCAGGTTCAGATAAGGGGGTAGAGAGCATAAGAAACACATGGACATGGAGGCAGGTTCCAGGAGTAATAGACCAGGAATTTAGATCTCAGGGCTAATAAATAAGCTTTATATCTTCGCACAAAGGGTTTACACCATTTTTATATATTATTTTCTGAGATGTTGATATCTTACAAAAAGATAAGGATTATCAGTGTGTGAAAAAGACAATGGCTAAGTTAATAGTAATGAGACCACAGTTTCAGAACTACCTCTGGATCTCATCTGTGACTGGCAGCTCCTCCAAACTCTTCTATTATCTATATTATAATCTTCTGATGTAATTTTTGAAGAAACAAAGGAGGAACTGAGGAAAACATTATATACCCTATACTTTATAAGCACTAAACAAATATATAAAACCTTTGAAATATAATCTGAGTTTATAATCATAATGAAGATCATTGGCTCGATAATCTAGGATAGCAGTGCTCAACAATGGCTGCACAAAAAATCATCTGGGATGCTTTCAAAAAATAAGAAAGCCTGGTTCCACTCTTAGAGAGTCTGATTTCATGGGTCTGATGTGGACTGTAACATGAAAAGTTTTAAAGTTCTCCATGTGGTTTTAATGTGTAACTAGCATTGGGAAACACTGATATACAGAAAACTGGGACTCCTGCTTATCTTGCATAACTTGGATGCCCTCAAAATGTATGGTATTGGCCAAGCGAATCTGAGCCTTAATTTCCACACCTGTCAAAAAGGATAGTAATAATTTCCTGAAAAGCATTGTTGTGAGCATGAAGAGTCCTGAATGTAGTCCTTAGCTTTGCAAGAAGTCCAGAATCTTCAGAACTCATCGGCCTCAAATCAGGGACTCATCAAACCACAGACAGACTTGAAAGATGCTGATAAATAACTAAGGAACTGGAAAGTATTCCCTTAGTGCCTTTCTCACACATTCTCTGATAACCACATCCTGGGGTATTATTAAAATACAAATTTCCTGCTCCAGACATAGCAAATCATGTTCTCCAGAGGAAGGGCCTGGAGATCTATATTTTTAATTATACCACAGTTGTTCATATGGAAAATAATACAACAATTAATAAATAATAATACCAGAATAAATCTCTGTTTTGCATACTCACAACTGTAAACCCACTTTTGCCCCACCCTGTATATATTTCCAGTTCTCAGGGTTTAAAAAAATATCATCCAGGGTATCCTCTTTTTGCTATCAAGTAATATGGGAAACTAAATTATAATCAGAAAGTAACTTTGCAAACACAAAATCAGAGTACAGAGAGAGAGGATAGTTTTGAGGAATCACTCATTCAAACTTTGGCATAACCTGCTGAGCTCTCCTGGGCCTGTTATAGAGTATGTGTCAGGAGTGAGCAGAGTCCTCATGTTCTTCAAAGTCAGCATCTTTATTTCCCCATGACAGTAGTTTCCTGTTTCTATGAATAACCTTTGATTGGGAAAGGTCAATCAACTTGGTAATGATTATTTTAGCATCATTTAAATGATTAAGTTGCTGTTTCATTTAAAATATGACCTTACTTGACCCTAAAATCTTTGCAGCCACCAATTTATTGCCTTTTGTAGGGTAGAATTGTATTCTTATTTGGCTTATGAAATTTATTAACTTGTTTCTTCTGACCAAAGAGATAATGGAAGGATGATGAGATTAAGAAAATAAAAAATGTATCCCATTTACATTTCTACCTATGTAGCATAATAGAGAGGTAGCTAGTATACTTATACTGCAGCTCTTAACTCTTTTGAAGTGGTAACTAGTAGTTTTGTTTTAGAATTTTGCTTTCAGCTTTTGTCCTGAGAGTGGGTCTCACTAAACCTCTCTCCTTTCTAAAATATATGGAAAGTACTTTTGGTAAACTAATGTACTACAGTGATTTCAGGTAAGAGAGTGAAAATGTGGTTTAGTTTGTCTTGAATCTTTGGGGATGTTTTAGGTTTTGGTTGGATGTAGGTAAGAGAGTGAAAATGTGGTTTAGTTTGTCTTGAATCTTTGGGGATGTTTCAGGTTTTGGTTGGGTGTAAAGAATTAGGGACAAACAAAAAGAGGTTGGTTGAGGGGTTAAGAGGCAATAGTTCATTGGGTGTGCTAAATTTAAAGTGCTTCCTGCACTCACACATAGAAACAATAAGCAGGCAGACAACAGATTTTTAGAAAAGAGGCCAAGGTTAGAGAAGCATTGTGGTGTCGTGTAAAGAATTCTGGGCTTGCCAAGCCAGTGTGGCTCAGCAGTTGAGCATCAACCTATGATCCAGGAGATCTTGGGTTTGATTCCCGGTCAGGGCACATGCCCGGGTTGTGGGCTTGATCCCCAGTAGGGGGCATGCAGGAGGCAGCCAATCAATCAGTTTCTCATCATTGATGTTTCTCTCTTTCCCTCTCCTTTCCTCTCTCTGAAATCAATAACGATATATTTTTTTAAAAAAGAATTTTGGGCTTTAAATTAAGAGACATGAACTCTGAGAGGCTATCTCTATTACTAACTGGCTCTGTAACTTTGACCAAGTCACTTGATCACTCTGGGCCTTATCTTTAAATTGGGAAAGTTCAAGTAGATAATGTCTAGTGAATTCCTGTCCTGGAATGTGAGTCAAAGTGTATCCATATTGACCTTCTTAACTTGAACTCTCTGTTTTTTCAGCATTTAGTACGAGAACCTATGTTTGTCGTATCTGTAATATCACCTTTACGTCATTAGAAGAGTTCCGGTCCCATATGCAAGGAAGTGAACATCAAATTAAGTAAGTATTTTTTGCCAAAATGCTCCTGTGACACCAAAGACCAGGGATTCTGACAAGTACCCTTACATGTATTTTACAAATTTTCTAAGCATATATTTCCCTATGAGTTAATCCTGTATATGGTTGGTGGTATTTTTTTTAACATATTTCATGCTTGTAACATCCCCCAGGAAGTTCTCTAACCATGATAGTATACTGGCAGAGCTGGCTAACTGGCACTCCTCCTTACCAGACAGCATTGTTTTTCTTTGGAGAGATGTTAAAGGGCGATTCTGTGGCTAACGGTACAAATTCAAATAATCCTTGGTAGTTTGGCTTAATTCCAGGAATTCAGTGATCTGGTCATCGTTCTTCCAATGAAGTATATTGGTTAATAACAAAGGTCTTGCTATTAAAGCAACCTGGATTGGAATACCAGGTCTATCTTTCCATCAAGTATGTAACTTTAGACAGCTCTGATATAAAGTGGTTATAATTAAATATAAAAATATGTGTAAGGTGCCTGGCTTGGAACATAGTAGGAGTTCAATAAGGGTTTACTCCATTCTATTCTATTATTTTAAGGAGGAGAAGATTGAGTAGACGTTTCAGGGCTGGATAAATTAGGCAGCAGGATAGAGGGGCACTTAACTATTGTATATTGGCTTGTTGCTTTTAAATCAAAGCATAATATTACATTATTTTATTCTAGTAGAAAAGATTTATACTATTGAGTCTGAATACTTAGGAGCTAAATTGTCCGACTCACCAAATTAACCTTTATTTAGACTTCTAAAAAAAATCTAAGGGTTCCAGAATAAATAGCCATCACATTTAAAAGATTTATGCAGGAGCTGACTAATTAAAACTTTTAAAACAAAGTGATATTCAGATGAGACTATCTTCTGATGGTTAGTAAATATTATTGGTCCTTTCCCACACATCCCAGCATGTCTTCATTTTAAGTACTATACCAGTGTAAGATATGTCTGCTTCTTTGTACCCATCTTCCCAGGCCTGAAAATGTTTTTATGTGTAAAATGTTGAGAAGTATCTGGGACATATCTGACCATTCTTGCTGCTCCTTTTTGGCATAAATGTTATGATTTATAGCTTTTATATTTAGGTGGGTTTTAAAATTTTGTTTGGGCTTTTGTTGTTGTTTTCAGACTAATTTTTTTAAAAGCACAGAAAATATTCAGAATAAAATAATCTAGTAACAAGAACTTTCTATTGTCTTTGTTACAGAGAATCCGTTATCATCAATCTAGTGAAGAATTCAAAGAACACACAAGACTCTTACCAAGATGAAAGTACAGATTATATCAAAGCACAAAAAGTCATAGAACCAGAGCCCAAGACTTGTTTCAGAAAGGTGGAAGAGAGTTCTGTGGAAACCCGTTCATACAGAAAAGTGGTTGATTCTCGATCCAGACGTAGACTACGCGGACAAAGACACCCCCATGAGACTTTCTGGACATACCCAGAATCATACAAAATGTCGCAAACAGTGGAAAAACAGTTACCTCATTACCTACCAGCTTATTCAAAGAAGACATATGACTCTTTCCAAGATGAACTGGAAGATTACATCAAAGTGCAGAAAGCCAGAGGATTGCATCCAAAGACTTGTTTCAGAAAGATAAGAGAGGACTCTGTGGAAAGCCATGGGTACAGAGAAGTTGATTCTGGACCCACACAAAGAATATATGAGCAAAGATTTTCAGTTCAGACTTCCCATACCTACCAACGACCATATAATATTTCACCAGTGCAAAGCCAGTTATATCATTGGTTACCAACTTATTCAAAGAGGACATATGACTCTTTCCAAGATGAACTTGAAGATTACATCAAAGTGCAGAAAGCCAGAGGACTACATCCAAAGACTTGTTTCAGAAACGTAAGTGATAGCTCTACAGAAACCCATAAATACAGAGAAATGGTTGATTCCAGACCCAGACATAGAATGTCTGAGCAAAGACTCCCATTTGAGACTTTCCAGACCTACCCAGAATCATACAATATTTCACAAGCAGTGAAAAGTCAGTTACCTCATTGCTTACCAGCTCATGACAGCAAACAGAAACTAGACTCCATGACCTATTGTCAACCCACCAGAGACTATTTCCCAGAAAAACCAGTACCCCTAAGCCTTAGTCAGCAAGAAAATAATTATGGCTTATACAGTGTAGAATCTGAAGTTTACAAGGACCTCTCCTCCGAAAACAATACCAGTGACCCTCAAGCAGACCATAAACAGAAACATCAGAAGAGAAAGCACCTGGAGGAAGGTGAAGAAAAGCCAGAGAAAGAGCAGTCCAAGCATAAGAAGAAAAAGAGTAATGGGGATATGGACCTAGACAAGGACAAGAACATCCGACAAAAGAAAAGAGAGGGAGATAAAGTCAGTGTCAGTTCAGGAAAGGTGAAGCACCGAAAAAAGAAAGAAAGCCATGGTATACCCTCTACAAAAGAAGAACGTAAGCATAAGAAAGAGAAAAAGAAATCTGTTGAAGAAAAGACAGAAGAGGAAATGCTTTGGGATGAGTCTATTCTTGGATTTTGAACTTTTAGTTTAATTTACCCAAAGATACATTGAATACATAAGAATAAGGATTTAGGCAAAGAAACATTCAGTAAAGAAAAAAAGAGGTGGATACAATCAGTGTCAGTTCAGTAAAGCTTTTGTGTATATGTAAAAATTAAAATTGAATTAAAAGAAGAAACAAACAAGCCTAAATCAAGTCTGAGAAAGAACATAAGAAGAAAACAAGAGCATAAGACAAAAGTAAATCTTTTGAAGAAAAGACAGAAGAGTCAATGCTTTGGGATAAATCTGTTCTAGGAATTTGAACTTTTAATATTGTTTACCTAAAGATAAATTGAAGAAGTAAGTTAAGAAAATTTATTTAGACAAATGAGCATTAAGTAAAGAAAAAAAGAGGTGGATATAGTCAGTGTCGATTCAGGAAAGCTTAGTTTGTGTAAAAATAGAAATAAAGTGAAGTAAAAGAAGAAACAAGCCTAAATCTAGTCTCTAAGAAAGAACATACGAAGACGATAAGAACACAAGAACTTAAGAGAAAAGGAAACTTGCTGAAGAAAAGACAAAAGAATCATTCCTTGGGATGAGTCTACTCTTGGATTTTGAAGTTTTTAGTTTTGTTTCCTTAAGGTTGAATTGAAGAAATAAATTGAATAGTTTGGTTTCATGAAATTCATGTTATTTGAATTTTCCTAAGTGGACAGTGACTTTAACCTCTAACAAAACCAATTGAAGTAAAAGTATTCAATATGCCTTTTTGTCACGTTATTTTTCTTCATTTTCTTTAAAAAAAAAAAGAGTGGGAGACATTACGTATTTCTTACGTATAATGTAGTTTCCCTTCATGAAGTTGTCTCTGTTTCTACTCATCAGGTTGCTGTGATAATGAATTATTTACCCAATGGGAGATAATTTATTTTAAGTGAAAGAATTACCAGGCATTACAAAACCCATTCTTTGTTTGGGTTTGTGTTAGTGTTGGTGGTATTTGTTGTTGTGTGTTTATGTTTCTTGATTTTCTCCAAGAAAAATGTATGAAGAGATTTAGACTGATTTTTTGTTTATTAAATCTAATTTGCAGTGTATTTTTTGTATTTTATAGTTCTGAAGGTGGAAAATGAAACAGTCTATAATAACATTAGATGATATATAGTTTTAAAAGTACCAATACAAAATCAGTCTATATTCTGGAAGTGTTTATATTATATTAAAGTGTTTTAATTTCTACATATTGTTTTATGTAAATGATCATTTCCCAGCCAAAAGATGATTTTATTTTGAGAGAGAGGAAATAATTAAACAGTCTGCACCTCTGAGGAGATCACATTATAAAGTTGTAATGATTTTATTTCTCCTATGGCTTGCTTAGTAGAAGCTGATATTCAGATGAGCTCAGTTTTGTTAGAGAAATATGACTAACTGTATACTTAAAATTGAAGAAGGGATAATTTATACTTGGGAGAGGGCTTTGAGGGTGCATTACCTTTAAGGGGTTTCATCTTGATTACTTTTTTACTCTAGTGCTCCCTTTTTTATGATAAGCACCTCCTGTAGGCATTTGAGTATTACCATAGTATAGAGGGAGTAATAGCCTGGGAATCCAAATCTCAGGATTCTGGTTTCAGTTTTACCATCAAGTTTCTGTGTGACCTTGTGGGAATATCATCAAAATTCAACATGAAGTCCTCAGGAACAGGAAAAAATAGGCTATAGTATTCAAGTGTTAATCCTATCAAAAAGTAAATAAATTTAGATGGTGATGTATCTACACTTAGGCAAGGCATTTAATAGTTGGTTTTGCTTGAGATTTGAATAAAATGGTAAATATGAGCTGAAGAATATGATTGGTTGGGTTTAGATGTGGTAGAATGAATAATCTAAAAGGGATTTAAATGGTCCACAAATTAACTTTTATTCCACAAGACTGTTGGTATAAGATTATTTAGTGATATAATATCACTTTCCCTGTTTTTAACACATCTAGTGTACTGGGGAAAAGAGGAAAAAAGAACCAGAGTCAAACAAATAGACTCAATTAACCACAAAAAAAAATGGCAAATTCTCTTTTCTGAACATGACAAAAAGCAACTTTATTTTTCACACACACACACACACACACACACACACACACACACACACACACAACACCATAAAACAAAACCGTGAGACAAGGTAAATTGAATTATAAGCATTTTTAGAATTGATAAATTATTTAGCACACGTCCATTTTGTGTTTAAGCTGGAGGCTAGGAATTCAAAACTTATAAGAATATTCACTAAGATACCAAATTACTGTGATCTTTTTGAAATAACTTAAATAGATCAATGAGTCATTAAAATTAGCCACACAATATTAATCAATACTGGGTAAATCATACAATTTTTGAACATTAAAACCATTTTAATTGGGTGGTTTGGCAAGTTAGGGAGGGATAAGGGTTTGGTCTTGACTACATTATTGAGGAAGTCCCCAGTGACTTGCTCTAGAAAGTGGTTTTTAAAAATTTTAGGACAAAAAATTTTGATGAAAAAAAAACATTGTTAAGCCACCATAAAATACATTGTCTGTTAACCAGAAAGTGTTGTTTTCTATTTGAAGCTGGGAAGAAAGACCTGGCACTTTGACACATTTGCTTTGCTCCCAACTTCAGCATCTGAGCACTTGGAGGTAAAAGTGTAAGTCAAGATACTTAAATACATATGCAGGATCTGAAATGATCTCCATCCACTTCTGGAGTTAAGTGCTGAATCTCTAGTAAGATGAAATTTTATAGTATAAGTATATAATCCTGCATTTAGCTATGGAAGACAATACAAAAACATATTTGAGGAGACATAATTTAAGATATTACAAGTAGAAACAGTGTTGGGAATTTTATTGCATGCCTGGTTTGAAAGAGGAGTATACTCATCCAGACATAAGATCATATATGATCTAAGGCAAATTACTGAAGTCAGTATTCAGACAAGTAAATTAATAGCATCTAGCTTTATAGGAATAGAAGATAGACTGCAAATTTTGGCTGAATTTGGAAAATTATTTTTAATAACGAGCTATAGAAAAAAGTGAATTGACTACTTTGTGACATGCATGTATTGAACAAATAAGGGGTGACTGTCAGCATTGAGCCATGAAAGAACCTGAGAAAAACATTAGAACAGAGGTTCTGTTCCACAAACAGCTCATAGTCACTAACAGAGAAAATTGACCAATAAACAGGAAATTGCGATGTAAATTTGATAATGTCTGCAATAGAAGTGATGATGGATGCTGTGGGTAGCAAGGATAACAAGCATAAAGGGATGGGAAGTGGGCATTCAGGAAAGGCTTCCCAAAGTGACATCTAAACAGACTTTTCCCTCTCAGTTCAAAGACTATTTCTTTGATATATCCACTTGCTATCCTTTACATACTTCAGACTTAATATAACCAAATAGAGCCCCTGCTTCTGCCATTACCAATCATTCTTCTAGTTTTTCCCATTTCTGTAAAATGTTTATTCAATTGCTCAAGCCAAACACCATTTGGAGCACCTCTTCACTCCTACATTAGACCATAAGCAATTCCCCTTGATCTTCTCACCAAAATATTTCTCTTAATTTCCAATTCTTTTCATCATCACTGCCACCACTCTAATCTGAAACATTATTTGTTGATCAAACTGGAAAAATTGGTTTGAAAGTAACTGAAACATTAGGCAAAGTCAATGCAGCTTCTGAATTAACGGTGAGTAGAAAAAAACTGCACAAAATCAGCAACAGATCAGAGTGCTGTAGTGAACTAGCCCTTGAGGGCTTCAGAATTATCAAGCATATAGTTTCTCCCAGAACAACAAAAAGAAAACTGCTAGTTTCAAAAATCAAATTGAACAGACACATTGTGAATAAGGGTAAGGGGAAAGAATCCAGAGAAAGGTAGTAGTGGATGGGGGAAGAATCCAGAGATATGTGATCCTAGACAGTATTATGACAACAAAATAAACTTCTAAAGGAAAGAGTAACACCTTGGAAGGCAAGACTTGTAGGATGCAAACACACCAGAAAATCAGGCACAAAGTAAATGGAAACTACCCTAAGCATTTGAAAATGAGCTGAAGGAAAGAAAACATTTAGAGCTTTGAAACAGTATAAGTCATAAAGTGTACCCAGAAATATATTTTCTTTTAAACTCACATGAAATTAAGCCAACAATACCTGTACCCAAAACTTTTTAGTCTTTTTCTCCCTTAATATAATTTTAGGTTTAATGCTATTTTCTTTGTGTAAAATAATTTTTAAAACAGAACAGTTTTACTAATATAGAACATTGTTGATATTTACCTAATATGAATGTAAGAAACATTTCTCACATGCAAAGATATTGACATTAAAGGTGAATAAACTTTTAAAGTTTTTCTCTAATATGACACATGTTTATCTTTCATTGCCCATGGCTTAGTCTTTTGAAGTAATCCCCACAGTGTAGCAATGGTTATGGTCTTAGGAGGACCTATTTCACTGCCAGGTATTAGTTCACATATTAAATTTCATGTATTAGAAAATAGCCATAAAATTAGCACATTAAAGAACAGGTAAGGGCAGGTGAAGTACAAGTTTGTATGCTGAGGAAGGTCACTCAGAGGCACCACAATCACTGGGGTACCCAAGAATGTGAGCAATCTCAGATCTCCAGGTCTCATGAAGAGAATGGAATCCTAAAACATGCAGATCAGGAGAACCCTGTCATTGTACCCTACTTTCTTGAAGCTGACCCAGCTTGTGAGCATTGTGAGTTCCTAAACCTGTGGTCATGTGGATGCTGCCATCATGTGGACACTATAATAATGCAGCAGGCCTAGAACTGGCCATGTCAGCACTTGAGTTCACCTGTCCTCTCAGAACCTGTTGCCACTATGGTCATGAGGTAGATCTAGCTCTTCAAGTCACTAGAGCATCGTGGACTCCTAAAAACCCTGCCCACCATGTGAATTCTTGTCATGTGGCCCTTACTAGTTAGTGGCATGTGGCAGCCTCAACCCGCAAAATCACATAAATGAACAACTTCTTAGGGTTGAGTGGATGCTATGGACATGAATGCCCCTATGGTCACACATCAGGCTCAGCCATTTCGATAATGTGAAGATTGTGGGCTACAGGACAACAGACTCTTAACTCAGCAGCTCTGCGGTTCCTACCGTCATAGGACAGGCAAAACCTCAGCACTCGTCTGAACATGGCCGCTACCCAATCACTGTGGGTCATGTAAATCCTACGGTCACGTACCACGTTAGGACCACGTACCACGCTATGATCACATATGATCACGCGAGAGTCAGCTCTCTCAATCACGCGAGGATTGAGGGCTTTCGAACCCGCAATTTCTCCATTTTGTGGCTCCTGTCACGAAAGGTCGTGCAAGTCAGGTAAGGCTCCACAGCAGCGGGTTAGGGGGATCCCGTAGTCAGTCATGTTAACCGCTACGGTGGTGTATGAGGGTCCTGCGCATTTACATGGATCGTGCAGTCTTATGACCTCTCTGTAGTCATGTCCGCCATTTAAGTGTGTGGTAACTCCCCAACTATAGCTCCGCTTAGCTTTCTGAGGAGTCCGACCTGTAAATTCTGAAACCCCTTAAAACTGTGGTCCGTGCCTTGGCTGAGAGGGAATTTTGATGAAACTGGCTCAGATACCACCCATTCGTATCCTGCCTCAGTGAGTGAGGGTCCATGCTCGGTAGGAGGGGGCGCCACCGGGTAGGAGGGTCTCGAGTCTGTACTAGAAGTTTTCTCAGAGAATTGGCGGTGAGAGAGGGCGCCACAGGGGTTTATGGACTTCTCTCAGGGCCCAGGAAATTGGGTAGGACCTCCCCTTCCCATTCCCTTCCGGTCCCCACATCTAAGCCCTGTTCTTCAGGCGGACTGCTCTGGTAGGGGGTGGATGTTGGGGGTGAGGGTGGACAGACTGAGCAAAAAAGAAAAACAGAGAGAACTCATGGACTTGGACAACAGTATGGTGATATCTGGGGCAGAGGTGGAGGTGGAAGAGGGCGTAGAGGGGATAAATGGTGACGGAAAAAATTAGATTAAATTAAATTTAAAAAGTAAAATAATATAAAATAAAATGGGCGAGATGTTCTAGCTGTGGCAGGGGTCATTATCATTAGCTACTGCGTGGCCTCATTTCTCAATTTGCCAAAATTCTTGAGGGGAGGGTAGTAAACCAACTGTGTTACCCCTTCCCCGTTTTTTCTCGGTTGTAGTCTTACACCCTTTCCCTCCTCTCCCCACAGTGACTGGAAGCATTTGGGCAACAAAAAGTAGCCCTCCCATGGTGAAGGACTGGGGTGGGGGGCGGGAACCCGGAGGAGGGGGTTAATGGGGGAAAAAGGGGACATCTGTAATACTCTCACAATAAAAATTTTTTAAAAAGTAGCTCCAACATAAAAGAAGAAAGCAGTTGGAGAATACTCTGGGAGTACATATAAAACTGAGGAATGAGGGTTTTTAGAAGTGGAAAGTGGCCATTTGCTCCACGTTCAATATTTATACAAAAGAAACATTCGTGGTAGCTAAGAGTTAGCCAGACCCGAGTTTCAGTCTTCTTGACTCTGACACTTACCAGATGTGCAACTTCAGGCAAATAATTTACCTCTTTGCACTCAGTTTCTCATCTGAAAAACGGGAATAATAATGCTACCTGCTTTATAAGGTTCTTGGGAAGATCAAATGATCTCTGGTTCAAAGAAAACTTCCAATTAAAAACCTGCTTTTGCTTATCACCCTGCCACATTCACTGTCTGTTCAGTGTGATGGCTTACTCTGTCCCCCTCTGACCATGTGTTATTAAGGACACCAGAGAACTCTTAGATGTTAATGTGTATATTCCAATTCCAAATCTAATTTTAATATCTGCCCCTTATTTGCTGAGAGAGTGGGGGAGAGAGAGGGGGGGGGGGAAGGAGAGAAGGGGAGAGAGAAGAAAAGAGAAATAATTTTTAAAAGAAATTTGTTGTTTTTTCAATAAAAGTAGCCTCATGTGACGATTCAGAATTTATTTCTTATATTTACTTTGCTGCTCAGTAGTTTCTTTAAAATGCATGTGGGCCCTGCCCGTGTCACTCAGTTAGTTAGAGGGTTGTCCCATACATCAAAGGATTGTGGGTTCAATTCCCAGTCAGGGCACATACATAGGTTGCAGGTTGGATCCCTAGTAGGGGCACATATCCTCAGGTGAGGATAAAAAATAATGAATGAGTGAACAAATAAATAAAATGCATGTGGGGCGAGTTGCCATAGTCTTTGTGCTTGGGTTCCCTAAATGGTTTAAACTAGTCCAACCAAACAAACACTATTGGCTTTGGTTTTTGAACCATTGCTTCTTACACTCCTTGGAACTCCCTACTTTTCTTCATATGGGAAACAATAATAAATTTTTAAAAGAAAACATATTAAGTGAAATTATATGTGATACTTGCATTTCATAAACATCATGTAGATGATACTGAATGAGTAAAATTCAACAAGTAAAGGATTGTTTACATTTATGGGTATTTAAATATTGTTTGATGGATGGTTAAAGAATATTATCACTTGTGCTATTATTATATCTATTTTTCTCTCATTTCAGCACTTCCAGGTTTATTTCAAAGAGACACTATGTCTGAGAGGCAGCAACAACAAAAATGTGGTCCTCCACTAAAGGAATATGGGACATACAGAAATGAAGGTAAAAGGATTTCCATATTGTAGAATTTTTTAAGCTAATATGCTAATATATCAAGGAGAGGGGTAGTGTCTTCCTTGGTTCAGGCTGCTATAACAAAACATCATGGATTGGGTGGTTTATAAACAAAAGATACTTGTTTCTCACAGATCTGAAAGCTGAGGAGTCCAAAATCAAGGCACTGGCAGGGTTAGTGTGTGGTGAGGGCCCACTTCCTGGTTCACAAATGGCTGTCTTCTTCCTGTGTCCTCACATGGCAGAAAGAGCAAGGGAGCTCCCTGGGTGTCTTTTATAATGATACTAATTCCATTCATGAGGCATCTCCATGTGACCTAACCAGCTCCCAAAGCCACATCTTCAGATATCATCAAGTTAGAGGTTAGGTTGAAACATAAATATTCAGCCTAAATCAGGTAGTTTCCTTAACTTATATGGGAATGGAACACCTTTCCACATAATCATTTGAGATACTAGTGTGCTGTGGAAGACATTTTAGGAGACACTGTTCAAACTAATAATTCTGCCACATTAATACCTTGTACCTGTGTTTACCTAGAACAATGTATAATATATACTTCTAATTAAGAAACTACTTATTTCTCTTTAACTCATTTTTTCTTATTTCATTAGTCTCTCTTGTGCATAATCTTTCCACTTGTTCATTCTTTACATACCCTTCTGATACCATGATGACAAGAAATAAGTGCATAAGTGCAAGTCATTAGGAAGTCTTATATATAGCAACAAATACAGTGCCCCACTCTTAGAGCAAGATACACTTACCTGTAAAGATGAGCAGATGCATCTCTCGTTTTTTACCAATTTTCCACACTTTGCAAAACCAGCTGTTATTTAATAATTATAGCTGCCATTTTTTTAGTTTCTATTTTATGTGAAGCACTGTGATAATTTCATCATATAAATTATTTAATTTTCAGAAAAATCCTGAGAGGGTGCTATTTTAATTTACAGATGAAGTATATTAGACAGAAAAGGCTGGGTTATGCCATGGTAATAGACAATCCCCAAATGCCAGTGGCTTATTCTTCACTCATACTACATGTCCATGGCAGGTGCACATTCATCACAAGATGATGGATGCTGGGGGTCTGAGCATTTGTTATTAGAATGACTCAGAGACCCAAACTGACAGAGGAGTCACTATCTAAGAAATTGTCTGTCACTGTGCCTGAGGGAAAGAGGGCCCTGGAGTGATTCAAACCAACAACCGTATGTTCTAGCACAGAAATAACACATATCACTCACAAACCACTGTCATTAACTAGTCACATACACCACCCCACTCATAAAAATGGGGTCAAGAAGTGCAGTTCTATTAGGTGCCTGGAAGTGGAGAAATGGAAACACTTGGTAAACAGTACTACTGACAACCACACCACTGAATTGAAGCTCAGTGACATTAGGTGTTGCTTAAAATCACATAGGCAGTAAGTGACAGATCATATTCCAGATAAATGTGTGTGTGTGTGTATATTTCAAAGTGCTCTTTCTACTCCTTCTTCTTTGTACATTTACGCTATCCTCTTAAATGAAGTTTGTATATACTTATAATAGAAATTCTTTTACTACAATTCTATCTCTCTTAATTATCTGATACTCCAACAGTGGAATTGAATAGACATGAATCCCTTGGACTGGTAAGCCACATGTCATTTTCAAGTAAATATATGTATTGCACATTTGAATATCCATGTATATTCAAGGACAAAAGTTATAAAAGAAAACCCGATGGTAGATGAAAGACTGTTCATTTGTTTCATACTTAATAAAAATAATCTCATATCTTTCCATATTGTTAAGGAAAAATGATAAAAATGAGAGCAAAAATTAATGAAATTGATAACATAAAAGTATTGAATAAAGTGCTAGATGTTAGTGCTTTCAAAATATAAGAAAATAAACTTCTGGCATAATGGGTCAAGAAAATTAGAAGGCACAAATAAGTCACTTTTGAATGAAAAAGGCATCCTGCTTGCACTTACAGTAAAGATGTAATAATTTGAAAATTTATATTATATGGATGAATTCTAGGAAAAATATTTTTATATTGAAGAAATATAAATACTAATATTAACTGTATTCTTGACAAGCAATGCATGAGATCACATAAATAGTGGCCAATCTTAGTTACAGAAATGCAAAACAATAGAAATAAAATAATAGCAAACTAAATGTAGCAGTGGCTAAAACAGATAATACACCATACCAAAATTGTGTTTATCCCAAACTTGCAATGTTAGGAGATCCATAATGTAATTTAACACATTAATAAGATAAAGGAGTAATAAAAGGGCGATTATCACAAAGATTCTGGGGAAAAAGGCATACCATAAAATTCAACAACCAATGAAGATTAAACAAGAACACCAATAACTCTCTCAGCTAATGCCAGGAATACAAAAATACTTCTTTAAACTGATAACACGTATTAAAAAAACACCACCACCACAATGAATGCCATATATAATAGGGAAACATTCAAAGCATTCCATTTAAAATTTTGAAGGACTTTTGCTAACTTAATTTATTTTAATATATTTTTTTCATTAAAGATCCCTAGTAGTTTAGTAGTTGTTACTTTTTTTTTTTAATCCTCATTTGAGTATATTTTTTCCACTGCTTTTCAGGGAGAGCAGAAGGGGGGGGGGCGGGAAAACATCCATGTAAGAGAGACACATCAATTGGTTGCCTCTGGCTCACACACCGACCAGGGCTGGGGATAGATCCTGCAACCAAGATACATGCCCTTGGCCAGAATCGAACCTGGAACCCTTTAGCCCGCAGGCCAACGCTCTAACCACTGAACCAAACCAGCTAGGGTGCAGTTGTTACTTTTTTACTGAGTTTCTTAGGGTGACATTGGTTAATAAAGTTATATAGGTTTCAGGTATACAAGTGAAATGAATCAGTCAGAGAAAGACAAAGCATTCCATCTTAAATCAGAATCAGCAAAAATGACTCACAAACAATCACTTCTGCTCAAGATCTAAACTGAAACTCCTAGACGTTGCTATAAGGCAAAATAAATATATACATAAATTAATAATTGTATAAATGTCACAAGAAACAAAACTGTAAGTATAATTGTCTTTACCTAAAACTCAGGAGAATTTACAAAAATATAGTAATAGCATTTAACAAGTTTATTGGATGGAAGACTAATGTATACAAAATAATTGCAACAAATAGAAAATAATATTTTCACTGGGAATATACCATTTACAATAGCAAAAAAAAGGTTCTGTGAAATACACTGTGAATTGGCTGACTTGGTACGTATTCCAACACTTGTAAACGCTCATATGTTTTCCTGTACTTTAGAGACTGGAAAGCTTAAAACAAAAATAGAGACTTATGTGAGTGAGTCTGTGTGTGTGTATGCTTGTGTGTGTGCATGCATATACTAGAGCTCCTTGCATATAGGGTCCCCAACAGATCTCTGTGTATGAAGCGTATGCACCATCCTGAGATTTGGAGGGATAACTGAATGACATGGGAGCCAGATATGGCTCAATGATGTGGTCAGCTGTGTATGGTGAAAGAGATCTCTGTTTTTTTATGGGACAGCTATAGCAGAGTTTCTAGAATTCAGTCTTTGTTATATATGTAAAATAGCAGTCAGGCAGCAGTGGTGTTTCAACTATAACAGTCCCATAGCATGATTGGACCTCCCCTGGCTGTGCAGCATCTAAACCCACTTTCTTGGACCTCATAGTGTTTCTGTATGCTATGTAATATATTTTATTAAAGATGTCTTATTTTTATGAAATAGCTAGAATGAACTCAGTCATAAGCAAGTGAGAACATTGATTAATAGAGTACTTGACCCCAAAATTGGTTGTAATTAAGGGGTCCCAAAGGAAATGGGAATTTAAAAACAGATTATCTGTCCTAGGTGGATGTGAAGAGATTAAAGATCCAATTGACATTAGATGATATATTGGTGTTCCATAGCACTCAGTGATTAAACAGTTGCAAAATTTATCAATTGTAGGCACTTGAATTGAAATGTCTTTAAGGCCAGTGTGTTAGTGGACCAAGCAGCTGCTGTTAGGGACTCAGAGGACACTCCTTTCCCCCACAGCATTGAGAAACATATTGATGAGAAGGAAATCTTCATCTTTGAAGTGTTCTGAAGTGAATGACTTGTGTAGGCTACAGAGGAAATGGTATGGGAGATACTGCCATTGACATGGCCCCCTTATTTCAGCGGGGATGTTGGAATCCTAGAGACACAGGCTAAGTAGAAGCACTTAACCTCCCGGGTCAAGGTGAGTGCTATTTACCTTAACAGGCAGCAAGGATGGAAAGGTGGTCATGCTGGTTGGAGCTGCAGCAACATTTGAAGGTGGCTTATTAGTGAACAGATCCCTTGGATCTTGAATATCTGAACATCCTCAAAAGTTGAATTTGATTAGTAAACAATAAACAAATCATAAACATTTCTTTGTAATAACAGAAGAACATAATATAAATAAATAAAACTCTAGACCTGGTGACTTTAGCCACCTTGATGGCTAATGGCTGTCCATTACTCAGTTCCCACACCTGACCCAGAGCACCTTGAAAGACTACTGAGGAAAGACCCTGTAATGAAGTCACAAGTAACAGTGATAAATCTTGCTGGGCTTTGCCAAAGGGACTGTCGGTCATTTACCAGAGTTACTGTGCACTTGCTTTAAGGACACTTGTTCTAAGCTAGAGCTCAACAAACTTCTGGAAAGGGCCTGATCATAAATATTTGAGGCTTGTGGGTCATTTGGTCTCTCTTGTAACTACTCAACTCTGCTATTATAGAGTGAAAGCTGCAATAAAAACAGTATGGCTGTATTTCAGTAAAAGTTTATGTATGGGTGCTAATGTCTGAATTTCAAATAATTTTCTCAAGAAATATTATTCTTTTGATTTTTCAACCATTCAAACGTGTAAAACTATTCTTATCTTACAGGCTCCACAAAAACAGGCCACAGGCCAGGTTTGGCCCATGGGCCATAGTTTGCCAGTCCCTGACCTAAGCTATTGCAGTCACTAGCGCCCCAAAACAACACTCAGTGGAAAGTCAGCAAAATGAGGTGGCAGCCACTCCTAGGAACTTCTGGCAGGCATAAACCAAAAACTGATATTTTAACACAGTGGTTTTCAACCTTGGTTGCACACTGCAGTAACGCGGAGAGTTTAAAAATGCGTTTGCCAGCATCTGACTCCCATTCTGCTTTAATTGTTGTGGGTGTAGACTGATGCTAGTGATGATTTCAGTCTCCTCATGTGGCTAAATTGTTTGAATATGTTTGACAACTACATTAAACATTTCAGTGTTGGAAGTGCAAACATGTTATAATGCTTAATTTGAAAATTTTACACTTGTGGTTTTGGAAAATAATATTCCAATAATTAATATATAATATTCCCATAATTATAAATACAAGCTGTGCCAGGAAACATGAATAATTCCCATGTAAGAAAGAGGGAATAATCTCTTTATAAAACAGAAAGAAAATGGGAAGACACAATGGTAAACAGGGGTCACCAGTGGTAGGGCCAGGGAGGAAACTTATCTACTGGTGAAGCCAGAGCAAGGTATGGATTAAAGCCAAGCACCCATGAGCCCAGGGCTGACTCAGTTGTGAAGCCTCCTTTGCAGGAGATAGTCACAGCCCAGGGTAAGCATGGAAGGGACAGAACAAACTCAACAAATCAAATGATTTTCACTGAAGGAACAGAAAAGTAGAAAAGGCTGAAAAAGGCCTTAAGATAATATTTCCCTAGAGAGATGAAGGAGTGGTAAAGGAAGAAATTATATCCATTATATAAGAACAGAAGACTGCTCAAGAAAGATGGCTGGTCTGAACATAAAAGACCTACCCACTTTCACTTCCTCCTGAAGCTTCATTAAAACATTATCAAAGGTAAACAGATTAATACAATGGGATATTACTCAGCAATAAAAAAGACGAACATGTATGGATCTCAGAAACACTATACTGACTTAAAAAGCCAGATACAAAGGCATATAAGACGTACAATGTTACTCTTATGAAATTCTAGAGCAGGCAAAACTAATATATGGTGACAGAAAGCCAATTAAGTTTTAAATGGACCTGGGAGATGAAAAGATTAATTGGGAACCTTTTGGAGTGTGGTGTAATCAGAGAGAAGACAGGTGGATCTGATTATCAGTAATGAATTGTTTCTGTTATGCTGTGTAATACCTCAATATGAATAGTGAGTGCTTCACCCCAAGCACCTTGCAAAACCCCAACCCAGCCTTTTATACAAGTAAAGCTTGGACATGAAGGTATAAATATTCTGCGTTTCAACTACTCATTGATAAATACAGTTGACATCACGTGTTACTTTTCCTTCACTTCTTCATGTTTGTATTTACACACCTAAACATAAATGTTCATTAATATTTCCTTCTGAATAGTCATACTGTATTGTAGTTTTTAAAAATTATGGTAAAAAAATAACATAAAATTTACTAACAACCATTTTTGAGTGTACAGTTCAGTATATGCACATTGTTGTGAAACATTTTGCAGCAACTCCCCATTACCCCCTTTCCCCCCAGCCCATCATACCCACCATTCTAATGTCTGTTTCTATGAATTTGACTACTTTAGATACTTGATATAAGTGGAAGCATGGAGTATTTGTCTTGTTTCTGGTCTATTTTATTTGGCATAATCATCTTAGTTCATCCATGTTGTAGCAGTGACAGGATTTCCTTTATAAAGGCAAAATAAAATTCTGTTGTATGTATCTACCATAATTTGTTCATCCATTCATTCATGGATGGACATTTTAGTTGCTTCTGCCTCTTGTATATTGTGAATAGTGCTGCTGTGAACACAGATGTGCATATATCTTTTTAAGATTCGACTTGCAGTTCTTTTGTATATATACCCAGAATTGGCATTGTTGAGTCATAGGGCATTTCTATTTTTTATTTATTTTTAGGAATCACCATACTGTTTTCCATAGAGGCTATGCTATTTTTTGTTCCCACCAACAGTGTACAAGAGTCCCAATTTCTTCACACCCTTGCCAACATTTATTTTCTGTTAGTTTTTATAGTAGCCATCCTAATGGGTATTAGGTGATATCACATTTTGATTTTTATTTGCATTTCTCTGTTGATTAGTGATATTTCCCTCTATTCCTTGTATGAGGAGGGGTGTTTTTTTAATTATGAAAGGGTGTTGAATCATGTCAGATGTTAAAATCTGACACCAGAACCTTCTTCCATACAAACATCTGTTTTCTTTTCCATTTTCCACGGGACTTGTAACAATGAATACAAATAACACATATTCCTTTATTAAACACCAGACATTGTGCTAAGTACCTGACCTAGTAATAGCTAAGTTGCTTATGAGGCTTAAGTCACAGGCATTTCTCCAGGTGCTTTCAGTGTAATTTGGAAAGAAGTAAAGTTGGCTTAAACATCCCAAGTGAAAGGCACTAGCTGCTTTATAATACCCCTGTTAACACTTTTCCTTCTGGCAGCAAGACTGTGAGACAGGGATGGTGCTGAGGTGCAAACATTCAGTAAGTGGACGTGTGTGTGTGCGTGCGTGTGTGTGTGTATGCGTGTATGTGCACGCATGTGTATGGGGGTATGTTCCTCTGTGGCTTTTACCACATGCCGACTCTCCTGAGATTCCCAAAACAAGGCCATTCCTGAGATTTCCTGTGTCTGAATCACCTTGATGAGTGAGGAGGTTTCTGGCCCTATTTATGCACCTGACTTTAGTTGGTTGGTTCTGAGAATTGTTGAAGCTGTTAGATAACTTGCTTTTATACTTTTTCCTTGGCAGTGTTATTGCTGAAGTAATGTCAGCTCTCAAAAATTACTCTGGCTATTCCTATAAACCATATGTTGACTACATATCCTTACTGCTCCCTTTAGTATTTGATATTTTACTCTCATTGATGGATTTTCATGAAAATGGGTTGATTTCCTAGCATTCACCAAAGGTGACTGGTAAGGTCCCTCTTTGTTGTTATCGTTGTTTACTAGCATTATAAACTCATGGTTTTTAGCATGTTGATGGGCCTAAAACAATTGTTATACAGTTTTCAGCAGAATAAAGTGATTTGACCTACGCTCTGCTGCTGGGTTGAAAACAGATGGTGAGGGGGCAAGGATGAAAGCAAAGGGACTAGTTGGAAGGAAGTATAATCCAGGATATAGATGTTGGTGTCTTGGCCAGGGCAGTAGTAATGGAGGTGGTGAGAAGTGGCTAGATTCTGGTTATACTTTGGGAGAGGGGCCTAGAAAATTTCCTGATTGATGGGATGTGGAGTGTGAGAGAAAAAGAGCATTCCAGGCACCCTCCAAGTTTTGGGGACTGAGCAAGTGGTATTTCTGGGTCAGACACTCTACCCATGTTCAATTTTACTTCCAGTGCCAAACATAGATGGTCTTAAAGGCTGTGAGTTATAGGATTGTCTAGACAGCGGGCGACAAAGTGACAGCAATGACTCCTCAGAGGAGTTCATCTGAGGCCTGGTTATCACCAATACATCGTGAAATAATCAGCAGTGAACGGATTTTTACTCATAAGTAGACCTGAGGCAATATGGAGTAATTAATGTAAAAAATGTACAACATACAAACCTGGCAAAACTTAAATACTACACCCTAAAGGAAGCTGGTTTCTAACAGTCTAACTCCTGTAATCTTCCCTACTCCCAACCACTAGTGTTGTTCGCTGGTACACAGTTTCAGTTGAATGAGGTAAAAATAAAACACTCTTAGTGAATCTACATATGGGAGAGAGAACTGAGACTACCTCATTTTTATAGATTCCAAAAAACTGCCAAATCCTTCCACATGGTGAATTACATTCTTGACAGGAGTGTTTGTGGGGAGAAGGGTAGGCAGCAACACAACTAGGAGTGAATAACTGTGCAACATAACCAAGACACTTTATGAGCATACCTGTGGCTACATCTCCAATCAGGTAGATGTCAGAACAAAGAAACTTAAGAGACAAGAGACCGCATTATATATAGTGATAAAAGAATCAATCTGCCAGGGAGACATAATGATCCCAAGGATGTATGTACCAAACAACAGAGGCAAGTAGTACACAAAGCAAAAACTGATGGAGCTGAAAGGAGAAATAGCCAAGTCCATAACCATAGTTGGGGTCTTCCACAGCCCCTCGCAGCAAATGATAGAATTACTAGAGGGAAAATCAGCATATAGGAGATCTGAATAACACAATAAACTAACAGGATCTATGTGACAAATAGAACACTCCACTTAACAGCAGCAGAGTACAATATTTTTCTAGTATCTATGTAACATTCACCAAGACAGGTCATCTCCTGGGCCATCAAACAAACCTCCACAAGTTTAAAAAGAATTTAAATCACATGGAGTATGTTCTCTGACCATAGAGGGATCAAATTAGAAATCGATAATAGAAAGAGAAAAGAAGAATCCCTAGATATTTGGAAATGGTAATGGAAACATCATTCCAGTTTGTTGTCCAGACCCTTGTTATAAAGAGCTGAGGTTAGAAAGAGCTGTCTCCTGAACTCAAAGGCATTTCAGTGGGCAAAGAGAAAGCTCACTCTGGATGTTTCAAATAGAGTATTTTTGGGGACATGGCAGGTGGGAGGAAGACAGTTTAGGAGGCTAATACTTCTGTTCCACCTGACATTAAAGCTTGTACTGCAGCAGCAAAGAAAGCACAGCTTGCTGAGTGTTAGTGGAATCAGTGTGGTGGCTGACTGGGTTTGGGAAGCATGAGAGAGGTTGCTTCCCATGCATTGGTGGGGTTGTTAGAGAGCCCTGACAGAGAGAAGATTCACATGACTTCCTGATGTATGGCTGGAGTTCACTCTAACCCATGGATGCATACATCTCTGTTCTTTATAAATCCTGATCCATTTTTAAAGGGTTCAACACAGTGACCTCCTTCTCCTCCCCTCTCCCATCCTCCTTCCTCACCCTGCATGATTTTTCCCCTGTTAGCACCATCTGTCAGATAAGGCTCTACTATCTGGACAGGCAGAGGTGTTTCCTTCTTGGGGTTTGTGGGACTGGTCTCTTATGGCAGGTTGGCACTTTGTTGCCCTCACATGGTGTTAGCCTAAGGTGTGGTACATGGTAAGTGGCCACAGACATGTTTCCAAACTTGTATTTTTGTTGCTTGTTTCAGAGGACAATGATGGTGGTAGCTCACCTCAAGGAACAAAGAAAGATGGGAGTTCTTTTCGGGATAATTTTGGGAAGAGGACCCGCCGTCAACATGGTGGGTATGAACTTCAGCCTTCACACCTCCAGAAGGATGATGGAAACGTGGAGATGAGGGGAGTGCAGAAGTACCAAGTCAGACAGTAAGTGACCCAGAAGCCTGATTTGCATGTAGCAGCCCATGCAAATGGGCTTTTTCTTGTCTCGCTGGAAAACTGAAGAATGCTAGAAGTGAAATCATGGTTGAACAATCCTAATTGTAGTCTGGGTGTCAGAGATGCAAGGATATATAGAAGACTTTCTTAACATTCATGGCCACCCTTTTTCTCTCCACTTTTCCCCTGCAGCACTCCCTATACCATAGGACATGAGAAGAGGAGAGTGCATTGGCATAATGAAGGCGGTCTCCATGTTACTCTGTGGAGTAATAGAAAACATCTCAGGAGTGAAATGCTGGAGAACATACAAGATCGATCCCTGGGGAGTTGGTTCAAGGTCACAGTGAGTGTCCTGAAAAAAAGTATGAAATGTGCAGGAGAGAAAGTTCAGGTGGACTATGTTGGTCTCATGTAGAGACACTCGGTACTTTGCTGGGGACAGTTTACAGTCTGCCCCTTTTATTAATCATTCATCTAAGGGCAAATTCAGAGAAGCAATATAAGGAAACAGGCTGACTGTATGGAAAACAGAGGAGGCTGTCTAAGGGAAAGGTGAAACTACAGCCAAGGAAATGGAGCAAGTCCACACTGGTGTCTGTTTGGCTCAAGCTGAGTGTGGGAGATGGGGGAGCGGGGGCGGGTCTCTGGAAAGCTTCTCAGAAGGACAAGTAGTGTCCTAGATAGGATATCCTGGAATTTTATAAAAGGAAGAAAATGTCTAATCCCTTAAGTTGATTTTTGGGAGGAGAGCTTTAAATGGAGAGATAATGGATTTAAGAACTCTGTATTTGGCACAAACATAAGAAATAATGCCAGTGGTCTCTTGAGAAGCCCTTTAAAGCTTATTAGAAGGTAGGAAAAGAACACTGTGTTGGGTCTGTTCTCCAACCTTCTTTCATGTGTCCCTCCTGTTTCAGTACCCTTCATTTCACCCTTAGGTTGCCTGTGGAAGAAAGTATGACAGGAATTGGCTAATGGAGTCAATCCAGAGCCATTGCAGTGTCCCCTTCACTCCAGTGGATGTAAGAGAGGATGGTGAAGCCAGTTGAGGGGACACAGGGAAGGGGAAGAGACCTGGCTCAGATGGGGTCATTGGCCTCTGACATTATTGTTGTTGCCTTCAATCCCTGTAGTTTCACTATGTGAAAAACAGGGCCCAGTTCTTTGTCCAGGATGCTAACACTGCCTCTGCATTGAAGGATGTCAGCTATAAGATTTGTGATAAGGAGAACCGAAAGGTGTGTGTCGATTTCATTATCTGTACTTAGTCCCTGGGCAGGAGGACAGACAGAACTGGTCACCTTCCTGTAGGACTAGAGTTCCTGGTGCTTACCCCACCTCTCTTTCCTTCAGATCGCTCTCTTTGTCAATACATCTGCTGTACCTTACTCTGTGCGGGATAAGTTGGAGCCAGAAAAAATGGAAAAGCTAAAGGTAATGCAGACTCAAGGTTACATGTTTGACCCTGAGACTCACCTGTTCCTCCTCCAGCCATGATTTCCCTGTCACAACGACAGCCTTAGAGCTCTCTCTCCATCTCCCTCTGCAGCTGGCCATGAGCAAACGATATGATATCTCTCAGAAAGCTCTTGATCTCCAGTTGCTCCGCTATGACCCAGGTACAGTTGACAGTAGTAATTCTAGGGCAGATAAAGGCAGAGGGTTCTGCCTGGGTGGGAGACTTAGGGATGGTGGCAAGGGAGGGTTTGGTGCTGGTCCTAGACCACTTGCTGTCTTCTAATTGCCTACTCTCGGCTTTCTGAAGACTTGGTGGGCCATGATGTTGATATAATCCTGAATAGAAGAAACTGCATGGCTGCCACCCTGCACATCATCAGAAAGAATTTCCCTGAGGTGAGGCTTTAGACCCAGTGCTGGTGTTATAGTAGGGGGTGGAAAAGATGGGATGGAGGGCAGATTTGTCTTCAGTGACCTAGATAGTAAACATCATTCTAACTTCTTTCCCAAAGCTGCTGTCCTTGAACTTGCACAACAACAGACTGTGCCAGCTGGATGGCCTGTCTGATATTACACAGATGGCCCCTGCAGTCAAGATTCTGAACCTCTCCAAAAATGAGGTGGGAAGAGGGACAGATCAAAGTTGGGTTGAGAGTGGGTGGTAGTGGTCATCAGAGTAATGACAAGAGGTATGTGAAGGTACCAGTCGGGGAGACAGGAGGCTGTGGGTTCAGGGGCTTGGATGTCCATTTTCCCTTGGACTATTTTTCAGTCTCTCTCCCCCCCCCCATATTTATCAGCTTAACTCTACCTGGGAGTTATGCAAGATCAAAGGCCTGAAGCTTGAAGAGCTATGGCTGGAAGATAATCCCTTGTGCCATACCTTCTCAGATGAGTCTACTTACATAAGGTCAGTGTGAACCCCTGTCATCTTCCTGGGGTCCTTTGACTCCTGGGAGCCCGAACTACCCATGATAGTGCCTGCCGCAGAAAATGGCAGCCCTGGACCTCTGAAAGTTCTAGAAACCCCACCTTTTCTTCTCTGTGTCCCTTGCCTGTGCTGAGATGTCTCCTACCCTTCCTCTGACCTGCTCACCTGTTCTCATCATCTGGGGTCTTGTTTCCAACTATGCATCTAGTTTTCTCTAGCATGCCCACCAAGAATGTGCTCCAGGATGCAGGGCTCTCCAGCTAACCAGGACCAGGAGTGTTGAGCCTTGAGGCAGATACTGCTGATCTGGACTGAGAAACATCCTCCACCTCAGAATCATGCTGAGACAATCCTTTCTGCTTCTGAGAGGATACAGAGTATCCCTAACTTGTTCTGGGAGGAACTTTCTTTTCCTTGGTTGTAAAGGGTCTTCCCTAGAGTCCCAGGTTGACATGGGGACTTTCTCGCCCGATGCCAAGGGCCCAGGCCCCAGGTAGCTGTCATCATGACATCCGTTTCTTTAGTGCAACACCAGGGATGGGGCATTCTAGGTAGAACCCAGGGATTGCTGAGTGGCCACCCAAAGTGAGCCACCAGCAGTGAGCACAGGGCCTCTATAGGCATCAGTGAAAGGAAGAGGGCAGAGTGGCTTGTGTAGACGGGAGAACAGTCCTCTCAGGGGCACTGCCCCTTCTTTCACACATCATATCATCTGCCTGGTCCTTCAGAGGATCCTGGGTAACCTGAAATGGATAGGATTACTCATAAAAGGAACCAACTAAGACAGGCACAGATGCATAGGGGCCATGAGGAGAGAAGGCAGTGATCATAAGAGGGGACCACAGACCCTCCAACATCAAGCTGAGCTGGGGAGGACCCTTAGAACTTCTGGGGACGGTCTCCTGATCCCCTGGCTGCTGTGTTTCCCATGCCCAGTTCAGATTGAGTCTCACAGGTGACAAAGGCTCAACCAGCATCCTATGGCCCTTAGGCCAACAGGTACATGTTTTCCATTCCTACCTGGAGACCCAGGGCCAGCTAGGAGCAAATGAAGGAAAGGGCTGTTGCCATGTCCCATCTCTTCTCTTTTCTTGTTTGGTCCCCATCCCCATGGCAAAGCTGCTTTCCCTCCCCTTTACATTTTTTTCTCATTCTCCATTGTCTCTACTCTTTTAGGTTTTCCTAATCTCCACTGCTATCTTCACTATCTTTCTGTCTTCATTCCCCTTCCTTTCCCTCCCTGCCTCCTAATCCCTCACTCAACTCCCTGCCCAAGTGTTCCGAACCATCCCTGGGGCATGTCCGGTTCCTGACAGGATGTTGGACCCCCAGTGAGGTAACAGAGCCCTGGGCCCCCACCCCATTTCCTCTTCTCTTTGGAGATATCAGTGGAGACCTGGAGGAAGGAAGGGAGGCAGGGAGGGGGAAGAAGCCCGGCAGTCTGGGATCCGTATGTTGTGTCTGGAGAAGGAGTCAGGGCCCTCTAGGAGGAAGCTAACCAGGAGGAGGGAGAGGGAGGAGAGAGAGGGAGGGAAAAGGTCAGGGAGGGAAGAAGGGAGGTAATATGAATGTGGAGGTGTGGAGAGAGATGAGGAGGTTGCGTTTCAGAGATTCCATTTGGCAGATGGTCAGTGGTGAGGAGCAAATTGGACATAGAATTCTTGAAATCAGAGGCTGAGTAAGGCAAAGGGGGCTGCTAGGTGGGCAGAACACATGTCTCTGTTTATGCCATCAGTGTTTTAAGTAAATGGAAGCATTGCAACCTAAACTAGCAACCACTTCTTTCTATTTTCGAATTTGGACAGTGTCATCAGGAAATGTTTCCCCGAGTTGTCACGCTTGGTAAGTACCTATATTCATCACTGTCTCTTACTAACATTGATGATCTCCACACCTGCCCTCAAGCCCTTTGTGTCTTGCCAAGGTGACATGTTTGCATCAGAGCCTTATTCATTTGGGAGGACATGGTCTTCTGAAAAAGACATGAATATAACATCTCTTAAAATGTACACACACACACATAGACACAGAAAGACAGGGAGAGAAGGAGGGAGGGAAAGAGAAACAGAAACACATACACAAAAGTTGCATCAAACAGTATGCATAATTCATGGATGTGGACAATAATGTGGTGAAGGCCTAGTGATAACTGGAACAGGGTAGAGGGAGACAAAGGTGGGGAAAATGGGGGATACCTGTAATAGAGTCAACAATAAGAAAAATCAATAGAGACTTCCAGGACCTCAAGATGCAGACACCCACTGGAATCTAGCCCATGGAATTTCCAGGGGGCTTTCACCCTTGAACTCTGACTTTCACCATCTCCTGGACCCAAACTTTCCCCTAGTCATCCAGGACCACCTCCCTGGTCTATACTGCTAACTTATTTCTCCTTTCTCCAGGATGGCCAGGATTTACCCCCACCAATTACTGTTGACATTGACAGACCCTACTTAATAAAGCCCTTAATAAAGGTGAGGAAGAAAGGTCAATACTTGGGCTATTGTAAGGGAGGTTTTATCAGCCACATGGTCTCAAATGTCTTTGATTCCAGGAAAGCTGTGAAGGTTCTGAGGTTCTGAAGACTCAAGTTCAGCATTTCCTGCAGCAGTAAGTACCTCTGGGACCACCAGGATGGGGAGGCGTTGGGACAGTCCGGGCCTCCCAAGCACTGGTATGCTCCTGAGACTTCTCAAGTCTCTTTTGAGGTCCAGTCCATAGAGATAGACTGCCTTCATTGTCTCCTCACAGATACTACTTGATCTATGACTCTACAGACAGACAGAGTCTCCTCGGTGCTTATCACGATGAGGCCTGCTTCTCCCTGACCATACCCTTCATTCCGGATGATGCAGGCCCGTGAGTATCACAGCTCAGACTCTGATTCTGGAGCCTGTGTCTCCCCAGCAGAAACTGGTCAGCTCACGGAAACAACCACACTGGCTGGACCACCACATCTATTGTTTGTTTTTTTTCTTTTCTCCTAGAAGCAGCTTGTTTGAGTACTTCAAGGATAACAGGAATATGAAGAACCTCAAGGATCCCAGTGCGTGTGGCATGGGAAAGATATGGCAGGGAAAAGGGGCAAGAAGGGTCAGTCATAGGGCCCAGGGTGAGGCAACCCTCACCTTTGCTGTCCTTCCTCCACAGACCTGCGTTTTCAGCTGCTGAAACGTACAAATCATAACATTGTGAGCTCCCTCTGTGTGTTTCCCAAAACACAGCATGACCTCAGCTCCTTTGTGGTGGACATGTGGTTCCAGTCGGTGAGCACCCACTTCCTCCCTGGAGTAGGGCCCAGAAAGACAGGTGGCTGTAGGTGTAGGTAGAGACTGAGCACCTGTCGTCTTTTTTTGTTCAGAAAAGCTTGCTCTTCTTCTGTGTCAATGGGATATTCAAGGAAGGTGAGTGTGTATAGACTCTCCTCCCCAGGTATCCCACTGCTCCCTCCTCCTGGCTGGGCTCCCTTTCAGAACTTTCAGCTTCCCCGATCTCTTCCCTTTCCTTACTATTTCCTCTGTGTTCTCCTGCCTCCAGTGTGCCCCCAAACCATCCTGGTCTGACCTGCATCTATGCTTGTCAGCCCTGCACAGCTAGGGCGTTGGGGACAGAGGCTGGGAGGTTTGATGGTTGTCATCTCAGATCTTGTATATGAGAACCTGGGCCCATTATCTAACTTCTCATATTTCTTATTTGCTAAATAATGCTCACCTCTTGGGTAGCTGCAAAAAATGAATCAAATGAACTTGTGAAGTGGTTGTCCCAAGGCCCAGCACATCGTAGGGTCCTTGTCAGTGGCAGCAGATTGCTCCTATGGTTGCCCTCCCCAGTCCCGACACCTTGACTCCCAGGGAACAGTTGTCCCCTTGGCATGAGTATTGAGTCCCACCCTGACTGGGGAACGCTGTGTGAGTGAGTGAAGCATGTGGGATTACAACGTGGTATTTGTTGTTGTTGAAGTGGAAGGAAGGTCTCAGGGTTCTGTGCGTGCCTTCACCCGGACCTTCATCGCTACCTTTACCAGCAATTCCAGGTGAGTGCTGCGCTCTGGGTGGGAACATCCAACTCAGCCTGGGCTCAGGGCTGTGGGAATGTGGCAGTGCATGTCCTCGGGGTTTTCTCAGTGTGTTGTGGGAAACCAGCAGGTTGATCCAAGAAACAGTCCTGCATAGGGGTTAAGAACATGAGCTCTGGGTTTAGAACATTGAAAGTGTTCCAGGTTTCTTTTAGGTCCTCTTCATGACCCAAATTCTCACTAGGTTTATTTCTTAATGAAATAACATGACCTCTTTGTGACACTATGTTTTCCTCTGAAAATGGGATTAGACTGCCCTCTCCCTTGGGCTGTTTCATAGAGTAAATGCAAGCGGGTTTGAGGTACAAATCTAGGGAAGCTGGTAGACGGTCTCTCCAAGGGTGGAGTCTGTGGGAGTGGCAGAGCTACCAGTCAAGGAATCTGGGGCTCAGGTACAGAAGGGGTGTTGGAAGAATCTGTTTGCTGAGTGGCAGTGTAAGCAGGATCATTGTTGTGGGTGTGGGGTTGTCTATCCATCAGTTTTCTGAGGGCTCATTTTCCTTCCAGTATGTTCATTGTGAATGATGAGCTGTGTTTGAGGGATGCCACCCCCAGTGAGACTCAGAGTGAATTTTCCACCCAAGTGCCCACCCTCTCTCAGGAGCAGCAGGAAATGGTGCAGGTTTCCTTCAGCCTGTCGCAGATGAGCCTCTAGTGGTCTCAGAAGTGAGTGATGGGTGTGCATGGGGATAGGAGGGAGCTGGGAGGATTGAATAGTGAGAACTTGCAGGTAATTATTTTAGATCTATTTATTAAGTTCACATGTGAAAATACCTTAATTTTATGCCAATACATTTGAAATATATTGTAAGACCCAATTTTCGTACTGTACATACTATTTGATACTTCCTTTGTTTATTATTAGCTCCAGCGTAGTTTACTCTAAGTATGTTAAGCTACCTTATTCCTGCTAAGGTCTGTATATTAAGCAGTTGAATTCCATTAGGCCATAAGCTATTATTGATAGATATTTGTCTTTTCATTGCTTTTTCAGCATTACATGCAGTGCCACTTGGTCATTCCAGTGCATACATCTTGGCAAATTTGGAAGCTCTTTCTGTGGCCTAGATTTAGCAGTGACATTGTGTGGTCAAAGTGTCTCCACTTTGGTCTTCAGAGAGGTCATGGGTCCTCCTCCACCACAGGTGCTTTTAGTACAATGACGAAATGATACCAGAACTTGAAATTCTTTACTCATTAAAAAGTGAAGTCTGAGAATTCAGAGATGAAAGGACACTGGTCCTCAGGTTTTCAGCAAGGCTAGGTGGACAGAAGTCAGGTGGCCTGGGGATGAATCTCAGCACTGCTTGCTCTACTGTCTTCCCAATGCTCTCTCTTGACTTTCTGTAGATGAAGGGCAAGATCCCAGAGGAGGCCTTCATTTAGTGACCTGGGGTCTTGTAAACAAAGCCCGAGAAAGGAGCCCTTAGGTGTTCTATTTTTCACCCTCATCATATTTGCTGTATCTCTCTTCCAACTTGAGGCTACATCCATGGCTAAGATTGGAGCCTGACTGACCAGGAAGCCAAAGTTTACCTTGAAGCCTGCCAGTTGTTTGTACTTTGCCCATTCATGATCCTTGTTTATTTTCATATTAAAGAGTTATGCTGCACATTGTATGTTTTGTGTCTTCAATTGCTCTTCCTCTGTCCCAACCATGAGCCAACGGGGCTAAGACCAGAAGGTCCAGTCTTCCCCTTCATTCATGACAGTCTCTAGCATTTATATCAGGCCTTCACAGTGCTTGAAAATTATAGAGTAGGGACTCCATTCCTGGACTACCTTAAAATCCAAGCTTTGCTCCCTGTACCCTGATAATCTCTCCATCACCTTAGAGTAACTCACAAGCTGTGACACTCACTTCTATAAACAAACTTAACACTTTTATCAAGTAGAGTGCCATATTCATTGTAGTATTTATGGATTTCTTAATCATTTCACTGGTCTAAAACCATGCTAACCTTTTTATTAGATTCTTGTCTTGTTTCTAGTGTCACTGATGAAGTTTTTGAGTGTTGTGTACCTAAATATTTTTTACCACAAATCTTGTGTTGTTTTTTACCTTCTTAATTTAAAATATTTATTGATTTAAAAGAAGTTTCAAAAGTTGTGCAAGGAGGTCATATATACCCTCCACGCACCTCCCAATGACAACATCTTGCATTAGTATAGTACAATATCGAACCAGGAAATGGCTCTTGGTATAGTCCACAGAGCTTACTGAGATTTCACCAGTTTTACATGTACTTTTACCAGCCATGTAGATTCTGTATAAATCTCACCACAAACAAAATACAAAACTGTTCCATCACCACAAATTTCCCTTGTGCTACCCTTTATACCAGAGCACATCTCCCTAGCTCCACATCCTAACCTCTTTCACACTTGTAATTTTTAAAATATCACATAAATGGAATCTTCTAGTGTGCAACCTTTTGGAAAGGATTTCTTTCACTCAGCATAACTCCCCTGAGAGCCATCCAAGTTAAGTGTATCAATAGTTTGTTCCTTTTTATTGCTGAGTAGTATACCATGGTATGCATGTACCCTGGTTTGTTTAACCATTTACCTGTCGAAGGCCATCTGAGCTGTTTTCACTTTTTAACTATTATGAATAAATTTTTTAGGAACATTCATGTACAGGTTTTTGCATGAACACAAATTTTCATTTCTCTGGGTAAATTTACTTTGTGTGATTGGTGTATAATATGGTAATTGCATGTTTAGTTTTGAAAGAAACTGCCAAATTGTTTTGTAGAGTGCCATACCATTTTGCATTCCCACTAGCAATGTAAGAGTGACTCACATTCTATCCATAGCTTTGCCTATATTTGGTGGTGTCCATATTGTTTCAACCATTCTGATAGGTGTCTTTAATGTTTTTTTGTGTTTTTAATTTGAATTTCCATGATGGCTAAAGATGTTGAATATCTTTTCAAGTACCTATTTACCATCAGTATGTTGTTGGCTCATGTTTTTTGGTCCATTTTAAATTGGATTAAGTGGCCAGATGTAGCTCTAGAGAGCTGTGCTGGCTCAGGCTAACAGGCAGAATAAGAGTGTGAGGCCTTTTGAGACTCACTTTTCTTAGCTGGGAAGGCAAAAGTGGAGCTTAACATGTCTCGAATTAGGATTTATCTTGGATGTGGAAGAGGTCTAATATGAGGGGAATCTCTGGTTCCATCTATGGGGACCTAGATAGAGCAGAAAAATAAGGGAATGTGTATTGGGGGAAAAAACAATGAAAGGAGCAAGACATGGAGGAAAAGTATCTTGCAAGCGATGCCAGATTCATCACTCAAATCCAGCTCTATAGGATCCAGAAAACTATTCTCCTAGACATGTGGGTTGCAACACTGGATATCCATTAGAATCCTTTCTAATGCCCAGACTCAACCAATTGAATCAGAATCTCTAGGGGTAAGTCCAGTAGTCAGTATATTTAACATTCCTCAGTTGATTGCAATTAGCTGTCAAAATTGAAAACCATCCCTGATACTGTATTAGTTTTCTGGGTCTGCCATAACAAGACAGCACAGACTGAGTGGCTTAAACAACAGAAATTTATTTCTCATCGTTCTGGAGGTTGGATGTCTGAGATCCAGGTGTCTGCTGATTTGGTTTCTTCTGAGGCCTCCCTCCTTGGCTTGCAGATGGCTGCCCTCTTACATCTTCTTCACATGGTCATCCCTCTGGGCATATGCATTCCTGGCATTTCTTTGTGTGCTAAATTCCTCTTAAAAGGACACCAATCAGATGAGATTAGGGCCCGGCCTAATGGCCTCCTTTTAATCACCTCTTTAAAGGCCTTATCTTCACACAGACACATTCCAAGGCACGGGAGGTTAGAGCTTCGACATATGAATTTGGGTGGGACACAATTCAGTCCACAAGCAATGGTGTGAGAAACACATTGGTCTGAGAAATTTAGCTCCCTTTTACTTGCCTTCCTTGAACTACCGCATGACACTTCTGCAATCAGCAAATTGGGCAAAGTTGGTCATGTGGCCACACCTAGCTGCAAGGAGGTGTGGAGTTCTACTGGAAACTTTATTGTCCCAAATAAATTTGGGATTCTCTTATTAAGAAGGAAGGAGAATTAGTATAGAATATATGCTACACTTGTACACCCAAGGCAGCTAGAAGCACACCCTCAGTTATCATGTCCTTTCTACCCAGTTTTCCACCCACAATTTTCATGGGTTCAAACAAAACTGCTGCTTCAGTGATACCCCAGCTCATTTCACCATCCTTCCAAATCCCCTTCCCCAGACTATGACTGGTTCATCACAGTTTAGCATACATATGTTTAATCTATGTCATTCATTCACTCATTCATTCAACACATAGTTATTGGTTACCAATGATATGAGAGGCAGTGATAGGCACTGGAGATAAAGCACAGAACCTGACTGACAAGATCCTGGTTCACACAGAGCTTACATTTTAGAAGAATTAATAACACTCAAGAGTTAGGTGCTACTAAGAAAATATTATGGAGAAATTTGATACAGAATGCCTAGGGTGGGGAGGGCAGGGAAGAGTTTCTGAAGAAGTTTTTCTGATCTGATAATTAGAAAGAAGTAGTCAGCAGAGTAGAGATATAGACGCCGAGCTCTTTAGGCAGAGAGAACATCAAGAAGAAGGACCCTAAGGTATGAACAAGCCTGGCATGTTTAGGAAGCAGGTTGGATGCCAATGTGCACTGGGAGCACATTGTTAGATAATGAGGTTATAGTGGTAGGAGGGACCAGATCACAGAGGGCCTGTGGGTCATGGTAAGGACTCTGGGTTTTGTTCTTATTAGGATGGAGCCATTGCAATGCTTTAAGAAAGAAAAGTATGTTATTATAATTTACTTTATTAATACTCACTTTCAATGACTTCTTTAGAGAACAGATTGAAATATGAAGTGCAAGGAGATAAGTTAGGAGTCTACCATAGACATGAGTGTAGAGGTTACTGTGGCATGGAGCAGGATCTTACCCATGGAATGGGTGAGAGTGGTTTGAAGTGAGATGTGCCCTTGAAGTACTGAACCTGCTGACAAAGTCCATATTTGTGGTGAACAATAGAAAGGAATCATGAGTGTCTCTTGAAACGTGGATCTTTGCTGCGGGTTGAGGGTGGTTTGATTAGATGGGGAAGTGAATGGAGAGCTAGTTTGGGTCAATGCCAGGAAATTGACAGTTCTCTTTTGGTCATGTTGTTTGTGGAGCCTATGAAAAATCTTGGTGGGGCCATGTGGTTGGATACATATCTCTGGAGATGCTGAAAATATTCTTTGTTATAGCAAAAACAAAACAAACACAAACAAAAACACTGTACAGCTTAACAGAATATTTTAACAGAAAAATACACATAAGAGCAGATCATAGCTCTAGAGTTTGGAAGGTATGCAAAGTCTCTTAATAATCAGCTTTACTAAGCTACAATTTACGTTCCATAATGCATCTATTTTAGGTCTATAATTTGATGTTTTGATAAATGCATTTACACATATAACCACTACAATCAACATATGGAACATTGTTATGAAAACTTTTAAGATCCCTGTCAGAATTCTTCATGAAGCTCATCATGTCACTAGAGAAAAGGATATGCATATACAGGAGTTAGAGAAAGATATAAAGAAGTAAAAGATACATTTCAAGGTTTGGAACAGTTCTTGGAGGTTTCGGCTTTGGTGGGGATATCCATTGGGAAATGCCTAGTTCTAATACAAATGTATTTGGGACAAGAGGCCTGCCATCAATATAGAAGGTCAAGTGAGAAGTCAGACCAAGGAACTACAAAACTTTCTGGTCCCAAACTATCTGACCAATCTGAAGTACCTGTAATTATTCACCACTTTGGCTTAAAATATTTGGAATTATGTTTGGAATGTGAATAAAGTGCACATACATTTCCCTGGAGAGATGTTTTTGGGATATAAAGAAAGCCAACATTCTACTAACATATGCACATGGCATCATGTATAAGATTTACTGTCTACTGCCTCATTAGAGGATAGAGAACTTTAGGATAAAGGGGTACTAGCAAAGCATATACTCAATTGCCTCTCAATTCCTCTAATTATTTTTCAACCTGACAAGAGAGATGTCCTTCCTGTAAGGTAACTTAAATCACTTCATGGTGGCAAGCCCCATCAGGAAGCATGTCACATTGGTTTCAATCCAGGGAAAGAGAGAATTTTATTGGGAGCGTGAGCTCATCTACAGATTGTTGGAAGGGGTTTACACAAAGTCCTTGGGCTATACACTTTTATATCTGTACTTATCCATATTGATGGGAACATGTACAAAGTGGCCATGTAGGAGAGATGGAGGCTATGTCTGGACCTAACAGTATGAGCCTTGAGTTATCTAAGTGGATATAACTTCGCTGCTGTTGAATTGCCAACATTTAAGCAACAGAAACTAATGTTGAGCACCAAATATGGGGACTAATTGAATAGATTGGGCTTTTTCACCCTGATAAGGTCAATCTTTTGAGAGGAATATACGCATACTCCAGGTAATTGTTTGCCTGCAAGGCCTCAGTCATGACCTTTATCTGAGAGCGTACAGAGTGTTTGACTCACTGTCAGAGGATTCCCAAAAAACATCATATCAGATGAGGAGACCTGCTTTACAGCAACAATGTGTGGAAATGAACCCATAACCACAGAATCCAGTGGTCAAATAGCATTTTGTACCACCCAGAAACTGCTGCCTAAGACAGGATTGTAATGGACTCCTGAAGGCCCAGTTGTAGTTCTGTTTGGAGGCAATATTTTAGTAGCATTGCAAGTCATCCTCTAGGACTCAGTATACACCATGAGTAAAAGACTTTTGTATGGTTCTGGTTCTCAAAGGGAATAATACATGAGTCTGAGAAATAAGGGTGTAAGCAGGAGTGACCACATGTGCCATCATTCCATTTGCCCAGGTTGGAAATATTGGGGTGCACTGTTCCTAGAACTCTGGGATATTAAATTATAAGCTACAAATGCCACTTTTGCACTTCGTTCTTCATCAACCACCAACCATCCTTTAGAAATAAGAGATAGCATCCTGGCAGAGGTAATGGACTCTGATCATCAGGAGAGGGAACGGATGATATTACACATTGAGGACAGGGAGAAAAAAAATTCACTCCAAATTGATCCTTTGAGTGCCTTTTGGTACACCCCTACCCAGATTTGACAACAAAAGGTCAAGGGAGAAACCCAATCCATGGGAGGTTAAGGTGACCAGGGATGAGACTATAGATAATGCCACTCGTAACCTATTATGACCATCAGGCTTAGGAGTTGAAGATGAAGGGCATCTAGAATGGATAGTGGAAGAAAGAGACAAGTATTAGTTGTGGCTGCAAGACCAGCTGCAGCGTTATGGGCTGGCACTTTCATCTTCTAAGTTTCCTGATGTAATACAGACCCCCTGGATCCTAGAGAATTTGCTCCCTGGACGTATATGGAGAAGTAGATCCAATCAGAACAAAATGTAGACTGTGATGAACACAGAGTCATGCTGTCTAGATGTCCTCTTCAAGGAAAGACTAGTTGCCCACCCGGCTGTCATTGATATCAGCAGATAGCCTTCAGCTGTCAGTGGTTTCAGGGGTAGCTACTGCTGCAGAGAGCTGTCTCACCCATAGTCATGCTCTCCTGTAGTTTTTGTCATTGATGGAGGTAGTACATAAAGACCCAGGCCCTTAAGCCAAATGCTTGGCAAATCTGGTGGCACATTTTAGCTCCACAACTCCACAGAGGGTGGTCAAAAGCTACCACTAGGCCTGCATTAAAGACTAACTTTTCCCTTGGCCTAAACCTACTTGTCTCTCCTCCATTCTACAGGTGTTCATCCCTATGGAACTCTGTAATATACATCCAGTATACAATATTCGATCTCAGAGATTTCTTCCCAGAGACCAACCTTGGGACCTCCGCAAGCTCTTCTGAATGAGGACTTGCCTCTTTGTCTGCTTTGTTCAATGCTATATCCCAGCATCTAGAAGAGTGCCTGGAACATAGTAGAGCCTCAATAATAATTGGTTGGATGAGAATGTAAAATCATACAACCACTTTGAAAAACAGTGTGGGACTTTTTAGAAAGTTAACCTTATGTTTACCATATAATCTATCCTTTCAAGTCCTAGATGATTATCCAAGAGAAATGAAAGCATGTGTTCACCCAAGGACTTGTACATGAGCTTGGTAGCAGCTTTATTCATAATAGCTCCAAACAGGAAACAACTAAACATCTACCACTTTGTGAATGGAAAAAGGAATTATAGAGTGCTACTCTGTAATAAAAAGAACAAACTATTGATAAGCTTAACAACATGGATGAATCTCAAAATATTATGCAGAATCAAAGAATCTGGAAGAAAAAAGCATGAACTGTTGTCTTCCATTTATATAAAACTCTAGAACATGCATACTGATTTATAGCAACAGAAAGCAAATCAGTGGTTGTCTGGAGATGGTGGAGGGGATGTGAGAGGGAGTGTGAGGAATTAGGGGAATGAGGAAGTTTGGGGGTAGTTAGTTGATATGCTCATTATCCTTATAGTGGTTATAATATAATGGGTGTTTGCATATGTCATAACAAGTTACACAATTTAAATATATATAGCTAATTGCATGCTGATCATACATCAAAAAAATCTGTAAAATTATCACTGATTGAGTAAAAGAATGGACCTAAGACAGTCATTCCCCCAAAACTGCCTGAAAAAAACATATTCTCTATTCCACATTTCACAGATCAGGAACCAGACCCATGAATGTTCACTCTCTGGGGGTATTAAAAATGAGCTTAAGAAACATGGTTGTCCACACACCCATGTCTGTTGTATGGAAGACCCAATGAACACAGCCACATCCTAAACCTTGCTAAACTGGTGCGAAAGAACAGACTAGACAAGCAGCTCTGATTTGTCCACAACTAAGCAGCAATGAACACAGAGAGCCACCAGTGGTATGCACACACAGAGGAATGACCATGTAAAGAAGCTTCAAGAGGGTGGCCATCTTCAATCCAAGGAAGGAGTCCTCAGAAGGAACCAAACCTGCTGACACCTTGATTTTGGGCTTCCAGCCTCCAGAAGTGTGAGAAATAAATTTTTGTTATTAATACACCTAGTCTGTGGCATTAATGATTGTTATGGTAGCCCAGACAGTCTAATGCAGGCATTATAAACATGCTTCAGCACTTTGCATGTCATAAAGCAGGCACAGTAGCATGTGACAGAATGGATAAAAATTAAGTGAAGGTAAAACATACCAATGACCAGTAAAACTAAGAGAAAGATGGTTTATTTGTATTATAATCAGGCAAAATAGATATCAAGTAGTATTTCAAATAAAGAAGGCCACTTTCTAATCATAAAAGAAAATTTATTAAAAAGATAAAATTTCTTAACTTACATCCACCTGATTACATAGCTTCAAAAATATGTAAAGTAAAAAGTAACAAAGTTACAAGCAACAGAAAGTAAATGTCACTTTTGTTTGTATAATATGGAAATATATTTCTTATATAAATGTCAAGATAAGAAATATTCAAGCCTGGGAAGAATTTTTGTGAGTTTATTTGAGCCAAACTGTCAACAGTTTCTGGGAAGCAAAATTTTAATGAATTGAGATAATGCTCCTGATAATGGCAGTTTTGCACCTTATTTTATACCTTACAATCAAAAGAAGAGACGCATGTGGGTTACATGGAATCCATTAGTGATAGATTAGGGAGGTGGGAGGAAGTAAAGTGGGGAAACCTCTGGGTTGGATAAAAAGTAAAATGATAGACACATACTTTTATTTTTAACATATCTTTATTGATTTCAGAGAGAGGAAGGAAAAGGGAGAGAGAGATAGAAACATCAATGAGAGAGTCATCATTGATTGGCTGCCTCCTGCACTCCCCTGACCCGGGATTGAGTCCGCAACCTGGGCTTGTGTCCTGACTAGGAATCAAACCTTGATTTCTTGGATTATAGGTTGATGCTCTACCGCTGAGCCACACCTGGCTGGGTGATAGACATACTTTTTTTACATAGGAGTGTGTAGGATAGTTAAGTCAACAATTAACTCAATAACAATGAGGGGCTTTGTGGTCTCTTCAGAGTGGTGCCTGCACTTTGAGGGGTCTGGAGAAAGGAAAATTACTTTGACATTCCAAAGATATGTTATTGTAGATGCAAAAAGAATAGACAAGCTCAGTTGAAGTAAAGATCAACCTTCACCAGGGAAGATGTGGGCCCAGCACATGACTACCCACCATAAACTGCTTTCAGTTAAAAAGTTTTAATTTCATACCATCTTTTGTGGTTACTTTAGGTCTCTGAGTTTGCAAGGCCGCCGTGCAAGCCTTCCCTGAGCTAGTCAGGTTAGCATGTGGCCCCTTTTCGTCCACAAATTCCCCTTTTGGTCATAAATCAATCCAAATGATGCACTGACGACCAACCTTTTGGTTGGATAACGGGGTCCCATGGTGCTAGAAAGGCTTATTCCTAGGAAGTCTCAGTGTTAGTGTTTGACTTGCTGAATAATGGACCATTGGAGATGCGGCAAGACCATAACCTTAGATGGCATTCAAGGTCGAATTATTATTATTATTATTAAAAATAAAAAGGCAAGTGAATGGGAGGCAGTCAGATCCTATATGTCCTCATTAAAAATATTTTGGATTATTTCTAATTTTTGAGTTATTATGATTTGAGTTATTTTGTTGTTTATGTTTTATTTTTTGTCTCTAGTAATATTTATATACCAGGAATAAAAGCAATAGTACTAAACCAGTAACTGATTAGGAACAGAAAATTTCTAATATTAGATAAGGAAGGGTCTGAGGGGAATAAGCATCACAGCCAACCGAAAAACCCTTTATATGTATTATTATAATTTTTATTAAGATAATTATATGTTTTTATTCACTGTCACTTGTAATTTATGTTTGTCCAGGTGAATTAAGACTTTTTATTATTTTATTATTAAAATTGATCATTAGAATATCATTGTCTAGTAGGTGGGAAAGGTTAGTAACTATTCAAGTTAAATTTTTCATTTTTAATAAGGGAGGAGGTCTGGGCAGACAGGTATGGTTTCCATTAGGAAACCATAAGGAGGATAATAACAAAATAAAAATTATGTACATTTAATCAATAACATTAAGGTGACATAAGAACAAAGTTTGAGTAGCAGTGACTTGTGAGGATATAGACCTTGTTGACGTCTTGGGAAAGCTGTCTGCCTCTGTGGTTGGTGGCTTTTTATCCTTGAAAAGTCTTTGATTTCCACTGTAGATGAAGCAATTGTCAGAGATAGGGGCAGATGTCCATTTGAGGTTAGGCATCTGATAAGGTAGGGTCCCTTTTAATATTTTTGGAGAGAGTCTTTAATTAATGTCTTTTTCAGTGGACAAAAATCTTCTGGTTGTAAGTTGTGGTTTTCGAAGTCTTTGTTTCCTGGGAGTACTGTGAAATAAATGTTATTGATTTATTAGTTCCTATAACCTTGTTAATGAGCCATTGATAATAATGTAGAATGTCTGCCTTTAGTTTTCCTTATATTTGGAAAACAAAAAGATTTAAAAATCAGCAATATTTTAAAGTAAAAAACCCAATTATTTTCAGTTCATTCAGTCCCATAGCCAATTTTTTTTGTTTATTCTGATTGTCAGTATTTTCATGAATTCAGCTATTTCTTAGTTTTATAAATTTTCATCCAGTTCAAATATATGATTTGTTTACAGACCTGTAATTTAGAGTAAGTCAGAGTCATTTTCATGGATTTTTAAAAGGTGTAATATATTTGTAAATGTATTAGAAAAAAACAATGACTGTGTATAAATGACAAAACATAAAGTGGCATGGTTATAGATTTGATTATAAGGTAATTGATTAAAAAAACTTTGCTTTTTGTAAGATATAACATTCTAAGATAATTTTTGGTAAATAATAATTACTGTAAAATGATATAGCAAATAATATAAAGTCTTTATATGTACATATATTTAGATTCAATACACAATTCCAATATATAAAGAATAATATTTAAGATTTTAAAACTTTGTACATGGTTTATGTGAAGTGTGTATTGAGCACTGTAAATAATTCATAAACTTTCAATGTGTGGACCACAAATATCAATGAAACTGAGTTGGTTCTTTGAAAAGATAAACAAGATTGATGAATCTTTAGCCAGACTCACCAACAAACAAAGAGAGAAAACCCAAATAAATAAAATCAGAAATGAAAGAGGCGATATAATAACTGACTCAACAGAAATACAAAGGATCGTAAGAAAATACTATGAGCAACAATATGCCAACAAACTGGACAACCTGGGTGAAATGGACAAATTCCTAGAAGCATACAATCTTCCAAAGCTGAATCAGGAAGAATCAGAAAACCTGAATAGGATGATAACAACTAATGAAATTGAAGCAGTAATCAAAAAACTCCCAGCAAACAAAAGTCTGGGACTAAATGGATTTACAGCTAAGTTTTACCAAAAAGTCAAAGAAAAATTAACATCTATCCTCCCCCAACTATTCCAGAAAATTCAAGCTTTTTAAATAAGGCCAGCATCATCCTAATCCCAAAATCAGATAAAGACACTACAAAGAAAGAAAATTACAGGCCAATATCCCTGATGAACATAAATGCTAAAATACTCAACGAAATATTAGCAAACAGGATCCAGCAATACATTTTAAAGATAGTACACCACACCCAGTGGGATTTATTCCAGGGACGCAAGGTTGGTATAATATTCGCGAATCAATAAATGTGATACATCGCAAAAACAAAATGAAGGACAAAAATCATATGATCATATCAATAGGTGCAGAAAAAGCATTCAACAAAATCCAACACCCTTTTTTTTATAAAACCTCTCAGCAAACCTGGAATAGAGGGAACATACCTCAAGGCCATATATGACAAACCTACAGCCAACATACTCAATGGGCAAAAACTAAAACCATTTCCCTTAAAAAACAGGAATAAGACAGGGTTGTCCATTTTCACCACTCTTACCCAACATAGTATTGGAAGTCTTTGCCACAGCTATCAGACAGGAGGAAAACAAAAAAGGTATCCAAATTGGAAAGGAAGAAGTAAAACTGTCATTAGTTGCAGATGACACGATATTGTACGTAGAAAACCCTAAAGACTCCATCAAAGTACTACTAGATTTGATAAATGAATATGGCAAGGTAGCTGGATACAAAATTAACATTAAAAAATCTACGGCATTTTTATACACCAATAATGAACTCACAGAAAGAGAAACTAAAGAAACAATACCATTTACCATTGCAACTAAAAAAATAAGATACCTAGGAATAAACTTAACCAAAGATGTAAAAGACCTAAACCTGGAAAACTACAGGACACCGAAAAAAGAAACAGAGGAAGATATAAACAAGTGGAAGAATATACCATGTTCATGGTTTGGAAGAATTAATATTAAAATGTCCATACTACCCAAAGCAATCTGTAGTTCAATGCAATTCCTATTAAAATACCAACAGCATATTTCACAGAGCTAGAACAAATATTCCAAAAATTTATATGGAATCAAGGAAGACCCCGAATAGCCACAACCATCTTGAGAAAGAAGAACAGAGTGGGAGGGATCACTTTACTGAATATAAAACTATACTACAAAGCCATTGTAATCAAAACAGCCTGGTATTGGTAAAACAACAGACATATAGATCAATGGAACAGAACAGAGACCCCAGAAATAGACCAAAGCCATTATGGTCAGCTATTATTTGACAAAGGAGGCAAGAGCATACAATGGAGTAAAGACAGTCTCTTCAATAAGTGGGGGTGGGAAAATTGGACAAGTACATGCAAAAAAATAAAATTAGATCACCAATTTACTCCATACACAAGAATAAACTCAAAATGGAATAAAGACTTAAATGTAAGTCCTGAAACCATGAAATCCTGGAATAAAACATAAACAGTAAAGTCACAGACATCTCACATAGCGGAATTTTCACTGATACATCTCCTAGGGCAAGAGAAACAAAAGAAAAAAATGAACAAATAGGATTACATCAAACTAAAAATATTCTGCACAGCAAATGAAAACAGCCTCAAAGTATACTACGCAGCTGTAAAGAAGAAGAATCTCGTACCCTTTGGGACAGTATGGATGGACCTGGAGAATATTATGCTAAGTGAAATAAGCTAGGCAGAGAAAGACAAACATCACATGATCTTGCTTATATGTGGAATCTAGTGAACTTAATAAACTGGTGAACAGAATAGACTCAATTATATGGAAGCATAGATGAGACGGACGAATATCAGAGGGATGGAGGAGGGCGGGTGCGCGGAGGGGGAGAGAGTAACCAAAGAATTTATGTGCATATATGCACAACCTAAGGACATGGACAATGGTGGGGAGAGCGACTGAGGAGGGGGATGGGACCGGGTGGAACAGGTCATTGGGGAGAAAAAGGGACATCTGTAATATTTTAAACAAAAATAAAATTTAAAAATTAAATTAAAACAAGCAAACAAACAAAAACACACAAAAAAACCCCAAAGGAACCCCAAGGTATGGGAGAAGATATTTGCCAGAGATGTATCTGATAAGGGGCTAATTTCCAAAGTATACAAAGAACTCATACAACTCAACACCAGGAAGACAAACAATCCAATTAAAAAATGGGCAAAGAACCTGAATAGACACTTTTCCAAAGAGGACATACAGATGGCCAAGAGACATATGAAAAAATGCTCAACATCATTAATCATCAGAGAGATGCAAATTAAAACCACAATGAGGTATCACTTCAGGATGTGGGGGAAAGGGGAACCCTGGTACACTGCTGGTGGGAATGCAGACTGGTATGGTCACTATGGAAAACAATATGGAGGTTCCTCAAAAAATTAAAAATGGAACTGCCTTTTGACTCAGTGATCCTTCTTTTACGAATATATTCTAAGAATCCTGAAACACTAATCAGAAAGAATATATGCACCCCTATGTTCACAGAAGCACAATTTACAATAGCTAAGATCTGGAAACAGCCCAAGTGCTCATCAGTAGATGATTGGATGAAAAAGCTGTGGGACATTTACACCATAGAATACTATGCAGCTGTAAAGAAGGATCTCTTACCTTTTGGGACTGTATGGATGGACCTGGAGAATATAAGCGAAATAAGCCAGGCAGAGAAAGACAAACATCACATGATCTCACTTATATGTGGAATCTAAGGAACTTAATATATTTATGAACAGAACAGATTCAGTGACATGGAAGCATGGATCAGACTGATGAATCTCAGAGGGAAGGTGGGGATGGGGAGAGATTAACCAAAGAATTTATATGCATATATGCGTTACCCAAGGACACAGACAATGTTGTGGTGAGAGACTGGGGTGGGGGGTGGGTGCAGATTGGAAGGGGTCGATGGGGCATCTGTAATATTTTGAACAATAAAAAACGCCCACTTCAATCAAGAAAAACTACATTGTATATTCTCTTTGCCCCTTTTCTGTCCTTTCTAGTAAGGTACAGGCAAAGTATACAGTAGTATCTCATGCAGATTCCACTCACTTTTCATTTTATAATTCAGGCAAGAGCGGGGTATGATGTTTAAACTCTACAATATTTCTCTTTTTATTGTTTATTTAAAAGAAGGAAATGTTTTCAACTAGCATGTAGCATTTTCTACCATTTTTATACACACAAATATTTCACATACTAATAAGTTTATATTTATACATTCGAATGAATTCAAGGGCCTTAATTAGCTCCAACTTTGATTCCATCTAATTACTATTAGTACTTGAAGTTATTTAAATGTCATTACAAAAAGGTCCTCCATGATCTCAACTTTTCAGTAGCTGAGGTTTGCTTTCCAGTTAGTTTGAATAAGAAACGCTGAATTAATATTAATTTTCTTTAGGGAATCTGGTAGGTGATCAGAACACAAAGTCTGAAGCCAGAGTGCCTGGGGCCAAATCCTGGCTTGCCACCTATAAGTTCTGTGACATCGTAGGCAAGTGAATTAACACAACTGTGCTTCAATTCACTCATCTGTAAACACTGGAATAATAAGAGCACCTATGCCATAGAATTGCCACTATTTATTATTATTTTTAAAAAAATTATCTTTATTGTTGAAAGTATTACAAATGTACCCTTTTCCTTATTGATCCTTCCACCCCACACCAGCCCCTCACCCAGGCCTTCATAAGCAGAGACACAGATATAGTGTGGTGAAATGAGTTAACATTTTAAAGTGCTTGCTACATAGTAATCATTATACACATTTTTTTTCTTCAAATCAACAACTTAAACTCACTGTGTTTGCTTTAATTTCCTTTAGATTTTCATGAAATTAAGTCAACAATGATTACCTGTACCCACTGTTTAGGTTTTTAAAGTCGTTCCCACAGTGTGGCAATGGTTATGGTTTTAGGGAGGACATATTTCATTGCCATGTATTAATTTATGTATTAAATTGCATGTGTTATTAGAAAAAAAACCATAAAAATTAGTACATTAGAGAAGAGGTGGGAGCAGGTGAAGCCCAGGTTCTGTGTTGAGGAAGGGCACCCGGAGGCACCACCATAACCAGGGAGAACAGGAATGTGGGCAATCTTAGATCTCCAGGGCTCATGAAGAGAATGGTCTCCTGAAACAAGCAGATCAGGAGAACCCTACTGTCATGAAGTTGACCCGGCTTGTGAACATTGTGGGTTGCTAAAGCTGTGGTAATGTGGATGCTGCCATCATGTGGACAATATAGTTATGTGGCAGGCCCAGAACTATTGGTCATGTCAGCACCTGAGGTCACCTGGTCTCTCTGAACCTGTTGCCACTATGGTCATGTGGTAGATTCAGCTCTTCAAGTCACTAGAGCATGTGAATTCTTCAACCTTGCCTGCCACATGGATTATTCTTGTCATGTGGCCCCTCCTACCAGCGACATGAGGAAGCCTCAGCCCTTGAAGTCAAGTAAGTGAAGGCGTACTTAGGATCATATGGATATCATGATCATGTATTCCCTTATGGTCACAAGTCAGCCTCAGCTATCTCTACCACATGAAGATTGTGGGCTACCACTCTGCAGATCAGCAAGTCAACAGCCACCTGGCTCCTACCATCATGTGGCTCCTATGCTCACAGGCAGGCAAAGACTTGGCAGTCATGCAAGCTCTACGGCTACCGAATTGCTGTTAGCCACGTTTACCCTAGAGTCACGTACCAGGGTGTGATCACGTGAGACTCAGCTCTCTCAGTCACGTGGGGATTAAGAGCTGCTGAACCCTGGATCCTTCCGCCAGGTGCTGCCTGCCCACACCAGACGCTGAGTCAGGGCTCCATAGCTGCAGGTTTACGTGGGTCCTGCGGTCTTCCGATGTACCCTCCCTCCCCCTGCCATGCTATGGTCCAGTACGAGGGTCTGACCTTTTAGTGTGTGTAAACTCGCCAAAACTGTAGCTCCGCTTAGCTTTCTGAGGAGTTAGACCTGCAGATTCAGAAAACAGTTAAAACTGGTCCGAGCCCTGGCTGAGGGGGAATTTTGGTAAGACTGGCTCAGACCCTAACTTTCCACCCACTCGTATCCTGCCGCGGTGAGTGAGGGGCCATACTAGGTAGGAGGGGCGCCACAGGGTAGGAGGGTCTCGAGACTGTACTAGAAGTTTTCTCAGAGAATTGGTGGTGCAAGAGGACCCCACAGGGGTTTACAGACTTCTCTCAGGGCCCAGGCTCAGGAAATCGGGTAAGACGCCCCCCTTCCCATTTTCCTTCCCATTCCCACATCAAAGCCCTGCTCTTCAGGCAGACTGTTCTGTTCTGGCGGGGGTGGGGGGTGGGGGTGGGGGGTGGGGGGGTGGGGGTGGGGGGTGGGGGGGGAGGATTGGGCAAAAAGAAAAAAAGAGAACTCATGGACTTGGACAACGGTGTGGTGATTTCCGGGGCGGAGGTGGAGGTGGAAGAGGGCGTAGAGGGGACAAATGGTGACGGAAAAAATTAGATTAAATTAAATTTTTAAAAATGAAATATAAAATAAAATGGGCAAGATGTTCTAGCTGTGGCAGGGGTCATTATCATTAGCTACTGCGTGGCCTCATTTCTCAATTTGCCAAAATTCTTGAGGGGAGGGCAGTAAACCAACTGTGTTGCCCCTTCCCCGTTTTTTCTCTGTTGTAGTCTTACACCCTTTCCCTCCTCTCCCCACAGTGACTGGAAGCATTTGGGCAACAAAAAGTAGCTCCCCCATGGTGAAGGACTGGGGTGGGGGAGGGAACCCGGCGGAGGGGGGTAATGGGGGCAAAAAGGGGACATTTGTAATACTCTTACAATAAAGATTTTAAAACATAGCTCCAACATAAAAGAAAAAAAAAACAGCTGGGGATTACTCTGCTTAGGAGTGAATGTAAAACTGAGGAATGAGGGCTTTTGGAAATGGAAGGTGGCCATTTGCTCCACCCTCAATGTTTATACAGAAGAAACATACTCGTGGTGGTTAAGAGTTAGCCAGACCTGAGTTTCAGTCTGCTTGACTGCCGCTTACCAGATGTGCAACTTCAGGCAAACAGTTTACCTCTTTGCACTCAATTTCTCATCTGCAAAATGGGAATAATAATGCAACCTACCTTATAAGGTTCTTCTGAAGATTAAATGAGATGATCTCTGGTTCAAAGAAAACTTTCAGTTTAAAAAACAAAGCCCTGCTCTTGCTTATCATCCTGTCATATTCACTGTCTGTGCAGTGGAATGGCTTACTCTGCCCCCCTCTGACCATATGTTATTAAGGACACCAGAGACCTCTTAGATGCCAATTTGTATAGCCGATTCCAAATCTGATTTTAATTTCTGCCCCTTAGTTGCTGAGAGAGAGAGAGAGAGAGAGAGAGAGAGAGAAGGAAAGAGAAATATTTTTTAAGAAGAATTTGATGTTTTTCAATAAAAATGTGAAAGTAGCAACATGTGAAGATTCAGAATTTATTTCTTATATTTACTTTGCTGCGCAGTAGTTTCTTTCAAATGCATGTGGGCACTGGCTGGGTGACTCAGTTAGTTTGAACGTCATCCTGTACACCAAAAGTGTGTGGGTTCGATTCCCTGTCAGGGCACATACCTAAGTTGCAGGCTGGTTCCCCAGTCAGGGTGCCTATGGCAGGCAACCGGGCAATCTATGTTCCTCTCACAGATAGAATTTTCTCCCAACCTACCTACCTACCTACCTCTCTCTCTCTCTCTCTCTCTCTCTCTCTCTCTCTCTCTCCCACTCTCTCTCTTTCTCTCTCCCTTCCTCTCATTCTCAAATCAATTTTTAAAAAAGGACATATCCTAAGGTGAGGAAAATAAATAAATAAATAATAAATAAATAAATAAATAAATAGCTAACTAGCATGTGGGGTAGGATGCCATAATCTTTTTTTTGTTTGGGATCCCTAAACTGTTTAGTCCAACACTGTTGGATTTTGATTTTCTAACTATTGCTTCTTAGACTCCATGAAAACTCCCTGCTTTTCTTTATGTGGAAAATCATAGTGAATTTATTTTTTTAAAAAACATATTAAATAAAATAATAAGGGATATATTTCATAAAAATCATGTAGATGGTACAGAGTGAGTACAGTTCAGCACATAAAGGATTGTGTTAACATCTATGGGTGATTTAAATATTAAATGTATACACACACTTTGAATAATTATAAAGGCAATGTTTGTTAAAAATACATTTCATTTTCAAAATTGAGCTATCTATCAGCTGTTAAAGTGTGTATCCGTTTTTGGGACACCCTGAATTGTTTGATAAATGGTTAAAGAGTGTTATCACTTTTGCTGTTTCTATTATAATATATCCACTTTATTTTTCTCTCATTTCAGCACTTCCAAGTTTGTTCTACAAGGCACCATGTTCAAGAGACAGCAACAACAAAAATTTGTTCTTCCATTAGTAAGATATGGGACATTTAAAAATGGAGGTAAAAGGATTTTCATATTGCAGTATTTTTAAGATAATATGCTAACATGCAACGTGAGTCTCAAAGAGAGTGGTAGTGTCTTAGTTCCTTCAGGCTGCTGTAACAGAACACTAAAGACTGGGTGGCTTATAAACAGAGATTTATTTCTCACATTTCTGCAGTCTGGGAAGTCCAAGATCAAGGCATGGGCAGGTTCATTGTCTGATGAGAGACCACTTGTTGGTTCATGAGCAGATGTTTTCTTGCTATATTCTCACAAGGCAGAAAAGGCAACAGATCTCTAGGTTCTCCTTTATAATGGCACTAATCCCATTCACGTGGGCACCTCCCTGTCACCTTCAAGTACCATCACATTGGAGATTAAATGGAAACATAGACATTGAGTCTAAAGAAAGTAGTTTCCTCAACTTATATGGGAACAGAACATTTTTCCACAGACCATTTTAGGTAGCAGTGTGTTTTGGAAAACATTTTAGGTGACCCTGTTCAAACTAATTCTCTTCTAGCACATTAATACCCTATTTACTAAGAACAATGTAATGTCTGTTTACTAATATATGTAATCTATGCTACTTATTAAGAAGCTACTTATTTCAGTTTAACTCTCTTTATATTATTTCATTAGTCACTCTCTCTCATGCTTAAACTTTTCACTTGTTCATTCTTTACATACCCCCAATTTATAAGTATGTTTCTGATATCATGATGGCAAGAAATAAGTACATAAGTGGAAGTCATTAGGAAGTCATATATAGCAACAAATATAGTACCTCACTCTTAGAGCAAGATACAACTTATCTGTAAAGATGAACAGATGCAAAATATCTCATTTTGTATCAATTTTCCACACTTTTTCAAAATCAGCTTTTTATCATTTTGAATGATTATAGCTGCCATCTTTCAGTTCCTATTATATGTCAAACACCGTGATAACCTCATCATATAAGTTATTTAATTCTTAGCAAAAATGTTAAGAAGGTATTATTTTAATTTACAGGTGAAATATATGAAACAGAAAAGGCTGGGTTATGCTGTGGTAATAGACAATCCCCAAATGTCAGTGACTTACTCTTCATTCATACCACATGACCATGGCAGGTGCACGTCCATCACAGTATGGTAGATGTTGGGAGTCTGAGCAATTCTTATTGGAGTAACTTGGAGACCCAAACTGACAGAGGAGCCACCATCTAGAAAATTGTTAATGCTGTGCCTGAGGGGAAGAGGGCCCTTGAGTAGGGGGATCACAAATGAACAACCATATGTTCCTCACCCTAAAATAACATGCTAGTCCCACCCTTTAGCCAGAACTAGTCACATACATATCCCCACCTATACAAAGGGGGTCAAGCAAGAAGTAAAGTTCTACCAGGTGCCTGCAAAGGGAGAAATGGAAACACTTGGCTAACAGCACCACTGAATACCACATGATGGAATTGAAGTTCAGATACATTAAGTACTCCCTAAAGTCACATAGGCAGTAAGTGACAGATCACATTCCATATATGTATATTTTTCAAAGTCCATGCTTTTTCTACTCCTACTTTTATCTGCATTTATACTATCTTCTTAAAGGAAGTTCATATATATATTTATACTAGAAATTCCTTTACTACAGTGCTGCAATTCCATCTCCCTTAGTCATCCAATATTCCAACAATAGAATTGAATAGACATGAAGGACTTGATTTAAATCCCCAGGACTGTAATCCACATGTCTTTTCCAAGTAAATAAATGTATTTTATATTTGTATATCCATGCTATTCAAGGACAAAAGTTATAAAAGAAAGCCCGGTGGTAGATGAGCTGTTCACTTGTCATATACTTAATAAAAATAATATCATGCCTTTCTATATTGTCAAGGAAAAAAACAAAAATAAGGGCAAAATTTAATGAAATTGATCACAGGTGTGAAAAAGTTGAAGAAGTGCTAGATGTTAGTGCTTTCAAAATATAAGAAAATAAACCTCTAGCAAGATGGGTCAAGAAAATTGGAAGGCACAGGTAAGCCACTTTTGAATGGAAAAGGCACCCTGCTTGTACTTATAGTAAAAATGTAAAAGATAAGACAATATTATGAAAAAGATACGCTGATAATTTGAAAATTAATATTAAATGGATAAATTCTAGGAAAAACATAACCTTTTTATATTGCTGAAATAAAAATAATAATATTAAGTGCATTTTTGAGAAACAATGTATGAGAAGGCAAAATTATTAGTCAATCTTAGTTATAGAAAGGCAAAAATAGAAATAAAGTACTAGTGAGGTAAATGCAACAATGGTTAAAACAGATAATGCAGCATGACAAAGTTGTACTTATCCCAAACTTTCGATGTTGGTTTAACATTAGGAGATTCATAATGGAATATTACACATTAATAAAATAAAGGAGTAAGAAAAGAGTGACTCACAAAGATTCTGGAGCAAAAAGTCATACAACAATATTCAACAACCAATGAAGATTAAACAAGAACACCAATAACTCTCTCAGCTAACAGAATACAAAAATACTTATTTAAACTGATACCATGTATTTAAAAAATACTACAATGAATGCCACACATAATAGGGAGACATTGAAAACATTCCACTTTAAATGAGAAGCAGCAAAGATGACTCATAAATAATCACTTTTGTTCAAGCTCCTACTGAGTTTCCTAAGCATTAGGTTAAGCTGAAATAAGTACATATATACATAAATTAATAAATGTATATAAGTGAAAGGAAAAGACTAATTGTCTTCATATAAAACTCAAGAGAATGTACAAAAATCATAAATAGCAATAAGTTTATTGGATGTAAGACTAATATATACAAAATAATTGCAACAAATAGAAAATAACATTTTCATTATGAATATACCATTAGCAAGAGCAAAAAAATTGATTCTGTGCACTATACTCTGCATTGGTTAACTTGGCAAGTAGTTCAACACTGGTAAATGCTCATATGATATCCTATGCTAGAGAGATTATAAAGCTTAATACAAGAATAGAGACGTGTGTGTGTGTGTACTGGAATCCCTTGCCTCTAGGGTCCCAAACAGATCGTGTATGAAGCATATGCACCATAGTGACTTAGAGGTCAAACTGAATAATGTGGGAGCCATATCCAGGGTCAGCAATGTATGATAGAAGAGGACTCTGGTATTTATGGGACTGCCGTAGCAGGGTTTCTAGAATTCAGTGTCTGTCATACATGTCAAGTAGCAGGAAGGCAGCAGTGGTGTTTCAGCTATAAGAGTCCCATAGCGTGTGGGCTTCCCTGGCTGTGCAGCATCCAAACCTGCTTATCTGGCCCTAAAAGAGTTTTTGTATACTATGTAATATATTTTATTAAGGATGTCTTATTTTCATGCAGTAGCTAGAATAAGCTCTATCATTAAACAAATGGGAAGTTTGAATAACAGAGTACTTGACACCAAAATTGTTTGCAAGCAAAGGACCCCAAAGGAAATGGGGATCTGGGATAGATTATCAGACCTAGGCAGATATGAATTTTAAGGATCCAGTTGATGTTAGAGGATAAAATATTGGTATTCCAATGGTAGGCAGTGGTAAAACAATTGCAGAAGTTATCACTTGTAGACCTTTTGATTGAAATGCCTTTGAACTCAATTTTGGATGGACCAAGTAGCTGCTGTTAGAGACTCAGAGGACACTCCTTTCCCCACAGCATTGGGGAATGTATTAATGCGGGGAATATCTTCATTTTGAAGTGTTCTGAAGTGGCTGACTTATGTAGGCTTCAGATGAGATGGGCAATACTACCATTGACATGGCTCCCTTAGTTCAGTGGCTATGTTAGAATCCTGGAGTCATAGGCCAAGGAAAAACACTTAACCTCCCAGGTCAAGGGGAGTGCTGTTTAACTAAATAGGCAGCAAGGATGGAGGGTAGTGACATTGATTTGAGCTATCACAACCTTTGAAGATGGCTTATTTGGTCAAAAGATCCCTTGGATCTTGAAATACCTGAACATTCACAAAAGTTGCATTTGATCAGTGTAAAGATAAATAAAATATAATAATAAAATATAAGAAATTGGAGGTGAATTCAGAGGAATGGTGGCATGAGAGATCTCCTTGGCTTTTCCACCTGAAATTTCAACAAGTTAACCAACTATAACTCAACAAAGAATTCCCTATTTAGTATAGAGGTATGCCTGAGAGACATGTGCATTGAAGCATCTGAAGGTAGACAACTGGGAATAAACAGGGAGGCAAGAAGGGAGGAAAATTCAGATGCAACCTTGCATCAAGGAGCTCATGGTTCGGCCTAGAGAGGAGAAGAAGCCAGTGGTAGCAGGCACTTCCTTCAGCTGGGAGGAACAGAGGGTCACAGTGAGTAGTCCAGCAGGATGAACAGAATGAACAGTGACTGAACCAGCACAGAAAGCAAGGCAAGGACAGAGCCCAGGGGTTCTGCTGTGTGGCAGTCTTCTGCCAAGTGGTGGTGTTTCAGACAAAGAAAAGCTGCTATAGAGTCCTGCTGCCCCTTGGACTTCCAAAACCCACCTCCCATTGCCCTTGGTGTTGGGTCAAGGGACACATTATCTGTAAACTGAGAACTCTTTCAGTAGAACCACTGTTTCCCTCTGTGATTGATCTCTAGGTGGGGCACTTGGGGGGGCCCTGCAGAAGTCTGGGGTTGTCATTATGGTGAGGGCAAAGCAAACCTCACCCCCCAAGCAGCGTGGCTGTACTGTCTTACAGAAGCCATGGAGGTCAAGTCTGGGAGATCACAGAGGTAAAAATCTTGTGATTCAGCACCATCTACTGGAAAATAGTAGAAAGACCTCTTCAGAGAAAGCTGCTATGGAAGGGCTAATAATGCATACATATATACATGCCTAGACAAAGAAAACCAGCAAATATCATGAATAACATGGTAACAAGGAAGATCAGAAAGAAAATGAAAAATCCTTAGAAAGCAATCTGGAATGCATGGAAATATGTGATATAAATGACAGAGCTTTTAAGATTGCAGTTCTGAAAATACTCAATGAGATATGAGAAAATAGGCAATTCAATACACTCAGAAAACAAATTAATAAAACAAGTACTTTACCAAAGAGATTGAAACTATAAAAAGGAACCAATCAAAAATCCTGGAAATGAAGCATGCAATGGAGATTAAGAATGAGCTACAGAGCATAGGAAACAGAGCCAACCAGATGGAGGAAAGAATTAGTGATATCGAAGATAGGCATCTAGAAGTGACACATAGGGAAGAAGAGAGACACCTGAGCATAAAGGAAAATGAAAGAGCTCTATGAGAACTAGCTGACTTCATCAGAGAAAGCAATATTAGAATAATAGGCATTCCATAAGAAGAGGAGGAGAAGGGAATGGAGAACCTATTCAAACAAATAGTGGATGAGAACTTCCCAAACCTATGGAAAGAACTAAATCCTTGAATCCAAGAAGCAAACAGAACACCTAATTACCTCAATTCAAAGAGGCACTCTCCAAGGCACATTGTATTAAAACTGTCAAAAACTAATGACAAAGAAAAAAATGTCAAAGCAGGCAGGGAAAAGAAGGAAGTTACCTACAAAGGAAAACCCATCAGAATATCATCTGACTTCTCAGCAGAATCCCTACAAGCCAGAAGAGAGTGAAACCAAATATTCAAATGTCTGAAAGAGAGAAATTACCAGCCACAAATAGTGTATCCAGCAAAATTATCCTTTAAATATGAAGGAAAAATAAAGACTTTCCCAGACAAACAGAATTTGAGGGACTTTATCACCAGACAACTTCCATTGCAAGAAATACTCAAGGGAGTTATTTTACCTGAAACAAAGGACATAAGGTCACAACACTACAAGTAAGATCACACACAAAAAACCTTACGGCATAAACAAGGATAATTTGTGACAACAAAAACATAAAGGGGGAGGGGGTAAAGGTCTGAACTGCAAAGGAGGATGAACATCAGATGCACTCAAAAGAAAAAATAACTGTATATATGTAACTTTATTTTTTATAAACTTAATGGTAACCATACACAAAAATCCCCAAACTAAGACACAGAGCTTAAAAAAAGAGTAAATAGAAGAAAGAAGTATGGAATACCAACAAACAAAAACAACACACAGCAACAGAAAGGAAAAGAAACTATGGAGGCACAGAGCTACCAAAAAACAAAGATAAAATGGCTATAGGAAATCCTCATACACCAATAATTACCCTAAATGCAAATTGACTGAATTCATCAATAAAGAGGCACAGAGTAGCAGAATGGATCAAAAAACAAAGCCCAGCCATATGCTATCTGCAAGAGACACACCTAAGCTGGAAAGACAAAGGTAGATTCTAAGAAAAAGGGTGGAAAGTGGCTCGGCTGGTGTGGCTCAGATGGTTGAATGTTGTCCCATGCACCAAGAGGTCACAGGTTCAATTCTCGGTCAGCGCACATGCCCAGGTTGTAGGCTTGATCCCCAGTAGGATGCATGCAGGAGGCAGTTGATCGATATTTCTCATTGATGTCTCTCTCTCTCTCTCTCTCTCCCTATCTAAAAATCAATAAAAACATATAAAAAAATAAAAGGGTGGAAAACTATTCTCCAAGCAAAAACATCTACAGAAAAGCAGATGTAGCTGTACTTATATCTGACAAAATAGATTTCAAGATAACAAGAGACAAAGATGGACACTTTATAATGATAAAGAGGACACTGCTTCAAGAAAACAACACTTCTTAATATATATGCACCTAACCAGGGAGCACCGAAATATATAAAGCAACTACCCACAGAACTGAAGGGAGAAACAGATCAAAACACAATCACAGTTGGGGACCTTAATTCTCCATTGACAGCTCTTGATAGATCATCCAAACAGAAAATCAATAAGTAAATATCAGCCATAAATGACACACTAGATCAAATGGACATAACTGACATTTACAGAGTCTTTCATCCCAGAACATCACATTATACATTCTTCTGCACACATGGAACATTCTCAAGGATAAACCATATGTTGGGTGGCAAAACTAGCACCAACAAATTCAAATTCAAAAAGATTGAAATTATACCAAGCTTATTCTCTGACCATGATGCCTTGAAATTAGAAATCAACTGCAAAAAGGAAGTAAAGAAACTCACAAATACATGGAGATTAAACATACTACTAAAAAGTCACTGGGTCAAAGAAGAAATAAAATGTGAGATCAAAAGATACATAGACATAAATGAGAATGACAAAAAGACATATCAAAATTTCTGGGATACAGTGAAAGGAGTAATAAGAGGGAAGTTTATATTATTGCAGGCCTATCACAAGAAACGAGAAATCTCAAGTAAACAAACTAACATTACATCTTAAAGTACTAGAAAAAGAAGAACAAAAACAACCCAAAGTCAGCAGAAGAAAGGAAATCATAAAAATTAAGGCAGAATTCAATGAAATAGAGAACAAAAAGACTAAAAAAAAATTAATAAGAGCTGGTTCTTTGAAAAGATTAATAAAAATTGACAACCCTCAGCTAGACTCACTAAGAGAAAAGATCCGTATAAACAAAATCAGAAATGAAAATAGAGAAATCACCTCAGACATCACAGATATGCAAAGGATCATAATAGAATACTATGAAGGACTATATGCCACCAAATTCAATAACCTAGAAGAAATGGATAAGTTCCCAGAAATATATAACTTCCTAGACTAAATCATGAAGAATTGGAAATTCTAAATAGACTGATCCAGCAGTGAGGAAATTGAAACAACCATCAAAAACTTCCCAAAAATAAAAGTCAAATACCAGATGGTTTCACCAGTGAATTCTACCAAACTTTCAAAGAAGATTGAAAACCTAGCCTTCTAAAACTGTTTCCAAACAATATTGAAGAAGAGGCAATACTTCCTAACACGTTTTATGAGGCCAATATAACCCTGGTACCAAAACCCGGCAAGGATAACACACACAAAAAGGAAACTACAGACCAATATCTCTGATAAATACAGATTTTAAAATCCTAAACAAAATACTAACAAATTGAATACAACAATACATAAAAAAAAAATAATATATCACCAGCAAGTGGGGTTCATTCCAGGTGCACAAGGATGGTTCAACATAAGTAAATAAATAAATGTAATACACCACATTAACAAAAGAAATGATAAAATCATATGATTTTATCAATAGATGCAGAAAAGGCATTTGATAAGATACAACATCCATTTATGATTAAAAAACTCAATAAAATAGGGATAGAAGGAAAGTATCTTAATATAATAAAGGCCATATACAATAAACCCTCAGCTAATATCACACTCAGTGGTGAAAAACTGAAAGCTATTCCTCTGAGATCAGGAACAAGACAAGGATGTCCACTCTCACCACTCTTATTCAACATAGTTCTGGAAGTCCTAGCCAGAGCAATAAGGCAAGAGAAAGAATGAAAAGGCATCCAAATAGGGAAGGAAGAAGTAAAACTCACTTTTTGCGGATGACATGATCCTGTATATAGAAAACCCTAAAGACTCCACCAAAAACTATTAGAAACAATAAACAAATACAGTAAAGTTTCAGGATACAAAATCAATGTACAAAAATCCATGGCCTTCTTGTATTTTAACAATGAAACTTCAGAAAAAGATGAAAAAAAACACAAACACAATTCCTTTTGCAATTGCAACCAAAAGAAAAAAATACCTTGGAATAAACTTAACAACATGAAAGACCTATATTCCAAAAATTACAAAGCATTATTAAAAGAGATTGAAAAAGACACAACAAAATGGAAAAATATCCTGAATTCATGGATTGGAAAAATAAACATAGCTAAAATGGCCATATTACCAAAGCAATATACAGATTTAATGCAATCCCCATCAAAATGCCAATGTCATTTTTTAAAGAAAATGAATGGGAAGTCATCAGATTTGTATGGAACCCCAAAAGACCCCAAAAAGCCAAAGCAATCCTGAGAAAAAAGAATGAAGCTGGAGGTAATATGCTACCTGACTTCAAATTACACTACAAAGCTACGATAATCAAAACAGCATGGTACTAGCACAGAAACAGACACACAGATCAGTGGAACAGAATTAAAAGCCCAGATATAAAACCACATGTGTATATGCAGGTAATTTTTGACAAAGGTGCCAGAAACACACCATGGAGTAAAAGATAGTCTCTTCAATAAATGGTACTGGGAAAATTGGAAAGCCACATGCAAAAAAATAAAACTGACTTACGGTTTGTCCCCATGTACAAAAATGAACTAAAAATGGATCAAAGACCTAAATATAAGATGTGAAATAATAAATTACATAGAATAAACTATAGGTACTAAACTTATGGACCTTGGTCATTGAGAACATTTTATGAACTTGATTCCAAAGACAAGGAAATTAAAGGCAAAAATAAATGCATGGGACTATATCAAACTAAAAAGTTTCTGCACAGCAAAAGAAACTGAAAACAAAACAAAGATACAGCCAACCTAATGGGAGATGATAATTGCAAACAATAGCTCCAATAAATGTTTGCTAGCCAAAATATATAAAGAATTCATAAAATTCAGCATCAAACAAAAAACCCAATTAAAAAAATGGGCATAAGACCTGAACAGATACCTCTCCTAAGAAGACATAAAAACAGCCAATAAGTATATGAAAAGATGTTCAACCTCACTAGCTATTAGGGAAATGCAAATCAAAGCTACAATGAGATACCACCTCACACCTGTTAGAGTGGCTATTATCAACAAGACAAGTAATAACAAGTGTTGGAGAGGTTGTGGAGAAAAGGGAACCCTCATTCACTGCTGATGGGAATGTAGACTGATACAGCCACTCTGGAAAAACATCTGGTGATTCCTCAAAAAATTAAGAATAGAGCTACCGAGCTGCCTTTTTCCCAGTGATCCCACTTCTAAGAATATATCCTAAGAATCCTGAAACACTAATCAGAAAGAATATATGCACCCCTATGTTCATAGCAGCACAGTTTACAATAGCTAAGATCTGGAAACAGCCCAAGCGCCCATCAGTAGATGAGTGGATAAAAAAGCTGTGGGACATTTACACCATGGCATACTACACAGCTGTAAAGAAGAAGGATCTCGTACCCTTTGGGACACTATGGATGGATCTAAAGAATACTATGCTAAGTGAAATAAGCCAGGCAGAGAAAGACAAACATCACATGACCTCACTTATATGTGGAATCTAAAGAACTTAATACTGATGAACAAAATAGATTCAATGACATAGAAGCATAGATCAGACTGACGAATGTCAGAGGGATGGAGGAGGGCGGGCGGGAGGGGGACAGAGTAACCAAAGAATTTATATGCGTATATGCACAACCCAAGGACACGGACAATGGTGGGGAGAGGGACTGGGGAGGGGGTTGGGACAGGGTGGAGTGGGTCATTGGGAAGAAAAAGGGACATCTGTAATATTTTAAACAAAAATAAATAAATAAAATAAAATAAAAAAGAATAGAGCTACTTTATGACCCAGCAATCCCTCTCCTGGGTATATACCCGAAAAACTTGAAAATATGTATTTGCAAAGATGTATGCACCCCTATGTTCAATGCAGCATTATTCACAGTTTCCAAGACATGGAAACAACCAAAATGTCCTATGATATAGGATTGGATAAAGAAGATGTGGTATAGCTTGCCCGGGCATGGCTCAGTGGTTGAGCATTGACCTGGGATCCAAGAGATTGCGGTTCAATTCCTGGTCGGGGCACATGCTCGGGTTGTGCGGGCTCGATCCCCAGTTGCAGGTGTGTAGGAGGCGGCCGATCAATGACTCTCTCATGATTGATGTTTCTATTTCTCTCTCCCCCTTCCTCTCTCTGAAATCAATAAAGATATATTTTTTAAAAAGATGTGATACATATATACAATGGAATACTACTCAGCCATAAAAAAGATGAAATACTGCCATTCGCAACAACATGGATGGACCTTGAAAATATTATGCTAAGTGAAATAAGTTAGAAAAAGCTAACAACAATATGATCTCACTAATATGTGGAATATAAAACTGAAATTCATAGACACAAACAGCTGTGTGGTGGTTGCCAGAGGGAAGGGGGTGTTGCTGTGGAAGGTGAAGTGGGCCTAATATATGGTGATGGAAGATGATTTGATTTTGAGTGGTGGACAAATAGTGCAATATACAGATCTTGTAACATAAAAACCACTACTTGAAACTTACCTGATCATATTAACCAATGCCACTCAATAAATTTAATTTAAAAAAGAAAAGAAAATGGAAGAAAAGAAAATATAAATAAACTCTAGGTCTGGGGACTTGAGCCATCTTGACAGCGAATGATGATCCTTTACTTAATTCCCACACCTGGCCCAGAAAGCCATGAAGGAATAGAGTGCTTGGGGAAGATCCTACAATGAAGTCACAAGTATCTATAGTAAATCTTCTTCCTGGGCTTTGCCAAAGGGACCTCCACCATTTACCAGAGTTACTGTGCACTTGCTCTAAGGACACTGGTTCTAAGGCACAGCTGGACAAAGTTCTTCTGGAAAGGGTCAGATCATACATATTTGAGGCCATGTGGGTTATTTGGTCTTTGTTGTAACCATTCAACTCTGCTACTGTGGAGTGAAAGCCACAATAGAGACAGAATGGCAGTGTTGCAGTAAAACTTAATGTATGGATGCTGATGTCTAAATTTCAAATAATATTCACTTGTCAAGAAATATCATTTGTTTGATTTTGCAAAAATTCAAATATATAAAAACCACTCTTACAGGCTCCACAAAAACAAGCCACAGACCAGGTTTCGCCCATGGGCCATAGTTTCCCAGTCCCTGATCAAAGCTAATGCAATCACTAGTGCCCCAAAACAACACTGAGTGGAAATTCAGGAAAATAATGTGGCAGCCATTCCTAGGAACTTCTGGTAAGCATACCCCAAAAGCTGATATTTTAACACAGTGGTGTTCAGTCTTGGTTGCATACTACAGTCACGTGGAGAGTTTAAAAATTTGCCTGGGCCTGACCCCTATTCTGCTTTAATTGTGGGTGTAGATTGGTGCTAGTGATTATTTCAGTCTCCTCATGTGACTGAATTGTTTAAACAAGTTTGAGAACTACCTTAAAATTTTCAGTGTTGAATTTGACCCCAAAAGCAAGAGAAGTAAAGACAAAAACAAATGAATGAGACTATAGCAAAGTAAAAATATTGTGCACAGCAATAGAAACCAACAACAAAACAAAAGCAACCAAAGGAATAAATGATATTTGCATGCAACAGCTCCAACAAGGGGTTGCTATCCAAAATATATAAAGAATTCATACAACTCAACACTAAACAAACAAACAATCCAATAAAAAAATGGGCAGAGGACCTGAACAGACATCTTACCCAAGAAGACATACAAATGGCCACCAAATATATGAAAAGATGTTCAACTTCACTAGCTATTAAGGAAATGCAGATCAAAACTACAATGAGATACCACCTCACACTTGTTAGAAACAGTTCCCAAGGAGTCTTAGAAAAGAGAGACAGCACAGGGGAACAGTGTGCAGTGAGGGGTCTCTTTGAAAGATGGCTGGAGTTCAGAGCATCTTGGTCCTGGACACTGTACCCATCACTGCCTAACAGCCTTTGAGTGAGTCCCGTCCTAAGGCTCACTTCAACTCTAACACAGAGTCACACATTATTGGCTCTAGGCATAGGGTTTGAGGTCAGCTTGGTCAGGGTTTGAATCCTAATGATAAATTTTATGCTCTGGGTCAAGTAACTTTGACCTCATGGTGACTCACATAAACTTTTGTCCTTAAATTTGGGATAGTACTAGTGTTATATCCTGAGGTAATTGCAAGAACTGAGATAATATATGGAACTACCCTGAAAGTGCCTGGAGAAATGCCTGTGACTTAATAAGCCTCATAAATATCTTAGCTATTACTAAGTTAGGTACTTAGCACAAAGTCTGGTGTTTAGTAAGGGAAGAATATGTGTTATTTATATTCACTGTTACAAGTCCCCTGGAAAATGAAAAATAACAGATGGGTGTATGGAAGAAGGTTCTGGTGTCAGCTGTTAACATCTGACATGATTCAACACCTTTTCATAATAATTTAAAAAACCACACAAACAAGGAATAAAAGGAAACAACACTAACCAACAGAGAAATGCAAATAAAAATCATAATGGGTCAATGATAAAAACAATACAATATGTGTCCTAGCTGGATGTCTCATTTAGTTGGAAAGTCATCCTGTACACCAAAAGATTGTGGGTTTGATTCCCAATGAGGGAACATATCCAGATTGTGGATTTAATCCTCAGTTGGGGTGTGTGAGCGAGGCAACCAATCAATATTTCTCTCTTACATCTTTGTGTGTGTCTCTCTCTTCCTCTCTCTCTAAAAGGATCAATTTTTAAAAACCCTATTTTTAAAAAATCAAGGATATAAGAGATCAGAATATTGCAATTTCACTTCCAGTGCCACCCATGAAAGGCCTCAAAGGCTGTGAGTTATAGGATTATCCTGACAGCGGGCCACACAGTGACAGCAATGACTCCCTAGAGGAGTTCATCTGAGGCCCGGTTGTCATCAGTACATTGCGGAATAATCAGTAATGAACAGAATTTTACTCATAAGTGGTCTTGAGGCAATATGGAGTAATTAATATACAAAGTGTATAACACAAATCTATGGAACATTAAATATGACACCCCCACAAGAAGCTGGTTTCTACAGCTTAATTCCCGTAATCTTTCTGACCCCAAAACCACCAGTGTTGTTGTCTGCTGGTACAGTGTTTCAGTTGAATGTGGTAAAAATAAAATACCTCAGTGAATCCACATATGAGAGAGAGAATTGAGACTACCTTATTTCTGTAGATGCCAAAAACTGCCAAATCCTTCCACATGTTAAATTACATGTTGGCAGGAGTGTGGGGGGAGGGGTGGACAGCAGCACAACTCCTAGGAGTGAATACCCAGTGCAACATAACCAAGACACTTTATGAGCATACCTGTGGCTACGATCTCCAATAAAGTAGAAAACATACAAGAGACTTCTTAAAGAGAGGCTTTACACAATGATAAAAGGACCAATCCACCAGGGAGACATAATGGACCTAAGTGTGTATGCACCAAACAACAGAGCCAAAGAGTACACGAAGCAAAAACTAATGGAGCTGAAAGTAGAAGTAGTCAAGTCCACTATGATAGTCGGAGCCTTCAACACCCACTCTCAGCAAGAATTTCTAGAGAGAAAATCAGCATATAGAAGATCCTAATAACAATAAACTAACAGGATTTGTGTGACAAATAGAACACTCCACGTAACAGCAGCAGAATACAATGTTTTTCAAGTATCTATGTAACATTCACCAAGACAAGCCATCTTCTGGGCCACCAAAGAAATCTCCACAGGTTTAAAAAGAATTGAAATCACATGGAGTATGTTCTCTGACCATAGAGGAATTAAATGAGAACTTGATAATAGAAAGAGAAAAGAAGAATCCCTAGATATTTGGAAATGGTAATGGAAACATCATTCCAGTTTGTTGTCCAGACCCTTGTTATAAAGAGCTGAGGTTAGAAAGAGCTGTCTCCTGAACTCAAAGGCATTTCAGTGGGCAAAGAGAAAGCTCACTCTGGATGTTTCAAATAGAGTATTTTTGGGGACATGGCAGGTGGGAGGAAGACAGTTTAGGAGGCTAATACTTCTGTTCCACCTGACATTAAAGCTTGTACTGCAGCAGCAAAGAAAGCACAGCTTGCTGAGTGTTAGTGGAATCAGTGTGGTGGCTGACTGGGTTTGGGAAGCATGAGAGAGGTTGCTTCCCATGTATTGGTGGGGTTGTTAGAGAGCCCTTATGGAAGAGTCACATGACTTCCTGATGTATGGCTGGAGTTCACTCTAATCCATGGATGCATACACCTCTGTTCTTTATAAATCCTGATCCATTTTTAAAGGGTTCAACACAGTGAGCTCCTTCTCTTCCCCTCTCCCATCCTCCTGCTGTTCTTACTCCTCCTTCCTCATCCTGCATGATTTCTCCCCTCATAGCACCATCTGTCAAATAAGGCTCTACTATCTGGACAGGCAGAGGTGTTTCCTTTTTGGGGTTTATGGGTCTGGTCTCTTACAGCAGGTTGGCACTTTGCTGCCCTCACATGGCACTAACCTAAGGCATGGTACATGATAAGTGGCCACAGACGTGTTTCCAAACTTGTATTTTTGTTCCTTGTTTCAGAAAACAATGATGGTGGTAGCTCACCTCAAGGGAAAAAGAAAGGCTGGAGTTTTTTTCGAGGTAATTTTGGCAAGAGGACTTGTCTTTATCAACATGGTGGGTATGGACTTCAGCCTTCACACCTCCAGAAGGATGATGGAAACATGGAGATGAGGGGAGTGCAGAAGTACCAAGTCAGACAGTAAGTGACCCAGCAGCCTGGTTTGCATGTAGCAGCCCATGGGACTGTGCAACTCCTTCTCTGCCCATGGTTTTCTTTTTCTTCTCTCACTGGAAAACTGAAGAATTCCAGAAGTGAAATCATGGTTGAACAATGCTAATTATGGTCCTGGTGTCAGAGATGTAAGGATATATAGAAGACTTTCTTAACATTCATGGCCACCCTTTTTCTCTGTACTTCCCTCTTACAGCACACCCTATACCATACAACAAAACAAAAGGGCCGTAAAATTGCGTAACAAATGCTGTAGTGATATTACTGTGTGGAGAGGTAGAAAACCTCTGGAAAGAGAAATGGAGAAGAACACACAAGATGAAACCACAGGGAGATGGTTCAAGATCACAGTGAGTATCATGGCAAAGTCTGTGCTAAATGAGATATCCTGGAACCTTATAAAAGGAAGACCACATTAAACACCTTACATTGCTTACTTGGATGAGAGATTTTGAATGAAGAAAAAGGGATGTATGAAATTGACATTTAGAACAAAGATGATAAATCGTGCCAGTGGTCCTCTCTTTAGAAGCACTTTAAGGTTCTGTAGAAGTTTGGAAAAGAACAAGGTGTTGGGTCTGTTCTCCAGCCTTAATTCTATGTTGTCTCTCCTCTCTCTATCTCTCCTTCTGACCCTTAGATTCCCTATGGAAGAAAGTATGACAAGACATGGCTGATGGATTCAATCCAGAGTCATTGCAGTGTTCCCTTCACTCCAGTGGATGTAAGAGAGGATGCTGAAGACAGATGAGGGGGCACAGGGAAGGGGGAGAACCTGGCTCAGCTTGGGCCATTGGCCTCTGACACTATTGTTGTTGCCTTCAATCCTTGTAGTTTCACTATGTGAAAAACAAGGCCCAGTTCTTTGTCCAGGATGCTAGTGCTGTCTCTGCACTGAAGGACGTCAGCTACAAGATTTGTGATGAGGAGAACCGAAAGGTATTTGTAGAGGTCATTATCTGTACTTAGTCCCTGGGCAGGAGGACAGGCAGAGCTGGTTACCTTCTGTAGGACTAGAGTTCTTGTTGCTTACCCCACTTCTTCCTGCAGATAGCTATCTTTGCCAATACTTCGGCTGTGCCCTACTCTGTGCAGGACAAACTGGAGCCAGAAGAAATGGAGCAGCTAAAGGTAATGCACAGTCAAGGCATATGTGTGCCCATACCCAGACCCACTTATTCCTCCTCTAGCCCCTGACTTCCCTGTTCCCACCACAGCTTTAGAGCTCTCTCTTCATCTCACTCTGCAGCTGGCCATGAGCAAACGATATGATGTCTCCCAGAAAGCTCTTGACCTCCAGAGTCTCCGCTATGACCCAGGTACAACTGACAGTAATAATTCTAGGGCAGGTGAGGGCAGAGGGTTCTGCCTGGGAGGGAGGGAGACTTAAGGATGGTAATGAAGGAGAGGTTGTGTTGCTCTTGGACCCCTCTCAGCCTTGTGATTCTGTACTCTCACCTTCTTGAAGGTTTTGCATATCTTGATATTGATATAATCCTGAATCGGAGAAACTGCATGGCTGCCACCTTGCAGATCATCGAAAAGAATTTTCCTGAGGTGAGGCCTTAGAACCAGTGCTGGTGTTATGGTAGGGGGTGGAAGAGATGGGATGCAGGGCATACTTGTCTCTGAGGTCCTAGATAGTAAGCATCATGCTAACTCTTCTTCCCCAAAGCTGTTGTCCTTGAACTTGAGCAACAATAGACTGTACCAGCTGGATGGCCTGTCTGATATTACACAGATGGCCCCCACAGTCAAGATTCTGAACCTCTCAAAAAATGAGGTGAGAAGAGGGACAGAGCAAAGTTGGGTTGAGAGTGGATGGTAATGGTTATCAGAGTGATGACAGTGGGCAGACAACAGTACCTGTAGGGAAGGGAGGGGGCTGTGGTTGCAGGAGCCCAGATGTCCCTCTTTTCCGGGGACCATTTTTCAGTTTTCCTCCCCATATTTCTCAGCTGAAATCCACCTGGGAGTTGGGAAAGATCAAAGGCCTGAAGCTCAAAGAGCTGTGGCTGGAAGGGAACCCTTTGTGTGGCACCTTCAGAAACCAGTTCACCTACATAAGGTCAGTGTGAACACCTGTCACCCTTAATGGGAACATTTGACCTCCAGGACCCTGAACTACCCCTGACAGTGCCCTGCCTCAGAAAGTGGCAGCCCTGGACCTCTGGGAGGACTAGAGGACCCAACTTCTCTTCTCTCTGACCCTTGCCTGTGCTGAGATGTCTCCTACCCTTCCTCTGACCTGCTCACTTGTTCTTGTGGTCTGGGGTCTGGTTCCCAACTCTGCATCTAGTTTTCTCTAGCATGCCCACCAAGAGTGTGTCCCAGGATGCAGGGTTACCTCCTCACCAGGACTAAGAGTGTTGAGCCTTGAGGCAGATACTGCTGATATGGGCTGAGGAACATCCTCCACCCCAGAATCATGCTGAGAGAGTCCTTTCTGCTTCTGAGAGGATACAGAGTATCCCTAACTTGTTCTGGGAGGACCCTTCTTTCCCTTGCACATAAAGGGTCGCCCCTAGAATGGCAGGTTGACATGGGGACTTCCCTGCCCCATACCAAGGAACCAGGCCCTGGGTGGCTGTCATTATGACATCTGTTTCTTTAGTACAATACTAGGGAGGGGTCATACTTGGTAGAATCCAGAGTTTCCTGAGTCAGGGCAAGAAGTGAGCCACTAGCAGAAGGCCTCTCGAGGCAGCAGTGGAAGGCAGAGGCCAGAGGGGTTTGAGGAGAAAGAAGAACAGTCTTTTCAGGGGCACTGCCCCTTCCTGCACACATCACATCACCTGCTTGGTCCTTCAGAGGAGCCTTGGGAAGCCTGAAACAGGTAGGATTCTTCATGCAAGGAACCAACTAAGACAGGCACAGGTGCACAGGTGCAATGAGGAGAGAAGGTGGTGATCACATGAGGGGGCTACAGACCTCCCACCCCAAATTGAGCTGGGGAGAATCCTTTACTCCTTCTAGGGAAGATTTCTTGATCCAGTCACTAGTGTGTTTCCCATGCCCAGTTCAGATTGAGTCCCACAGGTAACAAAGGCTCAACTAACATCCCATGACCCTGAGAACAACAGGTGCGTGCTTACCATTCCAACCTGGAGACCCAGGGCCAGCCCAGGGAAGGTGAAGGAAAGGGCTGCTGCAGGGGAGCCATGTCTCCATTCTTCTCTCTTCTTCCCTGACCCCACCCCTACTGCCAGGGCAGAGCTTCTTTCCCTTTCCTTTCCTTTCTTTTTCTTTCTCTTTCTCCTTTGTTTTTACTCCTCCACATCTTTCCAATCTCTGCTCCTGTCTTCAGTCTCTTTCTGTTTTCATCCCCCTTCCTTTCCCTCCCTGCCTCCTAATCCCTCACTCACCTCCTTGCCCCAGCATCCCGGGTCATCCATGGGGCATGTCTGGTTCCTGGCAGGATGCTGGGCCCCCAATGAGGTAACAGACCCCTGGGTCCCCACCCCATTCCCTCTTCTCTTTGGAGCTATCAGTGGGGGCTTTGAGGAAGGAAGGGAGGCAGGGAGGGGGAAGAAGCCCTGCACTCTGGGATCCAAATGCTGTGTTTTGTGGCACTGGAGAAGGAGTCAGGGCCCTTTAGGAGGGAGCTAACCAGGAGGATGGAATGGGAGATGGAGAGGAAGAAAGAGAAGGAAAAGGTGAGGGAGGGAGGAAGGAAGGGACGTAATATGAAGGTGCAGGTGTGGAGAGAGATGAAGAGACTGCATTTCAGAGATTCCATTTGGCAGATGGTCAGTGATCAGCAGGGAATGGACCCAGAAGCCTTGAAATCAGAGGCTGAGGATGGTAAAGGGCAGAACAGCTGTTTCTGTGTATGCCATGAGTGTTTTAAGTAAATGGAAACTTTGCAACCCAAACTATCAACCACTTCTTTTTATTTTTGGATTTGGACAGTGTCATCAGGAAATGTTTCCCCAAGTTGTCACGCTTGGTAAGTACCTATATTCATCACTGTCTCTTACTAACATTGATGATCTCCACATCTGCCCTCAAGCCCTTTGTGTCTTGCCAAGATGACATGTTTGCATCAGAGTCTTATCCATTTGGGGGGACATGGACTCCTGGAAAGGGCACGAATATGAATGATCTCTGTGAAAATACACACACACACACACACAGAGAGAGAGAGAGAGAGAGAGAGAGAGCGAGTGAGAGAGCGCACAAAGGAGGGAAGAAAAGAGAGAAAAACAGACTCACATATACATACACACAAGTTGCCTAAAACAGTAGAGACGTCCAGGACCTCTTGCTGCAGACACCCACTGGAATCTTGCCCATGGAATTTCCAGGGCCCTTTCACTCTTGACTTCTGACTTCACTATCTCCTGGGCCCTTGCTTTCCCCTAATCACCCAGGACCACCTCCCTGGTCTGCACTGCTAACTTATCTTCCTGTCTCCAGGATGGCCAGGATTTAGTTCCACCGATTACTGTTGACATTGACAGACCCCACTTAATAAAACCCGTCAAGGTGAGGAATAAATATCAACACTTGGGCTATTGTAAGGGAGGCTTTATCAGCCACATGGTCTCAAATGCCTTTGATTCCAGGAAAGCTGTGAAGTATTTGATGTTCTGAAGACTCAAGTCCAGCATTTCCTGCAGCAGTAAGTACTCCTGTGACCACCAAAAAATGGGGAAGGCTGGGACAGTCTGGGCCACCCAAGCACAGGTATGCTCCTGAGAGTTTTCAAGTCCCCTTTGAGGTCCAGTCCATAGAGATAGACTGCCTTCATTATCCCCTCACAGATATTACTTGATCTATGACTCTGGAGACAGACAGAGTCTCCTTGGTGCTTATCACGATGAGGCCTGCTTCTCCCTGACCATTCCCTTCACTCCAGATGATCCAGCCCCGTGAGTATCGCAACTCAGACTTTGATTCTGGGGCATGTGTCTCCCCAGCAGAAACTGGTCAGCTCATGGAAACACACACACTGGCCAGACCACCACATCCTATTCCTCTTTTTCTCCTAGAAGCAGCTTGTTTGAGTACTTCAAGGATAATAGGAATATGAAGAACCTCAAGGACCCCAGTGCGTGTGGGATGGGGAATATTGGGCAGGGCAATGGGGAATGAAAGGTCAGTCATAGGGCCCAGGGTGTGGCAACCTTGACCTTTGCTGTCCATCCCTCATAGACCTGCGTTTTCAGCTGCTGAAATGTACAAATCATGACGTTGTGAGCTACCTGCGTATATTGCCCAGAACTCAGCATGACCTCAATTCCTTCGTGGTGGACATGTGGTTTCAGTCGGTGAGCACCCACTTCCTCCCCAGGGTAAGCCCAGAAAGATGCAGGTGGGTGGGAGGTATAGGTAGACTGAGCACCTGGGCCTTCCCTTTCAGGAAAGGATGCTCTGCTTCTCTGTCAACGGGATGTTCAAGGAAGGTGAGTGTGTGTAGAGTCCTCTCCCCAGATGCCCCACTGCTCCCTCCTTCTGGCTGGGCTTCCTTTCAGAACTCTTTCAGCTTCCCTGATCCCTTCCCCTTCTTTACTGTTCCATCTCTGTTCTCCTGCCTCCAGTCTGCTCCCAAACCATCCTGGTCTTACCTGCATCTATGCCTGTCAGCCCTGCACAGCTAGGGCGTTGGGGGCAGAGGCTGGGAGGTTTGATGGTTGTCATCCCAGATCCTGACTATGTGAACTTGGGCCCATTATCTAACTTCTCATATTTCTTATTTGCTAAATAATGCTCACCTCTTGGGTAGCTGCAAAAAAATGAATCAAATGAACTTGTGAAGTGGTTGTCCCAGGGCCCAGCACATAGTAAGGTCAGTGTCAGTGGCAGCAGATTGCTCCTATGGTTGCCCTCCCCATTCCTGACACCCTGACTCCCAGGGAACAGTTGTCCCCTTTGCATGAATATTGAATCCCACCCTGACTGGAGAATGCTGTGTGAGTGAATGAAGCATGTGAGATTACAACGTGGTATTGTTGTTTGTTGTTGTTGAAGTGGAAGGAAGGTCTCAGGGTTCTGTGCGCGCCTTCACCCGGACCTTCATCGCTACCCCTGGCAGCAATTCCAGGTGAGTGCTGTGCTCTGGATGGGAACACGCAGCTCAGCCTGGGCTCAGGGCTCTGGGAATGTGGCAGCGCATGTCCTCGGGGTTTTCTCCGTGTGTTGTGGGAAACCAGCAGATCCAAGGTTGATCCAAGAAACGGTCCTGCTTAGGGGTCAAGAGCATGGGCTGTGGGATTAGGACACTGAAAGTGTTTCAGGTTTCTTTGAGGTCCTCTTAGTGACCCCAACACTCACTAGATTTATTTCTTAGTGAAATCACATGACCTCTCTGTGACACTATGTCTTCCTCTGAAAATGGGATTAGACTGCCCTCTCCCTTGGGCTGTTTCACAGAGTAATTTCAGTGGGATTAGGCGTACAAATTTAGTGAAGCTGGTAGACAGTCTCTCCAAAGGTGGGGTCTGTGGGAGTGGCAGAGCTACCAGGCAAGGAATCTGGGGTACAGGTACAGACGGTACAGACAGGGTGTTGGAGGAATCTGGTTGCTGAGTGGCAGTGTAAACAGGATCATTGTTGAGGGTGTGGAGTTATCCTTCCATCAGTTGTCTGAAGAATCATTTTTCTGCAGTATGTTCATTGTGAATGATGAGCTGTTTGTGAGGGACGCCACCTCCAGTGAGACTCAGAAGGCCTTCTCTGCCCCGGTGCCTTCACCCTCCTGCAACATTGGGCCTATCTTCTCCCAGGAGCAGCAGGAAATGGTGCAGGTTTTCTCCATCCAGTCTGGTATGAAACCACAGTGGTCTCAGAAGTGAGTACTGGGTGTGCTCAAGGATAAGAGGTAGCTTAAGCAGTGTGGGGCTGAATTATGGGAACACATAAACAATTTGGAAAAATAAGCATTTGATCTTTTGCTTCCAAAAATAGTAGGCCCATGAAGAACGTATCCTAATTTTATGATGATTAAAATAGTATAATGTGCCCTGGCCGGTGTGGCTCAGCTGTTAGACCATTGGCCCACACAGCAAAGGGTTGTGGGTTCGATTCCCAGTCAAGAGCATGTACCTGGGTTGCAGGTTAGATCCCTGGCCCCGGTTAGGGCTCGTGCAGGAGGCAACCAATGGATGTGTCTCTCTCACATGGATGTTTCTCTCTCTCTCTCTGCCCCCCTCCCTCCCTTCCACTCTCTCTATAAAGCAAAGGAAAAATTATCCCTCGGTGAGGATTTAAAAAAAATTTTTAAATAGTGTTATGTTCTGTTCTGATAACATGATCTTGTATAAGGAAAATCCTAAGGAATCCACTAAAATTAGAATAGACAAACAAGTTTAGCACAGTTTCAGGATATAAGATCAATATACAAAAATAATTTGTATTTCTATATACTACAATGAACGATCTTAAAATGAAATTAAGTAAAATCATTTCATTTATAACAGAATCAAAAATAAGACTAAAATACTGGGAAAAGTTATACTTTAAGATCTTCAAAATATTTTTGAATGAATTAAATAAGACCAAAAAAGGGAATGTCATTCTATGTTTATGATTTGCAAGACTTAATGTTAAGATGGTAATACTATTCAAACTGGTCCACAGATCCAACACCATTCTTCTCAAAATTTCAGCTGGCTTTTTTCAAGAAATTGATAAGGTGATCCTAAAATTCACATAGAAATGCAGTGGACTTAGAATACTAAAAACGATATTGAAAGGGAAGAATATGGTTGGAGGAGTCATAATTCTCAATCCCCAGAATTTCAAAGCTTACTACAAAGTTGCTGTAATCAAGACTACATTGGTACTAACATTTGAGTAGACATACAGGTCAATGCAATAGAATTGAGAGTCCAGAAATAAACTGTGACATTTATAGTCAATTGATTTTCAACTAGATGCCAAAAAAATTTTAATTGAGGAAAAACACTCTTTTCAACAGACACCTATATATCTACATGCAAAAAAAATAATGCATTTTGACCCTTACCAAATACCATATACAAATATTACTCAAAATGGATCAAAGACCTAAATGTAAGATCTACAGCTGTGAAAACTCTTAGGAGAAACCATAGGTGTATATCTTCATGATCTTGAATTAGGCAATGGTTTCTTATATATGACACCTAAAACACAAGCAACAAAAGAAACAAACAAATTGTACTTCATCAAAGCTAAAATCTGTTGTACATTCAAAGGACACTGTCAAGAAAGTGAAACTACAACTCACAGAATGGGAGAAAATATCTGCAAGTCTCGTATCTGATAAGGTTTATTTCCAGAATATCTGAGGACACTAACAACAATAGACAACCTAATTTGAAAATTGGGAAATGACTTGAATAGACATTTCTCTAAAGATGATATACAAATGACCCACAAAATATGCTCACCATCATTAGCCATTAGGGAAATTAAAATCAAACATGGAGGAGATACCACTTCATACACATTAAGATGGCTTTTGAGTGAAACGGAAGATAAGTGTAGATGAGGAAGTGGAGATATTAGAACTTTCATATATAACTGGTTCAAATGTAAAGTGGAGCATTCACTGTGGAAAACTTTTTGGAAGTTCCTCAACATGTTAAACATGGAGTTACTATATGACCCAGTAATCTCACTCCTAAGTATATAACAAGAAAAATTAAAACATACATTCACACAAAAGCTTGTACAGGAAGGTTCATACCAACATTACTCCTAACAGCCAAAAAGTAGAAACAACCTAAATGTCTTTTATCTGATGAATGAATGAATGAATGAATGAATGAATGAATGAATGAATGAATGAATCTGGTACATCGGTACAGTAGAATATTATTTAGTCATAAAAAGAACACAGTTCTTATATATGTCATGCCATAGACGAACCTAGAAGACATTACACTAAGTGAAAGAAGCCAGTCACAAATGGTCACATATTGTATGATTTTGTTTACATGAAATGTCCAGTACAGGCAAATTCATAGGTACTGAAAAAAGATTTGTGATTGCCAGAGTCTAGGGAAAGGGGAGGAATAGGGAGCGATCTCTTATGCTTAAGGAGTTTCTTTTTGAGATGATGAAAATATTTCGGAATTAGATATTTGTGATGGTTGCACATTCTTGTTATATACTAAAAAGAACTGAATTGTACACATTAAAATGGTGAATGCTATAAAATATAATTGAAAACTTGTATTTTATAGGTTTCCATTTGTTATTTTCTTGAACATCTTTCTTTATCAACATATATTAAGCTCTCTTGTTCTTTTGAACATCTCTGTTCCGTTTTGAATTCTAGTGGGCATGAATGCTAGTGACAGACATTTTGGTTTTCAATAGGTCTTTCTTCCTCATTACACATAGTGCTTATTCTGGTACATGTGTCCCAGCATAGATTCATTGGCATAGATTTTGTGGTGGCATTGCAAGGTCAATGTGTCTGTACTGTGGTACTAATGGAGATCACCTATTCTTCTCCCACTCCAGATGCCTTCAGGACAATGAGTGGAACTACACCAGAGCTGCTCAGGTTTTCACTACACTCAAGGTGAGGGCTGGGTATCAAGTGGGTTAAAGACAGATGTTTTGGGGCCTTTGGGAAGGCCAAGAAGGTGGAGGCTGGTTCCCTGGAATGAAACTCAGGGAGCTGGCTCTTCCCACACCCTGACTCCTCCTCTCCAGGCTGAGGGCAAGATCCCAGAAGAGGCCTTCAAACAAATCCCTTAAAAAGAGCTTTTGGTTCATCCATACTGTCCCAAAGGGTAAGAGATCTTTCTTCTTTATAGCTGCATAATATTCTGTGGTGTAAATGTCCCACAGCCTGGAGAATATTATGCTAAGTGAAATAAGCCAGTCAGAGAAAGACAAATATCACATGATCTCACTTATTTGTGGAATCTAAAGAACATAATAAATTGATGAACAAAATAGATTCAGTGACATAGAAGCATGGAACAGACTGACGAACCTCAGAGGGAAGGTCAGGGTGTGTGAGTGGGTGTGTGGGGAGAGATTAACCAAAGAATTTATATGCATATATGCATAACCCATGTACACAGACAATAGCGTGGTGAAGGTCTGGGACGGGGAGTGGGTGCAGGCTGGAAGGGGTTAATGGGGGAAAAAGGGGACACCTGTAATATTTTCAACAATAAAGATTTTTTAAAAAAGGAGAAAAAAGAGCCTTTGGATGTCATTTTTGTCTTCATCACCATCGTTTCTCTTTTCTCCTGCCTAAGGTCATACCCATGACTGGAGCTGGAGGCCTGGCTGACCAAGAAGCCAAAGTTGCCTAATCGCCTGAAGTATCCTTTGTTCTGTTTATTTTCCCCATTCATGATCACTGTTGTAGTTTTTTCATAATAAAGAGTGATGTTACACATTGTATGTTGTGTGTCTTGGATCACTCTTCCCCTGCCCAACCATGAGTTAATGGGTCCAGGACTGAAAAGTGCTGCCTTCTCCATACCCAACTCCCCCACTCACTCTGGCGTGTCTAGCAGATAAATCAGGATTGACTCCATAGGTAGTCTGTAGTAGATTCTGATGAGAATGGAAACAGTGCTTCCAGAGATTGGCCTTTGGAGAAAGTGATTCAGTCAGATGCTCTACCTGGAGGCCCACAGAAGCAGGTATGGGACCTGGCACAAAGGGGTTTTGTCAGGGATGCCTACTGCATAGTGAGGGCTGTGGAAGGAAGGAAGAGGGGACTCATATATTTTACTTCTTCCTAATCATCTAAATGTTTTCAAAGACCATACTGTGAACAAGTTTACAATTTGCACATAGGCAATTGGGAAATGGGCTTTTTCACACCTCTCACCATGTCTATGTTTGTCTTCTCATCCATCCACGGTGCAGCCTCCTCCCCCTTTTGAAAAGTGCACTTCGGGTGGGATCTCAATTCAGCATCTGAGAGTGAGAGAGAGTCAGCTTGTCTTCCCAGAGCATTTCTCAGAGAGCTGACAGCAGGTGCTCTGTGTCCATGTGCTTGAGGGGGTTCAACCATTTATTTTCACTTCCAAACAAACAACAATAACATGGAATCTCACATTATGGTCAGTCCTGTGGGGCTTTTTTCTGTCTGACTAATTTTGCTTAGCATGATATTCTCAAGATCCATCCATGCTATCACAAATGGCAGTATTTAATCTTTTCTTATGGCTGAGTAGTATTACATTGTGTACATGCACCACATATTCTTTATCCAGTCCTCTATAGCAGGACACTTTGGTTGTTTCCATGTCTTGGCTACCATGAAAGATGTTGCAGTGAACATAGGGGTGCATATATCATTGGGAATAAATGTTTTCAAATATTTCTGGTACATATCCAGAAGTGTTGCTGGGTCATATAATAACTCTATTCTTTATTTTTTGAGGAACTTCTGTACTGTTTTACATAGTGGCTGTACCAGTGTACATTCCCACCAGCAGTGAATGAGTGTTTCCATTTCTCCACAACCTCTCCTTAACAAAATTAAGAAGACTGAAATCATAACAAGCATATTCTCTGACCACATTGCTTTGAAAGTATAAATCAGCTGCAAAAAGGGAGTGAAACAAAACACAAATGTGTAAAGATTAAACAACATGCTACTAAAAAATGACTGGGTTAAAGAAGAAATAGGATCAAGAGATATATAGAAACAAATGAGAATGACACTGAGACATATCAAAACTTTTGGGATATAGCAAAATAAGTTATAAGAGGGAAGTTTGTATCATTGCAGGCCTATTTCAAGGTACAAGAAAAAAATCCCAAGTAAACAACCTAACATTACCTCTAAAAGAACTAGAAAAAAAGAAAGAAAAGCAGCACAAAGCAGCAGAAGAATAGTAAAAGAGCAGAATTAAGTGAAATAGAGAATAAAAAGACTATACAAAATAAATAAAGAGCTTGTTCTTTGAAAAGATTAATAAAATTGACAAACCTCTGGCTACACTCACTAAGGAAAAGAGAGAAAAGATTAAAATAAACTAAATCAGGAATGAAAGAGAAGTTACCACAGACTTACAAAGAAATACAAAGGATCACAGAAGAATACTATAAAAGACCATATACCACCAAATTCAATAACTTAGAAGAAATGAATTAGTTCCAGAAATATATAACCTTCCTAGACTTAATCAAAGACTTGGAAAATCTAAATAGACCAATCAACAGTGAGGGAATTGAAACAACCATCTAAAACCCCCCAAAAAATAGAAGTCCAGGACCAGATGGCTTTACCAGTGATTTCTACCAAACATTCAAAGAAGATTTAATACTTATTATTCTTAAACTCTTCCAAAAAATTGAAGAAGAGGCAATACTTCCTAACACATTTTATAAAGCCAACATAACTCTGATAACAAAACCTGGAAAGGATAACACAAAAAACAAACAAACTGTAGACTAAAGATGCAAAAACCCTAAACAAAATACTAGCAAATTTAACACAATATATTAAAAAGATAATACATCACCATCAAGTGGGGTTCATTCCAGGGGCACAGGAGTAGTTCAACATATTTTGGAATAGCTCACGAAGGGTAGTTATTAATTCTTTAAATGTTTGGTAGAATTCACTTGTGGAAACCTTCTGGTCCTAGGCTTTTGTTTGTTTGGAGTCTTCTTTTATTACTGCTTCAAATTCATTGCTAGTAATTGGTCTGTTCAGATTCTCTGTTTCTTCCTGGTTTAGTTTTGGAAGGTTTTACAGGTCTAGAAATTTATCTGTTTCTTCTAGATTTTCCAATCTGTTGGCATATAATTGTTCATAGTATTCTTTAATGATCATTTGTATTTCTGTGATGTCAATCATAATCTCTCCTCTTTCATTTCTATTTTGTGTGTGTGTGTGCGCGCTATCTCTCTTTTTTCTTGATGAGTCTCTCTAGAGGCTTGTCAATTTTATTTATCCTTTCAAAGAACACCTCTTACTTTCATTAATCTTTTCTATTGTTTTACTACTTTCTATTTTATTTACTTCCACCCTGATCTTTATTATTTCCTGTATACTATTCACTTTGGGTTTTGTTTGTTCCTCCTTTTCTAGTTTCTTAAGGTGTAAATTTAGATTGTTTATTTGGAATTTTTCCAGTTTCTTTTTAAAATTTATTTTTACTGTTGACACTGTTACAGATGTCCCCCATTTTCCCCCCTCTTTGCCCACCTCCTCCCCCCCTCCCCAGCCTTCACCACACCGTTGTCTGTTACCATGGGCTATGTATATATATTTTCTTTGACTAATCTCTTCACCTTCCTTTATCCAGTCTCTCACCCTCCCTCTTCGATGACATCCTTCAGTCTGTCCCAATGCTTCCATGCCTGTCTCTATTTTGTTCGTTGGTTTATTTTGCTCATTAGATTCCACTTATAAGTGAGATCATATGGTATTTGTCTTTCTATCACTGGCTTATTTCATTTAGCATAATAATCTCCAGGTCCATCCATGCTGTCACAAAGGGTAAGAGCTCTTTCTTTTTCACAGCTGTGTAGTATTCCATTGTGTAAATGTACTGCAGTTTTTTATCCATTCAACTGCTGATGGGCACTTGGGTTGTTTCCAGATCTTGGCTATTGTAAATAGTGCTGCTATGAAAATAGGGGTGCATATATTTTTTTCTGATTGGTGTTTCAGGATTCTTAGGATATATTCCCAGGAGTGGGATAACTGGGTCAAAAGGCAGTTCCATTTTTAATTTTTTGAGGAAACTACATAGTTTTTTCCACAGTAACTGCACCATTCTGCGTTCTCACCAACAGTGCACTAAGGTTCCCTTTTCTACGTGTCCTCACCAGCACTTGTTGTTTGTTGATTTATTGATATTAGCCATTCTGGCAGGTGTGAGGCAATACCTCATTGTAGTTTTATTTTGCACCTCTCTGATAATTAGTGATGTTGAACATTTTTCATATGTCTCTTGGCCATCTGTATGTCCCCTTTAGAGAACTGAATATTCAGGTGCTTTGCCCATTTTTTAATTGGGTTGCTTGTCTTCCTGGTGTTGAGTAGACAAATTCTTTATATGTTTTGTAAATTAACCCATTACCAGATGTATCACTGGCAAATATGTTCTCCCATAGAGTAGGACTCCTTTTCATTTTGATAATGTTTTCTTTTGCTGTGCAGAAGCTTTTTAGTTTGATGTAGTCTACTGTTTATTTTTTTCTTTGTTTCCATTGCCCTAGGACATGTATCAGCAAAAATATTACTATGAGGGATGTCTGAGACTTTACTGCCTATGTTTTCTTCTAGGATTCTTATGGCTTTGTGACTTACTTTTAAGTCTTTTATCCATTTTAAGTTTATTCTTGTATATGGTAATTTGGTGGTCATTTTTTCTGTTTTGTTTTGTTGTTTTTTTGCATGTACCTGTCCAATTTACCCAAGACCATTTATTGAAGAGAATGTTTTTACACTATTGTGTGCTCTTGCCTCCTTTGTCAAATATTAATTTATTATAAAGGCATAAGTTGATTTCTGGGTTTCTTGTTCTGTTCCATTGATCTATATGCCTGTTCTTGTGCCAGTACCAGGCCTTGTTTTTATTACAATGGCTTTGTAGTACAGTTTGATATCTGTCATTGGGGTTACCTCCAACTTTGTTCTTTCTCAAGACTGGTAAGCTTTTTGGGGTCCTTTTTGGTTCCATATAAATTTTTGAAATATTTGTTCTAGATCTGTGAAATATGCCATTATCAACAAGAAAAGTAATAACAAGTGTTGGAGAGGTTGTGGAGAAAAGGGAAGCCTCATTCACTGCTGGTGGGAATGTAGACTGGTACAACCACTATGGAAAGCAGTTTGGCGATTCCTCAAAAAATTAAGAATAGAGCTACCATACAATCGAGCAATCCCTCTCCTGGGTATATGCCCGAAAACTCAAAAACATGTATTTGCAAAGATATATGCACCTCTATGGTCATTGCAGCATTATTCACAGTGGCCAAGACATGGAAACAACCAAAGTGTTCTGAGATGGAGGATTGGGTAAAGAAGATGTGGTACATGTATATCATGGAATACTACTCAGCCATAAGAAATGATGAAATACTGCCATTTGCAACAACATGAATGGACTTTGAGAATATTATGCTAAGTCAAATAAGTCAGTCAGAAAAAACTAAGAACCATATGATTTCACTCATATGTGGAATATGAAACTGAAACTCGTGGACACAAAGAGCAGTGTGATGGTTTCCAGAGGGGAGGGGGTGGAGAGGTGGGGGCGAAGGGGGTCTTTATATATGGTGATGGGAGCAGATGTCACTTTGGGTGGTGGGCACACAGAGCAATATACAGATCTTGTAACATAAAAACCCACACCTGAAACCTATATGTTAATATTAACCATTGTCATCCCAATACATTTAATAAAGTGTTTTAAAAAACAATTCTTTTTTCTTTTTGCTGCTCTGATTGAATGATTTTTTTCTACCTTGTCTCCTAATTTGGTGATTCTATCCTCTGCTTCATCTAATCTACTGTTTATTTTTACCAGGTTATTCTTTACTTCAGATATGTTATTCTTCATTCATGACTGGTACTTTTTCATGGTTTCTGTCATTTTTCATGCTGTTTAGCATTCTTAAAACCATTACTTTGAACCCTGTTTCTGATAAATTGCTTCCTCCATTTCATTTAGCCCTTTTTCTAGAGATTCCTCTTGTTCTTTCATTTGTGGCCTATTTCTGTGTTTCCCTGTTTTTGCTGTTCCTTGCGTTTGTTTCTATATTTGTTTCTATGTATTAGATAGAACTACTATGACTCCCAGTCTTGGTGGTGTGGCTTACTGTAGTTGTCCTCTGGGACCTAGTGGTGTAGTCTCCTTGATCTCCTGATCTGGGTGCTCTAGGAATGTCCCTTGTGTGGGTTATGTGGGCCCTCCTATTGTAATTGGGTCCTGATTTCTATTGTACCGTTCATGAGTGGGGTCAGCCCTCGGGTTGCCTGACTATGAGGTTCAACCCCCACCACATCTTGCAAACTGTTGTATAGGTGCTCCCCAAATGGTTCAGTAGGTGTGGCCTCCAGAGCCCAGAGTCTGGGTCTGACTTGGGTCTGGGAAACCTGAATGCCCATGCTCTGATTTGTTCTTCCTTCCCCCATGGAACTGCACTCAGCAGGGGTATCCTGGACCTTGCCAAGGTGATTTAAACAGAGTCCCATTGTGGGATGGGCCCATAACTGTAGGAGGCAGGGTGAGCACTTCCTCTCCTCCCCAGGGCTGTGTGGGCTGAACTCGCTGGAAGCTCAGATCTGCTTCCTTGTAATGCAGCCGCAGCACAAGCCCTTCTGTCTCCTGAACAGAAGCCCACCCAGGAGACAGTCACAATAACTCATCTCTGCCTGACTCCCTGACACCCTTGCACTGCCAAACCAAGTAGGAGAGGGTAAAAAAAATTAGTCCCTCTTGACACTCCAATGTCTGCTCAGCCAGCCCCAGTTGGGTGGGGCCTTCACACAGGCTCCAACCTGGACAAATGTTTGAATCTTCCATGCTGTCAAACCAGGCAATACGGGTGTAAATTTCCAGCCCAGTGCCATTCCGCTTTGCTTTGGAACACAGCAGGATGGGGCAGACCCAGCAGTTCAGCAGGTGGGGAGAGTAGTGCTGCCCATGCACTCAGGGTGGACAGGCTGACCCTCTTTCTCAAGCCACAGTCTAGTCTCTGACCGCCTCTCTGCCCAAAGTTTTCCCAGAGAATAGAAAGTCCCTCAAAGTCACTGTTGGGTGTTCAGAGAAGACCCCTCCACCAGCCCCAAGTACTACTGCATGGCCCCTCCAGCAGTCCCAGACCAGAGCAAACTTCCCAGGCTAGTATTGTAACAAGGAAATCACTCTGCCTGGGATGGTGCAGTCTGAGTCTCTCAGGTAGGCGGAATCCCCACTGATTCCCACTGCCCTATGCTATGCGGGCTCTCCTTCCCTTCTCTGTTGCTCTGGATTGGGGATCCCTGTGAGGGGCTGAGACCCCATGCTCCCAATGGGAGAGGGTTCAGCTGCCCCAATATCCCTCCAGTTTCCCAGCCACGCACCTGTGTGAGGGGATTCACCCTCTCTCCATCTCTTCCTGTCTTTCCTCCGTGTTCCCTGTTCTCATTATTTTAGGTCAGCTACACTTCAACTGGTTTTTCAAGTTGATTGCTCTGAAGTTTTGATGAAAATCTGATTCGGGGCTGGAAACAAGTGGACGGAGCTTCCAGCTACACTGCAGTCATCTTGGAATCCTCCAGGCAGTCTTTAGTTGGTAATTGCTGCCAGTACCATGCTGTTTTGAATATTTGTCTGCTCATAAGGTTTTAATGATATCTTTCCTTTAATGATCAATTAATTCTCTCCAGGCACTGCTCCCTACAATTCTACCGCCTTGTAACCCCTGTGCTGAAGAAAGCCAGTAGTTGGATGTGAACACTCTATTCCTTCAGTGACCATATCTAAGGGCAGAAATTTTGGACTAGGTCACGAAAATTAGACACTGTCTCCTACTCATGCCAAAATAAAGGGGAGAGAAGTCGTGTCTGCTGTTTTTAGCACTCTAACCTACTTCAAAGAAAGGTGGTAAAGTAATGGTTGTAGGGCATGCTTTCTGGGGACTGAGGTCAAATGCCTGTGTCAGGGCCTGAAATTCTGCAGTTGTAACAGGATCCCAGGTATGATGGTTAATTTTGTTTGTTGATGTGGACAGACCATGATACCAAGACTTTTGGTCAAACATTTTTCTGGAGGTTTTTGTGAAGGTGTTTTTTGGATGATATTACTGCTTACATTAATAGAGTAAAATAGATTACTCTTCATAATGTGGGTGGATCTCATCCAATTAGTTGAAGACCTGAATAAAAAATAATTGACTCCCATTTGATTGGTTGGCTTTTTGTTTTGTTGATGATTTCTTTTGCTGTGCAGAAGCATTTTAGTTTGGTGTAGACCCATTTTTACTTTTATTTATTTTGCCTTTGGAGTCAAGTTCACAAAGACCCCTTTCAGATCAAGGTCTATAAGTTTAGTGCCCATCTTTTCTTCTACGCATCTTATTGTTTCAGGTATTATATTCAAGTGTGTTATTTTATTTTATTATTTTATATTTTATTTTATTTTATTGTTGAGAGTATTATAGACATCTCCCATTTTCCTCCCTTTGCCTTCCTCCACCCATCTCCCACCCCATCCCAGGCCTTGACCTGTCTATTGTCTGTGTCCATGGGCTATGTATATATGCTTATTTAAGTCTTTAATCCATTTTGAGTTAATTTTTGTGTATGGTGTCAGATAGCAGTCTAGATTCACTTTTTTGCATGTGGCTTTCCAGTTTCACCAACACCATTTATTGAAGAGACTTTCCTTTCTCTGTTTTTGCCTCTTTTGTCAAAAATTAGTTGCCCATATATGAGTGGGTTTATCTCTGGGATCTCAATTCTGTTCAGTTGGTATGTGTGTGTATTTTCCTACCAGTACCATGCTGTTTTGAATATTGTGACTTTGTATTATAGTTTGAGGTCAGGGAGTGTGATACCTCTGGATTTGTTTTTTCCCCCCTCTTGATTGCTTTTGTTATTTGGGGTCTTTTGTGATTTGAAACAAATTTGAGGATGTTTTTCTTCTATTTTTATGGGAAATACTGTTGGAATTTGATAGGGATTGCATTAAATCTATGTATTGCTTTAAGTAATATGGCCATTTTAACACTGTTAACTCTTCCAATCCATGAACATGGAATATTTTTCCATTTGTTGATGTCCACTTCAATTTTTTTCAACAATGTCAGTGTACAGGTCCTTCACCAATTTTGTTTAGTTTATTCCTAGATATTTTATTCTTTTTATTGCAATTGTAAATGGGGTTGTTTGCAAACAATACCTCTGCTAAGGGGCTAATATCCAAAATATATAAAGAATTTACTCAACAAGAGAAAAATATAATCAATTTTTAAAAAAATGAGCAGAGAAACTTAATAGAAACTTTTCCAAGGAAGACTTACAGATGGCCAACAGATACATGAAAATTGCTTGACATCATTAGCAATAAGGGAAATGCAAGTCAAAACTACAGTTACACACCACCTTACACATGTCAGAATGGCTATTATCAGTAAGACAATAAATAACAAGTGTTTGAGAGGATGTGGAGAAAGGGAAACCCTTGTACACTACTAGTGGGAATGTAAATTGGTGCAGCCACTATGGCAAAGAGTATGGAGGTTCCTCAAAAAATTAAGAATAGAGGTATCATAATACCCAACAATTCATCTTCTGGGTATCTACTAGAAAAATTTGAAAACACTTTTTTATAAAGATATATATACCCCTATGTATATTGGAGCATTATTTACAATAACAAAGATATGGAAACAAAACCCAAGTGTCCTTTGATGAATGATTGGATAAAGAAGATGTGGCACATATATACAATGGAATGCTACTCAGACATAAAAAGATGAAATATTGTCATTTGCAAAACCATGGATGGATCTTGAGAGTACTATGCTAAGTGGAATAAGTCAGATGGAAAAGGACAAGAACTATATGATTTCACTCATATGTGCAATATAAAACAAAAAGCAGTAAATAAACCAAAAAACTCATAGGTACAGACAGAAGAATGGTGGTTACAAAAGGGGTAGGGGTTAAGGGGAGGACAAATAGGGTAAAGGGGGTCAAATACAAGGTGCCGGAATGAAACAATTTCAGATGGTGAACACATAATATGTATCCAGATGTTGTATTATAAAGTTGTACACCTGAAATTTATACATTGTTATTGACTGATGTTGCCCCAGTACATTTTTAAAAAGAAAAAAGACTGAATTCTCAGGAGGAAGAAGGCATTTTGCAAGAAGACTGCCTTTAAATTAGAACTGCAGCTCTCCCCGGGGTTTCCAGCTTGTCAGCTTACTCTGCAGATTTTGGATTTGCCAGGTTCCACAATTACATGAGCCAATTCCAGTTTTGTTTTGTTTTTAAAAGTGAACAACTATACACCAAAAAACTGGATACATGGAAAATTAGACAGATACATGCAAAAAAATGAAACTAGAACACCAACTTACACCATACACAAAAGTAAATTTGAAATGGATAAAAGACTTAAATGTAAGACATGAAAATGTCTATAAAAATCTTAGAGGAAAACATAGGCAGCAAAATCTCAGACATCTCTCGTAGCAATGTGTTTGCTGATACATCTCCTAGGGCAAGAGAAATGAAGGAGAAAATAAACAAATGAGACTGCATGAAAATAAAAAGCTCCTGTACAGCAAAAGAAACCATCAACAAAACGAAAAGGGAGCCCACTGTATGGGAGAACATATTTGCCAATGACACATCGGATAAAGGGTTAATATCCAAAATATATGAGGAACTCATGCAATTTAACAAAAGGGAGACAAACAATCCAATTAAAAAATGGGCAAAGGACCTAAATAGACACTTTTCCAAAGAGGACATACAGCTGGCTAAGAGACATGTGAAAAAATGCTCAATGTCACTAATCATCAGAGAGATGCAAATTAAAACCATAATGAGGTATCACTTCACACCTGTCAGAATGGCTACCATCAACAAATCAACGAACTACAAGTGCTGGCAAGGGTGTGGAGAAAAGGGAACCCTAGTACACTGCTGGTGGGGATGCAGACTGGTGCAGCCACTATGGAAAGCAGTATGGAATTTTCCTCAAAAGATTAAAAATTGACCTGCCATTTGACCCAGTGATCCCACTTCTAGGAATATATCCTAAGGAACTCGAAACACCAATCACAAAGAACTTATGCACCCCTATGTTCATAGCAGTGCAATTTACAATAGCTAAGATCTGGAAACAGCCCAAGTGCCCATCAGTAGATGAGTGGATAAAAAAAGCTGTGGTACATTTACACCATGGAATACTATGCAGCTGTAAAGAGGAAAGATCTTTTATCTTTTGGCACAGCATGGAGGGAACTGGAAAGTATTATGCTAAGTGAAATAAGCCAGTCAGAGAAATACAAGTACCACATGATCTCACTTATATGTGGAATATAATAAAATAAACTGATGGGGGGGAAAAGTGAACAACAACAAACGAGAAAACTGGATGCCCTAGAAGTAATGGAAAAAGAATTTTTAAAACATACAACCTACCTTTTTCTCCACAACCTCACCAACACTTGTTGTTTGTTGATTTATTGATGGTAGCCATTCTGGCAGGTGTGAGCTGATATCTGATTGTCACTTTAATTTGCATCTCTCTGATGATTAGTGATATTGAGCATTTCTTCATCTGTCTTTTGACCATTTGTATGTCCTCTTTGGAGAAGTGTCTATTTAGGTCCTCTGCCCATTTTTAATTGGATTGTTTGTTTTCCTTTTGTTGAGTTCTATGAGTACTTTATATATTTTGGAAATGAACCCCTTATCAGATGTATCATTGGCAAATATGTTCTCCCATACAGTGGGTTCCCTTTTCACTTTGATGCTGGTTTCTTTTGCTGTACAGAAGCTTTTTCGTTGCTGGTGGGAATGCAGACTAGTGCAGCCACTATGGAAAACAGTGTGGAGTTTCCTTGAAAAATTAGAAATGGAACTGCTCTTTGACCCCGTGTTCCCACTTCTAGGAACATATTCTAAGAATCCTGAAGCACCAACCAGAAAGAATATATGCACTGCTATCCTCATAGCAGCATTATTTACAATAGCTAAGATCTGGAAACAGCCCAAGTACCCATCAGTAGATGAGTGGGTAAAAAGCTATGGTATATTTACACAAAGGAATGCTATGCAGCTATATTAAAAAAAAAGGATCTATTACCATTTGAGACAGCATGAAGAGACCTGAAGATTACTATGCTAAATGAAATAAGCCAGTTAGAGAAAGACAAATATTACATGTTCTCACTTATATGTGGAATATAATGAACAAAATAAACTGACAAATATAATAGAACCAAAGACATGGAAACATGGAACAAACTGAAGAATCTCAGAGGGAAGGAGGGCAAGGGGTTGGAAGAGATTAACCAAAGAATTTATATGGATATATGCATTGCCCATGGACACAGACAATAGGCTGATGAAGGCCTGGGTTGAGATGGGAACCAGGTGGAGGGGGACAATGGAGGGAGGAAGAGGGCACATCTGTAATACTCTCAACAATAAAGATAAAAAATTATCAACCAAAGAAAAGCTTAAAAAACCCCCATACAACCTGCCAAGAGTAAATCAGGAAGAAATAAAATCTTAACAGGCCAATTACTAGTGTGGAAATTTAATCTGTAACCAAAAATCTCTCACCAAGGAAAAGGCCAGTACCAGATGGCCTCACTGGTGAATTTCACCAAATGTTTAAAGAATTAATGCCAACCCATTCAACATCTTCCAAATAATTGAAAAGGAGGGACCACTCCTCAACTCACTTTAAGAGGCCAGCTTTACACTGATAACAAAACCAGAAATGGACATTATAAGAAAAGAAAACTACAAACAGTCCACAACTTACCATAGTTTGACTTATGATATTTCGACTTTATGACAGTATGAAATCTATACACATTCAGTAGAAACTGGCTAGGATAAGCTATGATGTTCAGTAGGTTAGTTAATGAAATGCATTTTCAACTTCCAATATTTTCAACTGATCATGGACTTAACAGGATGTAACCCCATCATAAGTTGAGGAGCATCTGTCTGTGCAGACCAATATATCTGATGAACATAGATGCAAAAGCTCTCAACAAAATACTAACAAACTGAATCCAGGAGCACATTTAAAGGATCATTTACTGCCCAGCGAGCATGGCTCAGTAGTTGAGCGTTGAACAATGAACCAGGAGATCACAGTTCGATTCCCAGTCAGGGCACATGCCCAGGGTTGCAGGTTTGATCTCCAGTAGGAGGCGTGCAGGAGGCAAACAATAGATAACTCTCATCATTGATGTTTCTATCTCTCTCCCCCTCTCCCTTCCTTTCTTTGAAATCAATAAAAACATATTTTTTAAAAATAAAAGATCATTTACCGTGATCAAGTGGTATACAAGAATGGTTCAACATAATAAAAATCAATAAATGTGATTCATCATATTAATGGAATGAAAGAAAAAAATCATATGATCAACTGAATAGAGCCAAAAAAAGGCATTTGGCAAATTCAATATCCATTTGTTATATAAAATAACTCTTAAATTAGGTATGTAAAGAATGAAACTCGGCATAATAAAGGCCTTATATGACAAGCCCACGGCTCACATCATACTCAATAGTAAAAGGTTGAAAGCTTTTTCTCAAAGATCATTAATAAAACAAGGGTGACCCATTTCACCACTCTTATTCATCATAGTACTAGGAGTCCTAGCCAGAGATATTTGGCATTAAAAAGAAGTAAAAGGCATCAGAATTGGAAAGAAAGAAGTAAAATTGTCTCTATATGCAGATGACATGATTTTATATAAAGAAAATCCTAAAGTCTCTGCCAGAAATAAAACAAAAACCTGTTAGATCTAATCTTAAAGTGGCAGGATACAAAATTAACATAGAAAATCAGTAGCATTTCTATACAGTAACAATGAATTATCTGTAAAAGAAATAAAGAAAATGATGCATTTACAATAGCACCAAACACAATAGAATACTTAGGAGTAAACTCAATCAAAGAAGTGAAAGATCTCTACACTGAAAACTATAAAACACTGATGAAACAAAGTGAAAAAGACAGAAATAATTGGAAAGGTATCCCATGTTCATGGATTGGAAGAATTAATATTGTTAACATGACTATATTACCCAAAGCCATCTATAGATTCAGTGAAACCCTTATCAAGATTACAATGCCATTTTTTACAAAAGTAGATAAAACTTCTAAAATTTATATGGAACCACAAAATACCCTCAATAGTCAAAGCAATCCTGAGAAAGGACAAAGTGGGAAGTATCACACTTCCTGATTTCAACTTATATTATAAAACTATAGTAATCAAAGCAGCATGGAACTGGCATAAACCAAACACATAGGTTTAGTGGGTGGGGGAATTGGATGATGGTGGTCAAAAGATACAAATGTCCTGGTATAAGATACATAAGTACTGGGGATGTATTGTACAACATGATGGCTCTGTTTCTCTGGAGAACCGTAATTAGTACACAATGTGATGCTGAAACTACTATTACATGGATCACCCTTCGAGTAGCAAGGAACTAGAGAGTATCTGGAAGGTGGGCAAATGGCCTCATCTATAATAATGCTCATTTCAGCATTGTTTGAGGGAGCAAAACTGTAGGGGGAAAAATGTCCATCATTGGTGGTTCAAGAAATACACTGAGTTTTTTTATTATAGTAGAATATTGTATAGCAGGAAAGATGAATGCTCTAGACCTATGGATTTAGGCAATATATACATTTGAAAAATGTAATGTTACATCAAATTATCAAATGGAAGATAAGGGCACCTAAGTATGAAATACATATAATAAAATATATCACTATAATGTTATATAATAAATTACATAACAGAATATATAATAATCTATATATTATATTATTGTTATATAATCAATTATATAATATAGAATTATATACAGGTGTACCTTAGAGATATTGTGGGTTCTTTTTTAGACCACTGAAATAAAGAAAATATTGCAATAAAGCAAATCATATGAAGTTTTTGGTTTCCCAGTGCACATAAAAGTTTTTTTACATTATATTGTAGTCCATTAATTGTCCAAAAGCATTATGTCTAAAAAAATGTACATACCTTAATTAGAAAATACTTTATTGCCTAAAAATTGCTAACCACCATCTGAGCCTTCAGCAAGTTGTAATCTTTTTTTTAATCCTCACCTGAGGATATGTTTAGACAGAGAGGAAGGGAGGGAAGGAGGGAGGGAGAGAGAGACAGAGACAGAAAGACAGAGAGATACAACAATAGGTTGCCTCCTGAACGTACCCCAACTGGGGATTGAACCTGCAACATTTTTGGTGCATGGGACAATGCTCCAACCAACTGAGCCACCAGTCAAGGCACAGGTCGTAATCTTTTTGACGGTGGAGGGTTTTGCCACAATGTTGATGGCTGCTGACTGATCAGGGTGATGGCTGTTGACGGTTGGGGTGGCTGTGGCTATTTCTTTAAATAAAACAATGAAGTTTGCCACATGGGTTGACTCTTCCTTTCATAAACTTTCTCTGCAGCATGCAATGCTGTTTGATAGCATTTTACCCACAACAGAACTTCTTCCAAAATTGAAGTCACTCCTCCCAAACCCTGCTGCTGTTTTATTAACTAAGTCTACGTAATAGCCTAAATCCTTTGCTGTCATTTGAACAATGTTCACAGAATCTTCACCAGGTATAGATTTTATCTTAAGAAACCACTTTCTTTGCTTATCCATAAGAAGCAATAACTCATCCGTTAAAGTTTTATCACGAGATTGCAGCAATTCAGTCACATCTTCAGGCTCCACTTCTAATTCTAATTCTCTTGCTATTTCTACCACATCTGCAGTTACTTCCTCCACTGAGGTTTTGAATCCTTCAACATCCTCCAAACTCCTTTTAATGTTAATATTTTGACCTCTTGTCAAGGATCACGCATGTTCTTAATAGCATCTAGAATGGTAAATCCTTTCCAGAAGGTTTTCAATTTACTTTGTTCAGATCCATCAGAAGAATAATTATCTATGGCAGCTATAGCTTTACAAAATGTATTTCTTAAATAACAAGACAAAACCAGTATCTGTGAAGCACAATTAAACAATGTATGTCTGTATATATAGTATATTAAACAGTATGCAATATACATATATAACATTTAAAGGATATTTTCATTTATAGCAAAAGTATAAAGCAATTTATGGAGAGTACAGGGTGGGGCAAAAGTAGGAATATAGTTGTGAATACGTGAAACAGAGTTTATTCTTGTATTATTATTTATTAATTATTGTATTATTTTCCACAGGAACAACTGTAAACCTACTTTTGCCCCTCCCTGTATAAACACGCCATTCTAATTTTTAGTTACATCTGAGGGGAAAGAAAAGACAGTGTATTTAAGGGGAACATCTACTGGTTGGGGTGGAAGTCCAGGCCAGAAGATTAATATTCTGATATACTAATTTGGTCGAATGAATCAAATCCCAAAAATGTTATTTTCAAATACTGGTTATGGAACACTATTTTCAATAAAATAATGATTACCCCATTCTGAAATGACTACTTTCCTTTTTTCTTATTTTAATATATATAATTCATATTATGAGCTACCTTAGTTAAATGGCTATAACCCTATACTGAGAAAGCCAGTGGACAAAACTGCTTAAGGTCAGAGCAAAAGGGCCACAATGCACACAAATATAATGCCCCTCGAACAGTGGCCTGGATCTCAGAAGTAAACAGTGAGTGCCAGTATAGGTCACCTCTCTGAAGACAGAAGGAACCAGTCACAGCTCAGTAGTGATAAGTTCAGCATGTATGCCAGACCAACCCCTTCCCAGGAAAGCGTCCATAAAGTGTCTATGCAGGAGGAAATGGGTAGATACAGGATCAGTGCAGAGGGAGGGTTCTGCACTAGACATAACACATTTGTGACATAATTTACATATAACTAATATATTATTAATTTCCATGTAAAAAATATGACTAATGGAGTCATGTACATGTACATAGAAATTCGAAGGTAATTGAAAGAAGAAAAATGAATGGCAATCAAACATGTAAAATTGCTCACAACAGCAAAAATTAAAGAAATGTAATAAAAGTTTTGAAATATATAATTATATAAACAAGATAGAAAACATTACATACAACATGATCTAGTTTTTGAAGAATATGTATTTTCATAAGAACATACATATATCATTTAAAATATAAACAACCCCACACAGACCTACCTGGAGAATATTAACAAATATATTCAATGGTTATGTTGAGGCAGGAAATAGAAGTTGAAGAGGAGAGATACAAGATAATTTCTCTTATAAATTTATGTCTCACAGTTTTTCCAGGGGCTTGGGGGAACATGTACACTGATTTATTATTATTATTTTTTAAGAATAGTTTACTGATTTTTAGAGAGAGAGGAAAGGAGAGGGAGAAAGAGATAAAAAACAGCGATATGAGAGCAAAACATAGATCTGCTGCCTCCTGCACATGCCCAATCAAGGATCAAGCCTGCAACCCAGGCATATGCCCTTGACCAGGAATCAAGCCAGCAACCTCCTGGTACACAGGACAATGTCCAACCTACTGAGCCACAGCCAGGGCTGCACTGATTTTTAATTTGTAAAATAACTAAGATAGAATTATGGCAACATAGGATAAACCTAGTTATGTTTCTATTTATAAAACTAATGATGTAAGGTATATTCCTGCGCATTAAAAGATGTTAAATATATTGTAAAATAAAAAGGTTACATACAGTTTATATTTATAACTACACATATACATACATGCCTGTGTTTCATTTGAGAGAAGGGCCAAAGGAAACTTCTTGTCACAGGATTTCATATCCACAGGTTCTGTCTGCATCACCACTTAATACTTCTTTTGCCAGATAAGGCCCAGAAGGTTTCCTCTGGTGAGTTTCCACAGAGGAAGCCCTTTTTCTTTCCCTGTCTCCTTCCTTCTTAGACCTCTTGCTAAAAAGAGGTGCCAAGCTGCAATTCTGGATTTGGTCACCAGATGGCACTGACCTCCAATTTTAATTTTATTTTCCAAAGAAAAATATTTATTTGGCAAAATGAACAAATTCTACTTTGAATGGAGGTTATAAAAAAGTATGTAAAATAGAATTATGATTCATTCCTTAAGTCAGCATTACTTTTCAAAACATTTCTTCAAAACTTTGACAAGGAACTGTACTGATTTCTTCATCGTAAAAAACAATAAGATTTAAAGATTGCTAGATGTATGAAAAATTGGAGAGGAAATTATTCACACACATCTCAGAAAGCACTTTATATACCAGAAGCTCTCTTGATCCAGGAGAGAGGTAAATAAATGAAAACTTAAGAAACCTCATAAGAAACTATAAGAATGCAATTAAACTTATGAAAAGATGTTCAACAAACACAAATAAATTCCTGGTAATTTTACCCTTAGCTAAAAAAAGTAAATTGAGAAAAACAAATGGGCAGCATTAATGGGAGAAACAAGATGGTGGCGCACGTAACAGCTGTATCCACCACTAAAATACAGAACCACCATCACTCAGAGCCTCCTGAAATCTAGCTGAACAGAAGCCCTACAATCAGGGAACTGAAGAAGAACCAAGACCAGTGGGAGGGGCAAAGATGCAGGCAGATCGGGGCTGGATCCCGGAGATGTGGCCGCAGACCCACACAAGGTGCTGTGGGTAAAGATGGGAGGGACATCTCAGCGGTGGAGGTTTCCCGGAGGAGTGAAGGGTCCCAGCCCCACATCAGGCCCCCAGCCCAGGGCTCCAGGGCTGGGAAGAGAAGTCCCCACAACTCCGGGCTGTGAAACTAGAGGGACTGTTGCTGCGGGAGCCCCAGGCAGTTCCTCTTAAAGGGCCTGTGCATGGACTCATTCAGACACACTCCCTCTGAGCCCCAGCACTGGGAAGCAGCTTGAAAGGAACCTGGGACAGTTGGGGAGGAACTAACTTGCCTGAAATTGGGGCAAGAGGTGGAGGGGCAGCTTTATCCCAGGCAGAAGGGCTGGCAGAGGCCATTGCTCCTGTGGCGAGTCCTCCCCGCACAGCTGGCAGGCAGGCGCCATATTTGAATTGCCAGCACCTGACTCACACCTTTCACCCTGCCCCGGTTATTCCTGGAGACCCAGCCCCACCATACTTGCAGGCTCATCCAAACCATTTCCAGTGGCTTTTCTATGCAAGGGGCCTCTTGAGCCTCATGCTTAGGACTTTCCTAAAATCTCTCAAACAAGCAGCAGCAGGCCCCATACAGCTTGATAAGTGGCCCCAGGCCTGGAACTACTGGCAGCCTGCATTGGCTCATAGCTTGGCTTCTCCTGGACACCACCAAGCCCAGCACAAGTAGCAGCCAACTATGGTCTGCTATGTAGCTCATGCTGGATGGCCCTGGGCAAGGCATTGGCAGAGGCTGACTTTGCACCTCCCGGGAGGCCCCAGAGACAGTGCACCTGGTGGTCAGACCCGACCACACTGGATTACAACCCTACCACATCCACAAGTGACACAGTCAAGGGGCACATTTGGTGAACATCAAAACTCCATTGAAGTAAATCCTGCTCCACAAAGGTGTCTCCAGCACAGCAGCTCTTTGGCTGTAGTTGCAGCTGGTCCTCACAGCTGACTGGCCTGGGGGTCAGTTCCTCCCAGTGATGCCAACAGCAACCAAGGCTCAACTACAACAGGACAGTGCACACAGCCCACACAGGGGAGCACCTAGAACGCCCAGCTCAGATGACTAGGGAGGCTGAGCCACTGGACCCTACAGGACACCTACTACACAAAGCCACTCTACAAATTCCAGGAGACATAGCAGCCCTACTTAATACATAGAAACAAACACCTGGGAACAGCCAAAATATGGAGACAAAGAAACGTGTCACAAAGGAAAGAACAAAAGAAATCTCCAGAAAAGGAGCTAAATGAAATAGATCCAAGCAAGCTAACAGATACAGATTTCAGAATTTTGTTTATAAGGATGCTCAAGGATATTAGGAAGACTATTACAAAAACAAGTGAGACCATCAATGACCTAATAAAGTACCTACCAGAAATGAAGGCTACATGAACTGAAAGGAAGAATAATTTACAGGGAATCAACAGTAGAGTAGAGGATGCTGAGAATCAAATCAGCAATTTGGAACATGAGGAAACAAAAAGCACCCAACCAGAAGAGCAAAAAGAAAAAAGAATCCAGAAATATGAAGATAGCAACAGGAGCCTCTGGGACAACTTCAAGAGGCCCAACATTCATATTATTGGGATGCCAGAAGGAGAAGAAAAGGAGCAAGAAATGGAAAACCTATTTGAAAAAATAATGACAGAAAACTTCCCCTACCTGGGGAATGAAATAGACTTACAAGTCCAGGAAACACAGAGGGTCCTAAACAAGAGGAACCCAAAGAGGCCCAAAGCAAGGCACATCATAATTAAAATGCCAAAGGTTAATGACAACCAGAGAATCTTAAAAGCAGAGAGAGCAAAGCAGTTAGTTACCTACAAGGGAGCACCCATACGACTGGCAGCTGATTTCTCAACAAATACCTTGCAGGCCAGAAGGGAGTGGCAAGAAGTATTCAAAGTGATGAAAAACAAGACCCTACAACCAAGATTACTCTACCCAGCAAAGCGATCATTTAGAATTGAAGGTCAGATAAAGAGCTTCTCAGACAAGGAAAGGCTAAAGGAGTTCATCACCACCAAAACAGCACTACAGGAAATGTTGAAGGGTCTTCTTGAAGAAGAAGCTAATGAACAAAAGAATCTGATGAACTAAATAGATCCAGAGACATTGACACATACAACAGATGATCATATTTCAGAGGGAAGAGGGAAGGGGGGTGGAGGGTGGGAGGAGATTAACTAAAGAATTTATATCCATATATGCATAACCCATAGACACGGACAATGACAGGGTGAAAGCCTGGGGAGGGGGTGGGAGTGAGGTGGAGGGGGTCAGTCGGGGGGAAAAAATGGGACACCTGTAGTGCTTTCAACAATAAAGATAAATTTGCCTGGCAGGGCGTGGCTCAGCGATTGAGGGTCGACCTAGGATCCAGGAGATCAGGGTTTGAATCCCAGTCAGGGTACATGCCTGGGTTGTGGGCTTGATCCCCAGTCGGGGACGTGCAGGAGGCAGCCAATCAATGACTCACCACTGGTGTTTCCATCTCTCTTTCCCTCTCCTTTCCTCTCTCTGAAATCAATAAAGATATATTTAAAAAACAAACAAAAACAATAAAGATAAATTTAAAAAAAGGTAAATTGCATGATAAATTTTTCTGTGATTCTATTTTCACACACACACACACACAAAATGTGTATATCTGCCATACGTATTGTGCATCTGCATGTATTTTATACATATATGTTTGAGAAAAGCATCTGCAGAATGTGCTCTACACCATTAACAAAGGATATCTCAGCAGAGAGAAAAGAGGTAGATATAGGATCATTTCCATTTCCACATATACATATCTTTATTATTTTATTTTTATCGATTACAAACAAAATTAGTTTTATAATTTAGGAAGTAAATGAGATACATTTGTGAAAATAAAAAAAACCTTATGATTCAATGCCAGAAACTGATTTCACATCAATCTACTGTCCTGGAAAGGAATTCACAGTTAATTGTAAAGTAAAAAAATGGTTACATGATGTGTGCACAATATAATTCCAGTTATTATTGATAATACTCCTATGGGTATGTGTAAGTACATGTATAAAGGAAATGTGTCTAAAAGAATGTCACCAAAAACTGCCACGCACACACACTCAGAGGCCCCCATGCTGATAGCTTTCTCTTCATGAGACAGGTGTGGAACTACCTGCCAGAAACTCAGAGAACCAGATAGCATCTGATTCTGCAGGAAGGCTTGCCTGTGCCATTCAAGCTTCCAGCATGCCTCATTTGGTGGGTCAGACCAAGGTACCCACCCTTCCTCAATCCTTGCATAGCCACCTCCCAGAGATGTAGTTCTTGATCTGGCCTGCAGGTGACGATAATCTCAATATGTTATCTTTGCTGCAAAACAAAAGTATCAATTTTTGCAGTGACAGACAATATGAAATGAACAGTCCTGACAGAAACTTGACTTGGGGTGTTGAATGCACAATACAGTGTACAGGTGATGTGTTGTAGAATGTGCACCTGAAACTTGTATAGTTTTGTTAACCAGAGTCACCCCAATAAATTCAATAAAAAGGAAAAAAATAAAGTCCTAAATATATTTGAAAAATTCATATATATGAATTAACACATATTAATATAGATGAATAATCCTAAATGTATATGAAAATTTTATATATTATATATGTGTTTGTGTATAAAGATTGAAAGTATATGTACATTTTTATTTGTTGAAAATGACTCCCAAAGCTGAGCCTCTCACAATCATTCATTTATGCAGCCCACATATGAGGGGCACTGCTAGATTGAGTCCATTTGCCCACCCACTCTTATCTCTTATCATTCCAAGACACTCATTTCCAACTACCTACAGAACATATTCATTTGGGGAAAGACAACTACAATTCCTTCCTACATGTGTGGAGTGTGTGTATATGTGTGTTTCTCTGGCATTAAACTGAAGAGTAAAAAATGAGACAAGATAACTCACTAAATAATACAAATAAATGGCACAGATATCCTTTCTTCTTCCCAACTCCATCAGGGGGCGCATACTAAAAAAATAGCACAAAAGCTCATAAATGTGTATACATTTCATGTCTTGTATATATATTTTCATATGCTTTTTATTACACTTATGCTATTTATTTTACATAAAACCCCTCTCATTTGTGGAAGGGAGTACTCTGGGACTAACATTTCCAACATTTCTTAAAGGCTTAGTATGGGCCTGTCACATTCTATAGTTTATGTGATATTCTCCATAAAAATCCTGTTAGGCAAGGGGCAGTGGTGTCTTACTTGACCCTGTGATACTAGGTTGATCCATGCACTGGTGACTGTTGAGGTGTGACCAATCTTAGCTGTGACCTTTTTGCTTTATCCCCAGTCCTTTCATAAATACAGTGCTTTCATGGATAGTTCACTGTATCTTTATTATCATATTTACATATATAGTATCATATGTACATATAAATGGAAAATAATGATGAAAGAAATAGATACTATTAAAGAGGTCCCCCCTGAGAAGCGAGGGGTCCCAGTCCCATACCAGGCCCCCCAGCTGAGGGTTCCCATGCCAACAAGAGAAGTTCCCATAACTTCTGGCTATAAAAACTAGCGTGGATTCAGGAGGGAGGCTGAGGCTGCTGGGGTCCAAGGCAGTTCCTCTTAAAGGGCCTGCATATGGACTTACTTGGATTCATGTACTTCGAGCTCCAGCAGAGGTGCAGCAGCTTGAAAGGCACCAGAGACATATGGGGAGGAACTGAACTGTCTGGCATCAGGGTGAGAGCTGGAGGGACAGCTTTCTCTCAGACAGAAGTGCTGGCAGAGGCCATGGTTCCTTTGATGAGCCCTCCCCCTCACAGAGCAAGCAGATGGGCACCATATTTGACACTCCGTCAACCTGGCTCACACTGTTTGCCCCACCCTGGTGATTCCCTGAGACCCTGCCCCACCCAACTTTCAGGCCCACCCAAGCTGTTTCCAGTGGCTTTACCATAGGAATGGTCTGTCTTGGCTTATGCTTCAGATTTTCCTAAAATCTCTCAGACAAGCAGCATCTAGCCTCAGTGAGTCTCATACCTCTCACTAAGTGGCACCAGGCTTGGCATGAGCAGCAGTCAGCCTTGGTTCACAGCTTGGCCTCCCCTGGGCACCTCCAAGCCCAGCAGAAGTAGCAGCCTTATATAGATTAATTTGTAGCTTACGCCTGGTGGCCCCAGGCAGAACCAGGGGCCCCAGAGCCAGCACACCCAGTGGACAGCTTCTGACCACATCGCAACACCTCTATCCAACCACCTCCACAAGTGACACACTCAAGAGGTGGACTTAGTGGGTACCAGAGCCCTGCTGAAGTAAGTCTTGCTCTGTGTGGTGGGCCCCTGCACAGCTGATCCTCCAAGGTGGTCGGAGGTCACTGGTCAGTGGTCACAGCCAGCCTTTGCAGCTGATCAGCCTGAGTAAATCCCTCCCATTGACATGCCAACATCACTCAAGGCTCAGCTACAACAGAAGGATGCACAGCCCACATGGGGGTTGCACCTTGAGTGCCCAGCTGGGGTCATCAGAGATGCTATGCCACTGAACCATACAGAACACCTACTACATTAGGCCATGCTACCAAGCCTGGGACATATAGCAGCTCTACCTAATACATAGAAACAAACACAGGGTGGTGGCCAAAATGAGGAGACAAAGAAACATGGCCTAAATGAAAGAACAGAATACAACTCCAGGAAAAGAACTAAACAAAATGGAGGCAAACAACCTACTAGATGCAGAGTTCAGAACACTGGCTCAAGAGTTCAGAAGGATGCTCAAGGAACTTAGTGAGGACCTCAACACATAAAAAAGAACCAGTCAGAAATGAAGGATACACTAACTGAAATAAAGAATAATTTATAGGGAGTCAACAGTAGAGTAGGTGAATCTGAGAATTAAATATAAAATTGGGATGTAAGGAAGCATAAAACACCTAGTCAGACGGCAAAAAGAGAAAGGAATCCAAAAAAATGTGAGGATAGTGTAAGGAGCCTCTCAGACAACTTCAAGCATGCCAACATTCACATCATGGGGGTACCAGAAGAAGAGAGCACACAAGATATTGAAAACCTATGTGAAAAAATAATTACAGAAAATGTCCCTAACTTGATAAAGGAAACAGACTTACAACTCCAGGAAGCACAGAGGGTCCCAAACAAGATGAACCCAAAGAAGCCCACACCAACATACATCATAATTAAAATGCAAAAGGTTAAAGACAAAGAGAGAATCTTAAAAACAGCAAGAGAAAAGCAGTTACCTACAAAGGAGCTCCCATAAGATTTCTCAAAAGAAACCTTGCAGGCCAGAATGGAGTGGTAAGAAATATTCAATGTGATGAAAAGCAAGTACCTACAACCAAGATTATCCTGCAAAGCTACCATTTAGAATTGATGGACATATAAAGAGCTTCCCAGACAAGAAAAAACTAAAGGAGTTTATCACCACCAAACCAGCATTATATGAACTGTTAAAGAGTCTTCTTGAATAGAAGACAGTATGGATGGACCTGGAGAAAATTATGCTAGGTGAAATAAGCCAGGCAGAGAAAGACAAACATCACATGATCTCGCTTATACGTGGAGTCTAAAGAACCTAATGAACTGATGAACAGAATAGATTCAATGACATGGAAGCATAGATGAGACTGATGAATGTCAGAGGGATGGAGGAGGGTGGGTAGGTGGAGGGGGAGAGAGTAACCAAAGAATTTATATGCATATATGCACAACCCAAGGACACAGACAATGGTGGGGAGAGGGACTGGGGAGAGGGATGGAATGGAGTGGAATGGGTCATTGGGGACAAAAAGGGACATCTGTAATATTTTAAACAAAAATTAAATTAAAAAAATTAAAAAAAAATACGAACAATAAAATTGCAATAAATACATATCAACAACTGAATCTACAAACAAAATGAACAAGCAGAACAGAAACAGACTCATAGATACAGAGAACTTTTTGTTGGTTGCCAGATGGGAGGGAGATTGGGGGGATGCACAAAAAAGGTGAAGGGATTAAGAAATTGGTTATTACATAATAGTCATGGGGATGTAACGTACAGCATAGGGAATATAGTTAATAATATTATAATAACTAGGCATGGTGCTGGATGGGTGTGGGATTTATTGGGGTGATCACTTATTAAGTTATGTAATGTCTGGTCAATGAGGTGTATACACTTGAAATTAATATAATGATGTATGTCAACTATAACTGAAAATAAAAATGATTTTTAAAAAAAGAATGAGGGCAACCTAATTTTGTTACCAGTTTATATGATCTGAATTTATATGACCCCAAATATATTGTAATTTATACTGTTATTGGTGATTGCAATAAAATAATATTTATTTCAAACAAAATCATTCAGTGGGAAATTATGTTTTTGTATGCTTTCTGACTAGTTTTGACAATACAATTTTTGAACAGGTAGGGTGTTTTATTTTTTTCAGAGTCAAAAGATAAATAGGTTTCTCTCTGTGTAAGCACTGTCCATTAATTAACAGACAAAACTTTATAAATGAGGATAAAATGTGTCCTGAGTTTTTCAGATTAATAGGATTTTTAAAATAGTATTCAAGTGTCAGCCATGACTAGTGCTGACTTTCTGTATTCTAGGCACTTGGTTAACATTTCTTCCTTTACTCTGTGAACTTGTAACTGAGATTTACATGAATAAAAGTTTACTTATTCCCATCCACCCACCCCCACCTCCCCTCTGAGATTTGTCAGTCTGTTCCATGTTTCTGTGTCACTGGATCTATTTTGTTCATCAGTTTATTTTGTTCCTTACATTCCACATATAAGTGAGAACATGTGATATTTGTCTTTCTCTGCCTGGCTTATTTCACTTAGCATAATATTCTCCACGTCTATCCATGCTGTCCCAAAGGGTAAGAGATCCTTCTTCTTTACAGCTGCATAGTATTCCATGGTGAGTGAGGAGAGATTAACCAAAGAATTTATATGCATATGCATAACCCATGGACACGGACAATAGTGTGGTGAAGGCCTGGGGTGGGGAGTGCGAGAGGGGTGGAGGGGGTCAATGGGGGAAAAAGGGGGACATCTGTAATACCTTCAACAATAAAGATAAACTTAAAAAAAGAATAAAAACAATATTTTCAGTTTGTTGTTATGCAAATGTGATTTACTCTAGATCTATGTAGCATGACTGAACTGACAGAGAAGGAAAGATAATTCTGTAATTAAATCTCTGCTCAAATGAGAATGATTCTTGTGTGAATATCCAGTGGATTCCCTTCTAATTTCCTTTCTGTGTTCTTTATTGTCCCCAGATCGTTTTCTGCTGCTATTGTTTTTTTGGTATCACATTACCCTTTTTCTTGTATTACTCTTTTGATGCTTTGGAATGCTGCCTTGAGAGACAGTATAATCTGTGAGTCCATGCATGTCCCAAAAGGTCTTTATTTTGCCTTGTCATTGGTTGTGGAGTTCATTTTAGCTAGAAATTTATTACTTTTTAACTTGTTTATTTGATTATTGCTAATGTGTTCATTGCTTCTCATTGCTCCTTGCAGGATTTAGGCAGCCCTGTGGAAATGGATCATTTTGTGGGGAAGGGAAAGATTAACCTGAATGTGGTTAAAAAACAGAGTATAAAACAGGCACAGCCTCTGTAAAGGGTTTTGGAGGTGACACAGTCTCTGTCACAACTAGCCATAAATGACACATTAATAAATGAGCAAGACTGTGTTGTAATAAAATTTTATTCATGTACACTGAAAAGAAGTTTACTTATTCCTAGTTCTTTCTCTGTAACATGGTTTATGCCTTTGATTTCTTGATCTATAAGATTCAGATAATAAACTCCTTGCCAAAAAGGGGACCATAGTCATTATACAAGTGCTGATGAACTGAGAATTACTGTACAACAAAATGATACTTATACTACTTATGGCAGGTAAAAAATGAGAACCATTCTTATTTTAGGAGGTTCTTAGGGGTCAACCAAAGTGTCCCAATTTTTCTTATTGAACATATTTATCCTTATAGTACTGACTTTTGGTAAATATTTTCATTAACTTCCATAGTAACACAAGCAATAAAAAAATCTCATCTCCAATATCTTGAAGAAGTATGCAATGTCAGCTTCTTTGTGTTTTTGCTCTTAATTTCATTCCCTTTCTTTTTCTACTTCTGGTTCTCTAATTTACTTCATCTTTATATAGATAATCATAAAATAATAATCAAATCTGATTTATAAGAATAATTAAATCAAGTCTTCTGATTTTTATTTATCTGGTTTTATTATTTTGGGTATATAAAAGTCACCATTTTAAATGAAAATTTAAAACATACAAAATAGTGAGAGAATTTATTTTTAATTCACGACAAGTGCTCTAGCATAGAAATTTTTCTTTTGTTTTGAGTAGTTGGTATGATCTCCAAGTTGAGCATTTGGGTATTTTTTGCTTCATTTATTAGCTTATCTGGTTTTGGATGTCTTATATTCCTTCAATTAATATTAGGTTACAAGAGAGGATAAAAATTGGTGATTTGAGAAACACAATGTTTTCCGCATAATGTTCAATTATTTAAATAGCTGGCAACATCTAAAAATTGGAGGAATTCATATATAAATATAATTTCCCAGCTTATCTTGAAAAATGAAGTTTGGCCACACAAACCTACATTTTTACATTCCCTCAAGGAAACAACTGGCTGGAACTGATAGCAATTTCCCTCATCCCATTCACCACAGTTTCTACCATGCCCTACTTTGTAACTCAACACACTGACACATAATGTTAATTTCTATTTTACTTATTGCTATTGCTTTTCTTACAATAAGGAAAAAATGGAAACATTTCTTGCTTCCACTTAATCAAAAGGAAGGATGGAAAGTGTTGTTCATTTCAAGAAAAATGGAGGGATAGCATTTACCTGTGGAAGCAAAGGCTGTTTCCATGATTTTTATATCCACCTGCTTCCATTATCAACATGGCTCACATAGGCCTTTGAGTTTGGCCTTCTTGGGATTAAAAGTTTTCCATGTCACATCACTAATGACCACACACTGATTCTGAGGATAACATAATAAATATGCACATTCTATAATTTTTAAACAAGTAAAGGACAAGCATATTTCAAGCAACTTTTAATGACAAGATTAGAATACTTGATAAGATATAATGAATTCTCACTTGCTATATCTAATGCTGTCATATTTTCTTATCGGAAAATAATTATATTCTTCCTGCTGGCAGGTCACAATGGGGTATTTGAAGATAATACATATTTGATAAATTCAGTTATGTGCCAAATCACCTCTGGCCATGATATTTTCCTCTGACCCAGTAAGTGAAATTATGTGGGGATAGCATTTTGATTGTGCTGGCTTATTTTTAAAGGTAGATATTGGCCTGGATTAGGAAACTCTAAGACATCCTTTACCTGTTTTCAGAGTGGTTTGCCTTATGTCCTTACAAAAATTGCATTGTAAATATTCAACATAAGTCTAAGTACCTAAAAGCTTAAAGAATTAATTTAATAGATTCAGATAAAAGCAACTCCTGCTGCTTTCTACACTTGTAACTTTTATTTGTGAACCATGTGAAGACATTACCTTAACTGCCCTCTTTCAAATTTTTAAATATTTTATTTGTCCACATTGCCTGCTGGTCCTTGCTCATATGCAGCCATTTAGTAATACCATGAAAGCAGGTTTGTTTATTTGGTTGTCCATTGTTTTATCAATTATGCACAGGTAATATCTTATTTGCTTTAAAAATGAACACATGACTTGGAATTCCATTCTTAGTTATATACACAAGAGAATTTAAAATGGGTGTTCAATAAAAATTTATACATGAATGTTTATGGTAACATTATTTATAATAGCCAAAAACTGGAAATAACCCCAATGCCCATCAATGGATGAATGGAAAAGTGAAATGTGATATATCTAAACAGAAAATATTATTCAGTCATAAAAAAGTGCTGATGCCTGGCCAGAGTGGCTCAGCAATTGAGCACTGACCTATGATACAGGAGATCACAGTTCGATTCCCAGTCAGGGCCCATGCCTGGGTTGTGGCCTCAATCTCCAGTAGGTGGTATGGAGGAGGCAGCTTATCCATGACTTTTGCATCATTGATGTTTCTCTCTCTCTCTCCCTCTCCCTTCCTCTCTCTGAAATCAACAAAGACATATTTTTTTGAAAAGTACTGATACCTGCTACAACATGGATGAACCTTGAAAACATTATGCTAAGTAAAAGAAGCCAGATGCAAAAGGTAACATATTGTATGATTTCATTTAAATGACATATACAGAATAAGCACAGCCATAGAGACAGAAAATAGATTAGTACTTGCTTAGGTCTAAGGGGTAAGATGAAGAGATAGGAGAGCGATAGCTAAAGGATATAGGGTTTCTCTTTATGGTATGGAAATGTTTTAAAATTGACTGTGGTGATTGTTGCATATATATTTAAATATAATAAAAATAATTGAATTGTACACTTGAAATGAGTAAACTGTATGACATGTGAATAGTATCAATAAAGTGTTACAAAAACATAAATTTAAAAAATGAACATGTAAGCCATGGTTTTAATCACTGAACTTTCCATTCAAGAAGTACTTGGGTCTACCATGTTCAAATTTTCAGGTTGAATCCCAGTGCAACTCAGCAGACCAGAGATTTTTATTGTTTTGTTTACCACTATATCTACTATACCCAGAAAAATTCCAGTGAATTCCCTTTTGAACACTATGAGTAATTCTATAACATTTAAAATCATTATCTGCCAGAATATAAGCTTCAGGATGTCAAGGATTTGTGTCTGTTTTCTTCACTGCTGATTCTCCTGACTTTAAACAATGCCTGGCACAAGGTGGACACACTCAACAAATGAATGTACTGTTTCTTCTGTCTCTGGCTCAATGGAAAACTGTGTGTAACTTCCAACCAGGCAGTAAAATGGTGGGAGAGGAAAGTACACGAAAGTAAAGGAATTGGCAATGAATAAAAACAGATCATTCAAAGAAGAAATGGCAATCAAATGTGTGCAATTAAATTAAAAAATACACAGCACAGTCTGACTCTGCTCTGTGCACTTGCTGAAACTAAAGCTCCTGTTGCTACTGCACTGATACTCATATTATACCTCCCCTAAAGACACACAAAAACACCTGCGTAGACAGACAGGAAAGACATGCTTGTTGAAGGTGGAGATGCACTAAGACTAGGCAGGATAGCTGACTTTCCTGATGGAGGGACTGGGTTGTCACACATTTCATGCATCCAGGTCCTCTCTCCTCCTTACACTTGACACCCTCATCAGGGTGTGTGTGTGTGTGTGTGTGTGTGTGTGTGTGTGTGTGTGTGTGCTGTGGAGTGTTCAGATCAAGGTCTTGGAAACACACTTCAACTAGACTTCTCATCTCACATCTATTTTTCAGGTAAGAACACAGCTGATGTTCTTGAGTGAGTGTCTACTCATTGTTATTTTATTACCAAAAGGGGGAGACAGTGAAACATAAATATGATGCAAAAAAGTAAAAGAGAACTTGAAGATCCACCCCAAATCCAGTGTTTTTGTATGTAATTCAACTGGGAAATGAGAGAGATCCAATGAACTATATAAGATGATGCAGTTAGAGAATAGGGAACAAAAGTCTTAGACCTAATTATTCAGAAATAAAACATACCCATTACTCTGCACAGTGAGTCAGTACATTTATACCACCTTATTTATAACCATGGGATTTACAGTTGAGGCTCTACAGTATCCTGGAAGGAACACAGGACTATCAATCAAAAAGACTTTGTTTCTCCTCTCTGTTTATCCACTTAGAAGCTGTGTGGTGCCAGACAAGATAATTCACAAATTTGTGCCCCAGTCTTTTCACCTAGTAAATAAGGGTCACAATTCCCCATACCACAGGAATGAAGAGGATAAAGCTGATAGCACAGAAAGGGCAGCAGTCATGGTGTCGCCCAGCTCCCAAGCCGTCAGAAGTCACATGTCCTATTTCTTGACTCCTCTGCTTCTTCCCTACACCTCAGCCTTTAGTGGACCTAACTGCCTTTCACAACACAGTGATTAACCACAGAAAAAACAATTAAGTTCCTCCAGGCGGGAAACTCCCAGGGAAAATTAATGCCAGTATGAATTTTGCTCCTTATTCTATTATCAATGCTCTTGCTGATATTAACATTAACCTCCAGACTGGGAACCTCCCTTTTTTTAACTCCTGTGATCTCATTGAATATCAGCCTTCCTCTTTTGCTAGTCAGCCAGTTTCCTGAATTCCTTCACCCCATCCTCCTTCTATCCCTCCTCAAATAAACCACACATTAGGAGGTATGTAGTGGTGTTATTTATCAAACAAAAACCTGGAAAGAAGACAAGGGTAACAGGGTAACTACCCAGAAATGTTCTTGTAGGCTCAGAGATGCTGTACTTTTTAAATTTTTAAATGATAGGGTAAAATAGGGACAATTATCAGAAAGAAGAAAAATCTTATTTTTCTTTTAAAAATTGCTTTTATTCTGCAATAACCACTCTTCTTTGTTTGTATTATTGTATTTCTATATATGTGTGCACATGTATATATGGATTATATATATATACACACACATATATATACAAACACACACACACACACACACACACACACATATATAGTCAGTGGCATTGCATTTGGTACCTTCTCTGACCATAGGCTGAGAAGTTCAACAATATGAGTTCTGGGTTCAGAATCAAGAGACCAGAGTAGTTTGTGGAAACTTTGGGGCCCCACAATGATGATCAGAGCCACAGACTGCAATGTGGAGAATTATTTCCTCTCCTTTTCCCAACACCCTTGAATAAGTTACCCCAGCACTTAGAAAGGGCTCTCGCTTTAGTTATCATTTATAAAGTGATGGGTTTATGTTTCTTCTCATGGTTAGATTTCCAAACACACCCCAGAAGAATTATGGTGTCAGGCATCCCTTTTATGGGAAAAGGAAGGATGAAGGCTAAGGCCTAGACCAGTGTTTTTTGCAGGCCAGACACTTTCTATGTTTGTTTATTGTTGTTGTGTGTGTGTGTTTTCATTCTCCCTTCACCATGATCCAGTGAGAAAGATTCTGTTAGTCTTATTTTACATAAAACCCAACCAAATCACACAAGGTCATCCACCCTATAGGAGATAGAAGAGGGGTTCTGGATCTTGACCCACAACACCCAGAAGCCTCCCATCTGGAGGGCTTGTGGGCTTCTAAGCTCAAGGATAGGTTGCCTTATTGCTGGATTGGCTTCGTGGGTTGTGTCATGCAGACAAGGGGTAAGTTGTCTCAGAATAAGGCTTCATGATTTATTCAGTCTTCAGGTTACTGAGGTACTTTTGTAAAAACATAGGCTTTATACTGGGGAAAGAAGACCTGGGGGATGGGTGAGAAATTAACTCTTTTAGAGCCCTACCTCATGCCAGCATCTTTTAAACCCTTTAATCCTAACCATAAACAATGGAGACCAGAACTATAATTTCCATTATATAAATGAGGAAAGTAAAGCAAGGACAAAGAGGGCAAGCTTTTTAAAAACTGAGCCAAGCTGCCTGGCCAGTGTGCCTCAGTTGTTCGAGAGTCATCCCATGCACCAAGAGGTTACTGGTTCAATTCCCTGACAGGGCACATGCCCAGGTTATAGGCTCAATCCCCAGTAGGGGGCATGCAGGAGGCAGCCAACCAATGTTTCTCTCTCATTGATATTTCTCTCTCCTTCTCCCTCCCCCTCTCTCTAAAAATCAATAAAAACATATTTTTTTAAAAAACTCAGCCAACGTTTAAACATAAGTTCCTTTCACGGCATCCTCCTGCTTTTCCAATATGAAACTCTCTCTCAATTCTGTAAGCATATAATTTATTGCTATGGGATGATGTTACAGCTGAACTTGGTGATATCTGGAGGGAATATGGGGTTGGCAGTCAGAAAGGCATTGGTTACCACCTTCGTCTTTCTCTTCAGTGGCTGTATGACCCTAGGCAATATACTTCTTGTTTTCAAGCCTGTTTCTTCTTCTAGAGAATGGAGATGATAATTATCTTTCTCATAGAAATAAATGAGATAATATATGTAGGACAGGGCAGGGACCAAAGAACCCATCTGCAGTGGAACCATGTATCAGTGGCATTTCAATAGTAATAGCAGTAAATTCCTGGAAAGTACAATCAAGTATAGAGGCAATAATATAAATAACCAGCAATTCAAACACTCACTGGAAAAAATATATATGTACATAATTCTACATATTGATTTATAATTTATATAACTAGGTTAACACCATAATATAGATGGAGGGAAAGGAAAATACAAGATAATTACTTGTTTTGGGCTAAAAATTATATTAGTTTTTGTAATCATTAAATTTAAGGGTCAGAAGGGATTCATGTATTTCTGATTGTGCTGTTAAGTTTCACAGTTTCTGGACATGCCCAGTGGAATACTCTTTTAAATATCATAATTCTAAAATATTTAAATGGCCCTGGCTGGTGTGGCTCAGTTGGTTGAACATCATCTCATGCACCCCCATGCACCTAGAGGTCGCCTCTTCAATTCTGGGTCAGGGCACATGCCTGGGTTTTGAGCTCAATCCCCAGTGTGGGGCATGCAGGATGCAGCAGATGAATGTTCCTATCTCTCTCTCCCTCTCCTTTCCCCTCTCTCAAATGAATTAAAAAAAAACTATTTAAGAAAATAAAATAAATATTTAAATGAATATGGAAAAGTGGGAGGAAATTAAAGAAGCAAGCAGAAATCTCCATTAACTCCTAGTTGGATATTATCGTTTTTTATATTCTCACCTAGTATCAAATGACACTAATTTATCTCTTAAGCTACATAATAACATTTAATCCCTTTGATATAACTGCAAGGTCAACATGGCATTTTTCTTCTTTACATTTGAGGAAACTGAATTCACATCCTAGATATGGTCGAGGTAAAGCATGTGTGTGACTTTCGGTACCTTTTTCATTTCATCAAATCCAGACCTTATGAGGGTCCTTTCCTCAATCCCTGGATAGGGAGCCTGAGACTCAGGGAGTTTAGTGTAGTATCCTGCCCTACATCATTGGCAGAGCCTGGAGTGAAACCTACATCTTTCTGACCCCAAAGCTCTTATTCTTTCCACTTGAGTATACTGTTATGGGCTTTGTTTCTGACCATAATAGGAATCACACTCAGTTTAGACAGTGTGGAAAATACACTCAAGGATGTAAGGGAAAATACAAATTATCACCCACCCCACAACCCACTGACAGTTAAATTTTGGGGTTCCCTTCCTGACACTTGAAAGCTATTAAATATCTAATTTCAATTTACTGTGACTATTTGTGGCAACTCATTTTTACAGTACTAAACCATGACATGGATATTGATTTTAATACAAAAGAAAGCTATGCATCATTTATTTTTAAAATAAACTATTAAAAAGTTTCCCTGGCAAAACCTGGCAGACACATTGAAGGAACACAGTTCCTGGCTTTCTCAAAATTAAAGACTTTCATTTTAAAGAAGATTACAGTTAAAGTCTGCATATCAACAGATTTGGTTATAGGTAAAGTCTGCATATCAACAGATTTGGTTTCAGATTGCAGAAACTGAGGATAAAATTAAGTTGCTTTCACACATACTCATTAACAACTTGAACAAAACCTTGAATCTGACTAATGTGGTGATGCACCAAGACATGGTTTAAACACCACCCATTACATTCTCAAAACAAATGTGGCTGACTCCAAAGCAAGCCTTTGATGAGTACAGGGTGTTAGCTTTAAGTGCAGAGATAAAGGTCCAAAACAGAAGAGAAATTGACTTTCTACTGAAAAAAAAAAAAAATGATGTATTCATTTTTTATTATACTGAGTACTATACTGAGCATGAGAAGAAAATTTTTGAAAATGTGATTCATGGTAAACTTTTCTATAGAAATTTTAGGCCTGTGCTATAGTGCATTGTATGAGCATAAATGGCCACACCTCACTTACTCCAACTCAGTCCTCAGCTTTAACTGGCTACAGCAATCTAGGATCTGCCTCTTGTCTAACTTTCCCACACAAAAAGTGACACTTACCTGCAAATAAATTAAATCCCATACCCTGTACTAGCCCCATCTGTATAAGAGGACAGCTCCAAATCTGAACAATTAGGAGCATGTGCACAGGAGTGACAGATCTGGGTTTGAGCCCTGGTCCATTACCTTCTATCACAGTGGTGCCCAAGTTTACTCACCATGCACTCAACTCAGATGAGCAAAACTATGTAGGGTTTTCATCTATATAACTGGTCTGGTCATCTTCACTGGCTCCATCAAACCTGACTTTGCCTAGTTTCTGTCTGTCCCTGTGAAAACACACACGGTCTCTCAGGTTGGCCTTGTCTTCCATTGAAACATTCTCCATTATGAAGTAGCCTGGTACTCTCAGCCAGGTCATAGTGTTCTTCTGCTGAATATAATCCATGTCATAGAACACCAAGATCATAAAATGTTACTCTGAGATTTTGATAAAATGAGACAAAAAATAAGACCTCTGTACAAACCACAAAAATTATCAAACACCCTCTTCTACTGGCTAACAAGAGTGACTGCTGCTTCTTTACTAATTACAGCTTCAGCCTTGCTGTATTCTTTCTTTCCAGAAGAAATTAAAATACCTAATCATAGAATTACTCCTGCTTCCTGACAGCACCCAATCCAGAGCAATCTCTCGTGTCCTTGAACCCTCTCTAAAATCACATTACACAAGCTCAAATTCTGTAATACTTCACTCCTAATGTCCTCTTACTGAGACAACCTATGATTCTTCATTGTATACATTCTGCCTCACTGTAATGGGGGGAAAGACCAATTTTGTTCCTGGTTTCTGGTTCCTGGTGGACTTTTGACTAGAGAATGCTGACAGAAAGATGGTCCTGAATTGGTTGCCACCCTAAGCCCTGCCACTCCTTGTTTCCACAGTCTCTGCAAAGGACAGAGTCCACAATAAATGCCAGTACTAGGGTGCAGGTAGATTATAAAACAGTGTAGAGATTAATGTGGGAGGTGAGGACAGAAAGTAACAAAGGAGGTGGTCCAGAAGCAGCTGCTCTGTTCATTGCCCTGGGCCCTGACACACTCTGCTTTAGGGATAGGGTGGCAGGGAAGCTGGGGTTGGGAGAGTCATGTGGATTAGCTTCTAAAAAGGTAGTTCTTATATGTAGTTTCTCTTCCCATCCTTCAAATACAAGGCATCAAATTCTGGGCACCTCCAATGAGGAGCACTTCTTACAAAGGCTGCCGGTGGGGTGGGTGGTGGACCCCACCTTGTCCACCATCAGGGCTCAGGAGCTTCTATAGGGAAGGATCCCCAAAAGCAGCTGCAGGAACTCCAAGGAGAGTTGCCTTGATGATACCCTTTTACATTTCTCATCTACAACTAATGTGTGTGCCTTTCCTCAGAATTACTCTGGCTCCTGTGTGTTACTCTTCGCCACCACTTTGTCCTATAACTTGTCTCTGAATTGATCAGATACCCTTACTCCTGGGATTCCTACCTGTGGTCCCCACCCTGAGTCCTGGCTCATAACTGCTTCTTATCTTCCTAAATATGGACTTCATTTATCTTACATGGTTTCTCATAAGCCTTTAGTGGCATCATGCCCTTAATGATCACAGAATGCCCCTCCATTCATGGCCCTTTTTGATCCCACCATCTTTTAACCCCTGTGCTGGAAAAAGGCAGTGGTTGGATGTGAACACTTCATGACCTCAGAGGCCATATCCAAGGGTAGAAAAGTTAGATCTAGAGCAGGTAAGGTTAGACACTGTCTCCCACCTCTCTAAAAATAAAGGAGCGAGAAGTATCTGGCTATTCTTAGCAACCTAACCTGCATTTAAAAAATATATATCTTTATTGATCTCAGAGAGAGGAAAGGAGAGGGAGAGAGACATCTGAAACATCTATGATGAGAGAGTCATCATTGATCAGCTGCCTCCTGCACACCCCTGACTGGGGACTGAGACAGCAACCCAGGCATTTGCCCTGACAGGAATCAAACTGCGATCTCCTGGATCCTATGTCAATGCTCAACTGCTGAGCCATGCCCAGCCAGGCGAACCTTAATTTTTAAAGGTGGTGAAGTAATGGTAGGAGACACACTACTAGCCAAGTAACTCCTGGGTCAGGCAAGGATTTGATATCACCCAGACTTCTGGGAAGGTCATATAGCATTACAAAGAAGCAAATAAATAATAATCCTGCAGTCTGTCCTGACTCTTGCCTGCCTCAGACCCTTGGCGTGTCCAATCAGTTATGTCCAATCAGTTACCTATGAGCCCTGTCTGTTGACCTGGGAGCCCCACTACTGACTCCAGTCAGGCTGGACTCCCTGTTCCCTCCCTCCCATCCAGCCCCCATTAGTCCTGCCCACTGTACCAGGCCCAGCTCCTCTTTGAAGAATCTCAGACAACTCCAGTGAGGCCTTCCTCCTCTTTATAAATTAAGGAAGTTCTACAGAGGTCACCATAACTTCCACAAGCACCTGGACCATGTGAAACCATTACCGTGAACTCTGTAGCCCCTGGGCCATTAGAGGTGTGAAGAGTAATGGACGTTCAGTGAGCACCTGTGTGAGGATGCAGGTCATGGCAGGGGAAGGAATTTACCCTGGAATAGCTCAGGCATGGGGACTTGGAAGAGCTTCTGAATGTCACTACTGTCTCCCTCCTTGCAGACCCTCAGTCACCTCTTCCTGGAAATTCAAGTAGGTTCCAAACTCCAGGTTCCAAGCATTCCTAATGTGAGTACAGAGGGTGCCAATGGAGGACAGAAAAAGCACAATTATTCAACAGAAAAGGGTGAGGACTTTCTCCTCAGCCCAACTCCTTTATACTGCATATCACAGAGATGGCACCAAATTTCTTACTTAATTTGCATGAGTGGGGGTGGTTCCCTTCTTCTTACATTCCAAAATACTCACTAAAATAAAGTAATACTATTGAAGTTGAGAAACAACATCCTTTTTAAAGATGAGAGCTGTTGGGATGGGAAAGAAGCAAGCACTGGCTTTGTAGGGGATGCACCAAATACTGTACTGGGATCTTTACAAAGGTTTCTGCTTGTCCTCCTCACAATGCTCTCTTAAGGTAGGGATCAGAATTATCTTTTACACATTAAAAAAGGTGAGGGTCATGGAAGTTAAGTAGATTTCCCAGGCTCACTCAGCTAATAAGAGACAGAGTCGTTATCATCTCCCCTGTTTGTCTGATTTCAGGGCCATGTTTAGAACCAGAACCACATTCTTGCCTTTAGATGCGTGATTTGGGCAAAGGGAGCTGACATGTCCCACTGGTTACTGTACAGCCATTATGGAGAACAGTATGGCAACATTTAGTAGTATCTAGTAAAGTTCAAAGTGATCCTAATAATGACCCAGCAATTGTACTTTTGGTACACAACCTGGAAAATAAGGTGACATGTGAGCACAGGAAAACAAGTAACAAGAATATTCTTTGTCACATTATTTGTGACAATAAATCTGTATGGGGGAAATGTCCATTAATAAGACACCAGAAAAATACATTGTGGTATATTCATACATTGGAATCATACATAGTGGTGAAGCCTGAATGGAATATAGCTATAGGAATCAGTGCATATAGCATCCCCAAAACATAAGGTGGGATGACAATAGCAAGGAAAAGAAGGATATCTACATTATGAAATGCTTTCTGATTGGGGATAGAATCATTTGCTATGAAAGTATAAAGAAAAACATGGAAATCATAAAAATCAATTTCAACAAAATGTTTATCTCTGGAGAATGGGAAAGTACAATTAGAAAAGAGTAGACAGTGGGCTTTCAGTGTAATTACAGCTATACATTTCCCTCATAAAATACTTTAATTTCATCACCTACATTTTGGAATGTTGTATTTTTGCTGGCATTCATCTCAAAGTGCACATGGAACATTCTTCAGGATATGCCATATGTTAGGCCACAATACAATACTCAATAACTTCAAAAAGATCAAAAGCATACACGATATCTTCTCTGACCACTGTGGCATAAAACTAGAAATCAATAACAATGAAAACTGAAAAAAATGCACAAATATGTGTAAATTAAACAATACACTCTTAAACCACCAATGGATCAAAGATGAAATCACAAGAGAAATTAGAAAATACTTTAGAGTGAATAAAAACACAACATATCACAACTTAAGGGATGAGGTGAAAACAGTGCCTAGAGGAAAATGTATAGCTACAAATGCTTACACTAAAAAAAGGAAAAGATTTCAAATTAATAATCTACCTTCACACCTTGAGGAAATCCAAAAAGAAGAGCAAACTAAACCCAAAGCTAGCAGAGGAAGGAACTAGTAAATATTAGAGAAAAGATAGGTAAAAAAAACCCAATAGAAACAATAGAGAAAATTGGCAAGACCAAAAGTTGGCTCTTTGAAAAGATCAACAAAATTGACAAATATTTAGTTAGAATAACAAAAGAGAGAAGCTTTGAATAACTGAAATCACTAATGAAAGTAGGGGCATTACCCACTTACTGCAGACCTTACAAAAAAAGAATTATAAGAGAAGACTATGAATAATGGTATGCTAACAAATTATATAATTTAAGTGAAATGGATAAATTCCTAGAAAAAAACCATAAATGAGCACAAGTTACTCAAAAAGAAAAGAAAATTTCAACAGATCTATACCAAGTAAAGAAATTGAATCAATAATCAAAAACCTCCCAACAAAAAGCCCAAGACCACATGGTTTCATTGGTCATTATTACCAGACATTTAAAGACAAATCAACACCAATCCTTCTCAAACTCTTCCAATAAATAGAAGAGGGAATACTTCCCAACTCATTCTATGAGACCAGTATTCTTCTGATATCACAAAAATATATAGACATACATCCCTGAACAAAACACTAGCAAACTGAATGCAACAACATAGTAAAGTAGTATGCACCATGATAGAGTGGGATCTATCCCATGAATGAAAAGCAGTTTGACATAACAAAAGCAATAAATATACTGTACCACATTAATAGAAAAAAGAAAAACACATGACCATCTCAATAGATGCAGAACATGTATTTGACAAAATAAAACACCCTTTCAAGATAGAAGCACTCAGAAAACTAGCAATAAAAGTGCACTTCCCCAACATGATAAGGAAATTTATAAAAAACTCACAGTTAACATCATACTTGATGGTAAAACCTGAAAGCTTTTCCCCTAAGATCAGTAAGAAGAGAAAGGTGCCTGCTTTCACCATTACTATTCAACATTGTATTGAATGTTCTAGTCAGAGCAATTAGAAAAGAAATAAAAAATACCTAAACTAGAAAGGAAGAATTAAAACTATTTCTACTAACAAGTGACATGGTCTTATATACAGAAAATCCCAAAAAATCTACAAAAAAACTACTATAGCTAATAAACTAATTAATCCAGTTTCAGGGTATAAGATCAACACACAAAAATTACTTGTGTTTCTATACACTAGCAATGAACAATCTGAAAAGGAATTTAAGAAAACACTTGCATTTACAACAGCATCCAAAGGAATAAAGTACCTAGAAATAAGTTTAACCAAGGAGGTGAAAGACATGCACAATGGAAACTACGAAATTTTGCCTGAACAAAATTAAAGAAAACTTAAGTGGAAAGACATCCTTTCATTGTTTATGGTTATAAGACTTAATATTGTTAAGATAGCAGTACTACTCAAAGAAGTCTATGGATTTGACACAATCCCCAGATATATGAAAACATAAGCCCACAAAAAAAGTGTAAGCAAATGTCCATAGCAGCATTATTCATAATAGACAAAAATGGAAAAGGAACAAATGTCCATAACTAATGAATAGATAAATAAAATGTGGTATAATAACTCAATGAGATTTTTTAAAAAAGAGTGAAATACTGATATAGGCTACAACATGGGTGAATCTAAAAATAATTGTGCTTAGTGAAAAAAGCCAGAATCCTCCACCCCAAAATAAGCAAGAATATTTACTATATGATTCAATATATGTGACATTCTGGAGAATATTAAACTACAGAATAGGAACAAAAATCAAATCAGAGGTTGTCAAGGACTCGTGGGAAGGGGATGGATATTGACTACAAATGGGCACAAGTGAAATATACCAGATGATAGAAATGTTTATATCTCTGTTATGATGGAGGATGCCAACTGGATACATTTGTCAAACGTAAGAACTGAACACCTAAAAAGAGTCAGAGTGACTATATCTAAAGTATGCTTTATAACTTGAACTGGAAAAAAAAAAATAGACCGCATTTAAGACCAATTCTGAGTCGAAGAGGCAACACTTAGAAAGGAATTCTTATCAGAAACCACAGGAAACATTTAAAAACAATTAAGATAGCAATTGTTAACATTTGTTATTTTCTTTTCCCTCTGTGCAAACTTTCTAGTTTTAAAATAAAGTGAGCAAATCACTAAAAAAAAAGGATAAAGACTAAAATAATAGTAAGTTAATGCATACTTTCCAGAGAAATAGAATTAAACAAGGGACTTAAAGGAGGGGAGGAGGCATCATGAAAGAATCCAAAAGATTCTAGGAAAGTAGGAAAAATGAAGAACATAAAAAAGAAAAAAATAGAAAGGATGAAATAAAATGGTATAAATAAATCCAAATATATAAGAAATCATATTAAATATAAATAAACTAATCCAGCCAGTTTTTTCAAGACTGTATCTGATCTGATTGATTTAAGTCCAGTTATAAGCAATTTATAAGAGACACATCTGAAATATAACTGCACAGAAAGAAAAAAATAATCCCAGATATATGGAGTTAAGATTTACGACTGAAATATATAACGGCATACAAATGTTGAAAGCATAAGGACAGAAAAAGAGATACCTGGCAAATATTGGGCCAAAAAAACCTAATGTAGCTAAATTATTGACAGAAAAAAATACTCTTTAAGACAAAAAACATTAATAAGGGTAATAAGATCAGTACAGAATGATGGGAGGTATAATTCTCCAGTTATATTCTTTTATGCGTCCTAATACAACAGATTCAAAACTACAAAACAACAATCAACAAAGAGAAATTGGTGAATCTACCATTATAGTGTGAGTTCTTTACATTCCTCTCTCAGTAATTGATTGAACAAGAGGGCAAAAAAAATCAGTAAAGATATAGACCTGAAAAACAAAATTAAGAAGATTTATCTGGTGAACATAGGATTCTGCACCAAAACTTAGAGAAATCAAATTCCTCTCAAACATTTTGTAAACAGAACATTTATAAAAATTGACATTATGAAAGTCCATAAAACAAGACTTAAAAAAATTTATAAGCTAGGAAGAGCAAAAGTGCTAGGAATAGTCAAGATAATTCTGAAGCCAAAGACAAGGTAGGGAGACTTTCCCTATCAGACACCATGCATGACCTATTAGAAATCTATAGCAATTAAGACAGTGTGATATAGACACAGGGATAAACAAATAGGTTTGCCAGATAAAGCACAGGAAGCCCAGTTAAACTGAAATTTCAGATAAACAATGGACATGTATTTTATGTGCTAAATCTGACAACCTTATAAATAAATAAACCACTGGAACTTAAAGGGACCCTAGAAACAGAACCATACACATATGGAAACTCAGCCTGTGACAGAGATAGCAGATCAGGTAAATAGGAAAAGATGGGTGTTTCAATGTGTGGTATTAGAATAATTATTCATGTATGTGTAAAAACTAAATTGCATTTGTATCTCACGCTAATCAATACTCAGTCCCAGGTGGATTAATGATTAAATGTAAAAAGCAACCTTGAAACATTTAGAAGTAAATATAGGAATTAACTTTTGACATTGGAGTAGGTAAACTTTCCAAAATAAGACAAAAAGTACAAACCATAAAGCAAATGATTGATAATTAAAGTACAATAAAATATAAAACTGTTGTGCATCAAAACATGCACTTTAAAACATGTGAAAAGACAAACCTCAAACTAGAAAAATATGTAAAAAATAATAAATAAAGGATTACTATCCAGATTTCATGAAAAATATGTAATGTACTGTATGAAACAATAAGAAAAAGACACCACAAGTCAGTCTATAGAAGGTTCTAGAAGATTCAAATATCTTGACTATTTTCCATTTTGGGTGACCTCTGCTCTTCATCCCGGAGGTCCGGTCAGGAATGGATTTCTAGAAGTCCCTTAGACTGAAAAGGAATGGATATAAAGTGGTGTGAAGTTTCTTTCTCTAAATGGCTGCTACAAGTGGTAGAAATGCCTTCATATGGGTCAGAGGCAACATTGATCCTCTTTTCTTTTTTAATGGGTAAACAGTTTTTGCAGAATCCTCATAAAAACAGAATCAGCCAAATTCTGGTTCAGAAGCAGATATGTAGCATCACACAACAGAGCCTTGGCAAGTGGTGGACATTTCAGATTTTACTTTCTATGTTCACTTATTTTTTGGATTTTTAAAGGCACATATAGTCAATAATGTTATCACTTTATAATCCACATAATATAAACATAAAATGGCCTTATTTCATATTTTGAAGCTCTTTTTGCCTTTCCTTTAGAACATTCTGCTTCCTCCTTCTTTCTGAAGATGCATTTTGTGATGTGTCTCACTTTAGCACATTTAGTTGCTTGGTCCCTACATTTTTAGGAGGAGAAAAACATGGTCCATGCACATTTGGTAAATTTAAATTTCATTTAAAAACAAATAATAACACTCTCATATGAGGGTTAATTCTGTAGGATGGCACTCAGCAGTCCAGAGTGATTAGGAACATAGAGCCAAAGAGACTTTTACATTTTACTCAACACATGTCTGTATTCTTGACATTTAGCAGGACAAGTAATATTTTTATTATTAAAATAATGATATAAAAAGGAAATGAAAGTCAAAATTCTGAAATTAAAATTTTAGCCTTTGAATTTGGTCTTGCTTGCATCCTAAGTCAGCTTTCTTTTTTTAACTGAAATTTTAAAGCCTCACTAAAACCATGTATTTTCTACCTTTTAGTAATCTTTCCATGTCTTTTACAGGCAAGCTCTTTACCAAGTTTTGCTTGAGTTATTTCCAACATCCAGGCACTTTCCATTTGTTTCTGTATGTATGTGTTCTGCATTAAGAAAACTCCATATGTGGTAATGTGAATTCTATTAAGTGGAAAAATGAAGGAACAAGTCCCATTATTTAGTAATGTAACAGCAGATGTCTTTCAAAGAGAACATTCTCCACCATCTCACCCCAGTCCAACTAATCCTGGCCAAAAAGTATTAAGTGAATCTTTTAAAATTGTTCTGTAAGGGAGGGAGGCAGAGCAAAATAAGTCTGAATGTAAGGCAAGTGAGAATTTTAGATGATAAAATGTGAATGGGTTAAAGTGATCCTGATGGTAGAATCCATGTGAATACTTACAGCTGAAGAAAATGTGGCACATAGATATACCCTGACTTGCCCAAGGTCACAGGACCACTACACAAGAGGGAAAAAACTAGTGCCTAGGTATCAGAAATGAATATAAATATTTCTACTATACCATACAATAAGACAATAGGAGAAAACATTACCTGATTTGTACAAGCCTGATTTTCCACTAAGGTTTTGCACTATGTCAAGAACATGGAGTTTGATATAAAAAAGAGATAAGGCCCGGCCAGTGTAGCTCGGTGGTTAAGCATTGACCCATAAACCAAGAGGTCCCAGTTTCATTCCCAGTCAGGGCACATGCCCTTGTTGTGGGCTTGATCCTTAGTAGGGGGCATGCAGGAGGCAGCCAATCAATGACTCTATCTTTCTATCCCTCTCCCTTCCTCTCTCTCCACAATCAATTAAAACATATTTTTAAAAAAAGAGAGATAGGGTCCAATCTCAATTTTTCCACAGAATGGATGCATGACCTTATGCTATGAGTTATTGCATTTCACCCATTTTAAGACACATATTTGTTTCACTTTTGAACACCTCAATCATTCAAGAACACAAGACATTCAATCAATGGTGTCTTACCATTATAATAACAAACATTTTGTCTTTCTTGTAGTGCCTAAAATAGCAAGTCTTAAAAGTGATGGCATATTTGATTCAATGAAATATAAATCTTCCCGTGTTAGAGCCCCATTTTCCTCATCTAAAGGACAGAGCTGAAAATATCCCCTTCACATATCTGTTGTGAGGATTAAGGGAGGTAAAACTGTTTGACAGCAATCCCAGTGCCTGCCAGGCACAGGACAGATGCCCAGAGTTCCCTGAGTTCCCTGGAGGGGCATGGATCATGGGATTCATCATCTGACCCCTCTACTTTTCCCCAGCACATTGGCCCTCTTCAATCTGTGCTCCCCTTGCCAATTCAACCTATAGCGCAGAGCCCATCACATCAACTGTTTCACTCTAGTGATCCTCAACCCTCTTATCACTTGGTCCTGTTATCTCAATCACAGGTTAGCCCCTGCAATAGATAGCTTTGTGCAAATTGTCTTCTGGAAAAAAATGCTGCAGGAGGAATTGCTGGGTCAAAGCACATAAGGCCCTTTTTAACTGATTGGGTGACCATTAGGAAGAACTCTTCTCCATTGGTAGTGAAAATTGGCATTAAACATTTTAAATATACATTTGGCAATTCCATATGCTTTGGTTGAAAATTTTCAACCAGAAATTCACCCTATGGAAAATCTTACACAAGTTCCAAAAATATATGCACAATCACCATGATTGTACCATTGTTTCAAATAGGAAATTCTTGAAAGAAGTTTAGTTGTAAGATAAATTCCTCAGGGCAGGTTGGCTTGATTGTGGCTTCTCAGGATATAAAATATTTAATTAAATATAAGAAAGTAAGAATTACTTAAAAAAATAAGAATTACCATTAATTTTTCTGCCACCTGTCAGAAATAACTACTTCTTTATTTTCTATTACTAGGAAGTAAAATATCCATGGAAATAGTTACTTTGGGGTAGTACCTATTATAACACTGTGCTTGACAGCTAACGTATATAGTATTTCAAGATCAGTATTATCACTACATTTACAGATGAGGAAACTAAGGTTCAGAGGGGTGAAGAAATTTGTAGGAGTAAGTAGCAAAGTTGGAATGGGATCCCAGATGTGCCTGAGAATAAAACACAGCTCATTAACCTATATTTTGATAATTTCATCAAATTTCTTCCATAATTCTTTAAAAAATTATTCTCCTTTTCAGAATGGGGAAAATGAAGCTCAGATGGGTTAAGTAGCTTACCTTTGGGTCACTCCCTTGAAATGGACAGAGCCCAGATGAAGACAAAAGGTGTCTATGCACCCAAAGCCTTTTCCCAACCCATCACACTACTTTGTGTTACTTAACTATAAAAAAGTTTTTACAGCCTTTGTTTCTTATTATAAAAGTAATCCATGTTCATTTTTTATAATATCAAAAATACAGATAAGTAGAAAAAAATATAAATAACCTCCAGTCTCACTCTCATTGATAAACAACACTCATGGTTTGTTGCATCCCATTGCGACTAGAATCATCCACATATACACACATACATGTATAACTGCACATACATTTTATGGAGCTAAAATCACACTGGATGAATATATAATGTTGCATACTAATTTTTGACCATCACATTATATCATAAGGATAAGGCTTCCCTTTCCTTTTTAGTGAACAGTTTACCAATGGTCTAGCACCAATTCTTATTGTCGATGAATTCTCAAGCAATTGAAAACACCACATTTATCAAATATTCAATGATTTTCTGCATTTGGTTCTGCATCTTATTATTCTGTTCTGTCCCATTAATATATGTGTCAGTTCTTGTACCACTGTTGAACTGTTTTCATACTGCATCTTCATAGAACCCTGTCATCTAAGGTGATACTCTACATCCCTCCTTAGCAGCAAACCCTTTATCCTTCTGATTGGTTTGAGAAGGCTAATAACAAAGGAACATGAAGACAACATTTATTGAGCACTTAGTGCCAGGCATTTTACTAAATGCTTTAAGTGTGTTTTCTCATTTGATTTTCAGTACACTCTAATGAGGTTGTTGCCATTATAATAGCCATTTGAAAGACTTTTTTAGTGGGGCTCAGAGAAGCTAAGTAACTTGCCAAAGGTCATGCAATCATAAAATATAGCACTCAAAGCCAAAACCCCTAACCATGGTTATATTTCGAATGACTCCACAGTAGAGGTGAGGCCAGCACAGGGAAAATGACCTCTTCTAAGGTCTTGAGGTCTATTATTATGTTTGGTTCCCATCTACTGTCTCCCCTTTCCAGGGCTTAGTAGAAAACTGTTTCTTTAGATATTCAAATAGAAAGCAAAGTAACAGGGACAGGGAATCACATGAAATACTGATAAAAGGAAACAGTGCAATGACTGTCTTCCCTTTCCTCCTCTTCCTCAGATAACTCATCCCAGGGCACAGAAATGGTACTCAACTTCATACATTATGTAAATATTTAAACATTTAATTTCTTGTTGATAAATTTCCAAGTTCTGTTCTTGTTTTATGTCTGTCTCTTTTATAGTACAAAGGAGTCATGGTGGACAGGACCAACATTTGTTGAATTCACATAGGCTATGCCAAACATTTCTTATGTTTTCTCATTTTCTCCACACAACAACTCTGTGGGAAAGGTATCAATTTTTTCCACATTTCACAGCAGATGAATTTAGGTTTATAGAGAGTAAATAAAATTTCCAGAGTCATGCTTATGGTAAGAGTCAGGAATAGGGGTCCATCCCCCATCCTCCCTAGAGAACACAGAGCAGTCTCCCTTTTATTTTATTTTTATTTTTGTTAATCCTCACCCAAGGATATTTTTTCATTGATTTTTAGGTAGAGTGGAAGGGAAAGAAGGAGGGAAGGAGGGAGGGAAGGGAAGAGAGAGACAGAGAGAGAAAGAGAGAGAGATCAATGTGAGAGAGACACATCGATTGGTTGCCTCCTGTGCAGCTTCCCTTTTAGAAGACAACTTTCCAGGATTGGAGAAGTGGTCATATCACACTACTGGTATTGTGGCCCCACGGGGATTCCCAAAACAACCCCTCTGGGTGGTGATAACAATAGAGGAGATGAAACCCTGCCCTTGTGCCAAGAGACCTGGTTGTCCAACCACATCCTTTGGCTGATCCCTGAAGCGGGTAGTAGGGCTGGTGCAGAAGCTCAGATTTTTAAATACCAGGAAGGTGATCTGGGAGATAGAAATGAATATTCACCAAACTCATTCTATGTCATTGTAATTTCATATCTTATGTCTTTTAATTCTGAAAACAAACATTCAAGGTAGAGATTACTATCTTCTTCCTAACCTCCAGCTAAAGCCAATACATTCTGGTCAGCAATATTGTAAATTACAGACCAGATACCCTAAGCCTGGAATTGTTCTAAAACCCAGGCTTTTCCCACTGCATCTTGTGGCCTCATGGGCATTGAATGATCTCTCTAATTTCCCAGTAGACTGGCAATTACTCTACCCTGGTGTGTTCTTCAAACATTTATAATTAATCATATTGTTTTTTAATAATAAAAATCAATACTATTTTAAAACATTGCATAAAATAAAACACAGTAAAAACAGGAATAAAAATTGTTCACATATATGACAGACATTGAGTTAATATTTGTGATATATCAGAAGGTGACCATAATATTTAATATGCTCCCAATTTATGTCTATTGTTTAACAGTGCACCTTTCTTTTTTTTTTTTTAATGTATCTTTATTGATTTCAGGGAGAGGAAAGAAGAGGGAGAGAGAGAGAGAGAAACATCAATGATGAGAGAGTCACTGATCGGCTGCCTCCTGCACGCCCCCAACTGGGGATCGAGCCCGAAACCCGGGCATGTGCCTTGATCAGGAATCGAACCCCAATTGCCTGTATCCTGGGTCGATGCTCAACTGCTGAGCCATGCCCGGCCAGGTATACCTTTCACTCTTAAAAGTGCTTTTCACTCTCAAAAAATAATAAATTATATGGTCATTCCCAATATAAACAATTCTTTTTGACTAATAGATATGTAAAAGATAACTAGCAATTTTCATAAAAAGCAAGATTAGTGCTCAATAAATTTATGTAAAGATAACCCAAATACAATAATGAAATACAAATAAAATTCCTAATATTTCATAAGTGAAAAAAGGAAAGGTGTAGATATACATGTTGTCCCATTTTTGTTTGTTTGTTTGGTCTGAAAAGTAGATATGCATAGCTGTGTATTTATATTGTATGTATATATGTATTTTGTGCATATATTTGCACAAAAGTACTTACATATGCTAGTACATTATGTGGGGATAAAAACATTTGTAGAATATATTAACATTCTTTTAAAAATGTTAGGAGGGTAAACAATACAGCTTAATTTTCATTTATACGTTTCTTTGTGATTTGATGCCCTTAAAGCACAAATAAGTATCAATTTTATAATTCATAAAAGTAATTGAGATACAACTTTCAAAGCACAGGACAATTTTTGTTATGATATGATTCATACAACTAATATTAAGGAAATATTCACTTGGAAACAGTATTTACTATTAAGCATAAAAAACAAAATACACTGTATATACAATGTAATCCCATTTATTGTTGATAATACACCTATGTGTATATTATAAAACAAATATATCTAAAAGATATCACCCCAAATACAAATATGCACATGCATGTTTACCACACACACACACACACACACACACACACACACACACACACACACCTCACACACACACAGAGATACATACTCCCTCAGAGACACTCACTCTGGCAGCTTTCTCTTCATCTGAGACAGGGATGGAACTTCCTGACAAGAGATCAGAGAACTAGAAAGCATCTGATTCTGCAGGAAGGCCTACCTGTGCCATTCAAGCCTGTGACAAGCCCTGTTTGTTGGGTCAGACCAGAGAGGCTCCTCTCTCTACAGATTTTTACATGGCCTCCTCCCAGAGATATTGAGAAATGTAGCAGTGAATCTGACCAGAAGGTGGCGATAATCTCAATATACATTCTACTGGAAATTTTGTATGGATAGAAAAGGACTGAAAGAGTGTATTCTTCTATGCATCAGAGAGTAATGTGATAGTTGCCAGAAGTTGGGGGTCAGGATACGGGAATTGGGGAGATGTTGGTCAAAGGGTACAAACTTTCAGTTATAAGTACTAAGAATCTGATATACAGCATGGTGACTATAGTTAACTCTGTATTGTATATTTGAAGTATCCTAAGAGGGTAAATCCTAAGTGTTCTTATCACACAAATAAAGGTAACTATATGAGCTGATAGATATATTAATTAGCTTGATTGTGGTAATTATTTCACAACGTATATGTATATCAAATCATAACACTATACACATTAGCATGCCATTTTTGTTTGTCAGTTATACCTCAATAAAGCTAGTGAAAAAAGAAAAAGAAAAGAAAGAGTGTAGTAGATTTCTGGGAGAGTTTGGGGCTTATCTCACCCCTGGGAGGGTGACCCATCCAATTTAGAATCCCAGTTGTCCTTTTTGCCCAATGTCTTCTCTGGGTGCATGGAGGAGGCAGCCAATCTATGTGTCTCTCTCGCATCAGTGTTTCTCTTTCTCTCTTCCACTCTCTCTGAAAAGCAATGGAAAAAATATCCTCGGATGAGGATTTTAAAAAATTTTAAATAAGAACACCCTCTAGAGCATTTTCAAACATCTGCTGTATTGCCTTATAAATCAGAAAAATCTAAATGGAGATATATAACTACTTACTGAGAGGCAGAAATCTCACGGAGAAATACTACTGGCAATAAAATGTGAAATTTTTAACTACACTTATTATATAAACAAAAAAGAATACAAATAAATATAGATTTAGAATGTTATAGATATATAATATCATTTCTGCAAGGGAAAGTCAAATTGTATGTGTATTTATATAATCTGTTGTTATATCTAAGTTAGTGTCTAATTGGCAAGGAAAAACATCTGGAAGAACACATAGTCTACTAGTAATAGTGGTTTCAAGGAGTAAACAGCTGTAAGGTAAGAGAGATACAGGTTAAATTTGAACTCCTAATAATGTATTGTTATATTATTTCATTTTATTTAAATAACCACAGATTAATTTCATAATATGAAAAAAAATTGCATTTATACTTTCAACACACAGAAATCAGATCATTTTAAACAAAATCACAAAACTGATCATGTAAAATATATGTATTAATATTAAAAGGTGCTCATAATCTACTCTTCTATGGGAAAAGTTCTAAATACAACCTATACAGTAAAATTCTATTTCAAAATAGATCAATGTATATGTAAAGTACGTTAAAATACATAACTCCAAATATTTACACACACACACACACAGTTCCTCCTGAGATGGGGCTGGGGCTGCCTCTTCCTCCTCTCTCAAATCTGAGGCAGCTGCTGAGTTCCTTAGCAATATTCTTGCTCTAGAAGACTTCCAGAAAGGTCTATTTGGTTGATGGAGCACAGACAGCTCCCTCATTCCCCAACATCCTGCTCTATGATACTCAAACTGTAATCCTCATTAATGTCAATACGGTATTTTTCTAAATTTTATTAAAAAGAAAAAAATGACCCCTATGTTCATAGCAGCGCAATTTACAATAGCTAAGATCTGGAAACAGCCCAAGTGCCCATCAGTAGATGAGTGGATAAAAAGCTGTGGCATATTTACACCATGGAATACTATGCAGCTGTAAAGAGGAAGGACGTTTTAGCCTTTGACACCGCATGGAGGGAACTATAAAGTATTATGCTAAGTGAAATAAGGCAATCAGAGAAAGACAAGTACCACATGACCTCACTTATATGTGGAATATAATAAACAAAATAAACTGATGAACAAAGTGGATCCAGAGACATAGAAGCATGAAACAAACTGAAGGATCTCAGAGGGAAGGCGGGGAGGGAGGTGTAGGTGGGAAGAGATTAATCAAAGAACTTATATGTTTATAACAATAATCCACGGACACAGACATTGGTATGGGGAAAGCCTGGGGGTGGGATGGATGTGGGGTGGAGGGGATCAGTGGGGATAAAAAGGGGACATCTGTAATATTCTCAACAATAAAAATAAATATTAAAAAAGAAAAAAATGACTTCCTAATAATGAAAACAATATTTTAAAAATCAGATTAGGGAGCAGATATATCATACAATCCCAATCCATTTCAAAAGATAAGTATGGATGGAAACACTTTGAAGAGATAAACTCAGTTTCATTTTCGGCTGTCTCCAAAAATCTGACATTCATTCATTCACTTATTCATTCATCCGTATATTCATTATATAGTGTTTGAGTGCCCTGTGTGTCATCTACTGCCAACCTAAATCTCTGCCTCCCAATCTCCTCTTTCTTGAGCTCCAGAACTGTAATAGCCTACACTTCACTAGATCTGTCCAGTGTTAGTGTTCACCTGTACTCACATGATCAGACTCAGACATCATAGCACAGCAGCATAAATCAAAGAGTCCAGAAGCCCTGGAAGACAACCCACTAAAGGGAAGGGTAAAGGAGTAGAGTTGAGACATCCCAATACTTTGAGCATTTCAGTTATCTTCTCACTCAAACATTCACTTTTTTACATACTAATGATTTGTGTCCTTCTTCTGGTTTGAGCTCACTGCCATAATGGTGTAAAAAGAGTTAAAAGATGAGAAAACTCTTGGGAGGTCTCATTCTTGGTTTCTCTTACAGGCATGAACTACAGACTTCAGACACTTTCTACAACTGCAAGGTAGTGGACTTCCACAGGGAATTTCCCTAGAGGTGAACCAGTCATAGACTATATCCTGACTATTATACCTAGCTAGGGTCCCAGATGAGCCCTGCCTTCTTTTTACCCAATTAATGCCTCCTTATCCCTCAGGTCCCAGCTTAAACAACACTTCCTGTGGGAAGTCTCCCCAACACACTTAAGGCCAGTCAGGTATAGTGCTTGTACTATCTGCTCTGCTCCCATTGCACCCCGAACTCTCCTATCATAGCAGCTACAACACTTCATCATAATTGCTAGATTCACTACCTACCTTCCTATTTAGACTGCAAGCTCAAAGAGAGCAAGGACAATGTGTTTTGCTTTATTTTGTTACTATGGTAATGTGTTACACTGCTAAAGCTTAGTGTTTATATTTTTATTTAAGTTCAAAATTGATGTGGATTCTTAGTAATAATTTTTCCTATATCTAAGAGTGTCCTCACCCTTTTACAATTTTATCATAACTTAATCTAGTTTATATTAAACCAAAAGAATTTCTATATACTGTTAAAATCACAAAGGCTTGTGTGTTTATATTAATAGGAGCCTTGAAATTTTTGATTGACAGGCCTTTGTTCTTTAATTTTATGTTTTATCTCATAACACCTATCCATGAAAGAAAAAATTAATACAAAAGATCAAAAGAACATAAATCTTTCATAATCCTACCACACCACTAATACATTTTTCTTAAATAAACAATTGTGAGAAGAATGGCATTCATTTTCTATTGCTATAGAAAGTATTTCATGTTTGCATTTAAAATAGATCAAGCTTATTTATGAGTTTGAACTTTTTGTGCCCCTGAAATCCATATGGGTAATTTTTAGGCTTTTGATGTGTGTATTCATGAGTGCTTGTAAGTGTGTATTTGTGTGTTCCAAGAACAACAACCTGTGTTTCTATATACCCCTTCATTAATAGATATGCTTTTGTGTTCTTTTACCTTCAATAAATTTCTGTTTGTGGTAAAGACCAAAATTAACTATTTAGGTTGATGAATTTTATTGTTTCCATACTCTTGTGCACATACTTAACTATTTCCTTAGGGTTCAGTTCAAGACATGGAATTGCTGCCTCAAATGGTATACACACGCTTAATTTAATTCCCTACCTGCCAACCAGAAAAGTTGTACCAATTTAAAGTCCATAAACTGGAATTAAGTGAAAAAGAGCCTCAGGAAGTGAGGAGTATGGCTATATTGATGTCCTGCTAGAAATTGCAGGCCTTAGATTCCACTAAGGAACAGCTTTAAGGCCACAATAACAGTAAATACACTTCAGAGTGGTCTGTAGTAGCAAAAGCACAGAACTTTGAGTCAGTAGCCCTAGATTACAGTTGCAGTTTGATGAAGAATATATAAAACTGTTTTTAAATCCTTGTATTATCATCATTATGAGACAAAGTGTTCCTACAGGCCAGCATCACAGTGAGTCAGAGTTCATATAAGATCTCATTGAGCCACTGTGTGGATCAACTAGTCTTCTACCTCATGTCCTCAGTAGGAGACTGTTCTGTTCACTGATCACAAACATTTTACAAAAGAAGGATCTTGCTCTCATTACCTGAACACTAATTGCCAAAAATTCCTGAAAAAGAGAAAGATGCTTGGACTTTGCAAAATGTTGCAGATGCCTGCTCTGAATGCTTAGCATCATTCTTTAAACTTAAACTTTGGTACTTCTGTTTTGGTGTCCAAGAGATAAAAGGACTCAAACAAATGACTTGGGCAGAAATTGCTGATTTTGGTGCAGGATTGGCCTGGCTGGGTCCCCAAGAGAAACCTCTGAATAGTAAAAGGTTTATATAAGGGTTAGATGAGTGAGACAGAAAGCACTTAAGCAATTCCAGACACTGTGCCTTAGACCCTGGAAAGAGTGAGCCATTTATTTTCTTACTTGAACATAAGCCCTTCATTCTTTTTTAGCAGATATAGTTTGGTACAGCAGAGTCCCTCTGAAAACAGTATGACTCAGCCAGATACTATAGAAGGAGGCCTGCAAAAGCAGGTTTGTCCTATTGAATGAATTGTATGACGATTTGCAAAGGATAGACACAGGCATTACATAATAGTGTTTGGGCATGAGGACTAGACTTCCTTTTCACATTTACTTCAGATACTGCTAGAGTAATTGAATTTTTTACAATTACATCAACATTTTTCATACTTTAACTATCATATATTATTTTTTGTAATTTGAAATTAAAAATATAATTTAAAATGGTCAAGATATAGAATAAAAAGGAAAATTAGGAGAAAAAGCATTGCCATGATGAACCGGGTTTTACACCAGTGTTCTCTAACTTTTTTTTAAAGTAAAATTTCAGTGTCCACCAAAATGTCATTTTCTAGTCTTTCATTTTCTATGTTTTTCCATAGATACAATCTGTACTAAGTTATCTCCAGTTATGGCATTCTGAATGAATTAATTATGAGCTGGTTATTTTTTATTTTTTATTTTTTTATCCTCATCCAAGGATATTTTTTCCATTGCTTTTCAGAGAGAGTGGAAAGGGGAGAGAGAAAGAGAGAAGAGAGAGATAGAAACATCAATGTGAGTGAGACACATAGATTGGTTGCTTCCCGCTTGCACGCTGACTTGGGCTGGTGATTGAACCTGCAACCAAGGTATATGCTATTGGCTAGAATCTAACTTGGGACCCTTCAGTCTGTGGGCCAAAGCTCTAACCACTGAGCCAAACCAGCTAGGGCTCAACTGTTTTTTTGTTTTGTTTTGTTTTGTTTTTTTAAATATATCTTTATTGATTTCAGAGAGAGGAAAGGAAAGGGAGAGAGAGAGATATAAACATCAATAATGAGAGAGTCATGGATCAGCTGCCTCCTGCACACCCCCAACTGGGGATCGAGCCCGCAACCTAGGCATGTGCCCTGATCAGGAATCGAACCCCGATAGCCTGGATCCTAGGTTGATGCTCAACCTCTGAGCCATGCTCAGCCGGGCTGAACTGGTTATTTTTATTACTTAAAGATCTTACAGCAGAGATTCCTTTTAAAGAGAGTCAAAACCCAAATGTTTAAACTAATGTTCAAAGTTGTTGACCATTTTCCTAATATCAAAAGGGCAGGAGCATAAAAAAATAAAGGTGTATGGAAGGTCCAATAAAATTATAAATCAGAGGATGTAAAAAGGATAAGGCACCTTGATCAATTCAGTTCCCTTATTTTTATGGTTCAGAAAACAGGAGCTAAGAGAGGTTCAGTGATGTGTTAAAGATAGAGCAGATTTGTGGGTGAGAAAGAACTAGGTATCAGAAATGGAAAACAGCACTCCCAATGGATTTTCAACTACATGCATGTATTTCCCACTGTCCCTGTGATAGACATCCAACTTGCCTTCAATTTCCCATCACCACAAATATATCCTTATGCATATTTCCTTATTTAACTATGTAAAAAATGACTGATATATACATCAAGGAGCAGAATTGCTTGGTCATTGAGGATGTGTACCCCTATTATGACTAAACCCTTCTATATTGATCTCCAGAATAAATGCATCAGTATGTACTTCTATCAGAAGTGCATACAGATCCCAATAACCCCCAGCAACACTTGCATTATGCACCATTCTAATGTTTGTCTGTCTATGAGGTAAATAATATTTCATTGTTGTTTAACTGGAAACTACTAATGAATTTGAATGCTAAATATATCTTGTAAAGAAAGATGGCAGCGGACTGAGTGGAAGCTACACTGACACTCTACCAGGATATAAACAAGTGGAAGAATATACCTTGTTCATGAATAAGAAGAATATCATTAAAATGCCCATACTACTCAAAGCAATCTTTAGAATCAATGCAATTCCTATTAAAATACCAACAACATAGTTCACAAAGCTAGAACGAATATTCCAAAAATTTATATGGAACCAAGAAAGACCCCAAATAGCAGCAGCCATCTTGAGAAACAAGAACAGAGTGAAAGGGATCACTTTACTGGTTATCAAACTGTACTACAAAGCCATTGTAATCAAAACAGCCTGATATTGGTACAACAACAGACATATAGATCAATGGAACAGACCAGAGACCCCAGAAATAGACCAATGGCATTATGGTCAGTTAATATTTGACAGAGGAGGCAAGAGCATACAATGCAGTAAAGACAGTCTCTTCAATAAATGGGGGTGGGGAAATTGGACAGGTACATGCAAAAAAAATGAAACTAGATCACCAATTTACTCCACACAAGAATAAATTCACAATGGATAAAAGACTTAAATGTAAGTTGCAAAACCATAAAAATCCTGGAAGAAAACATAGGCAGTAGAGGGCGGAATTGGGAAAACAAGCTGGCGGTGTAGGTAACAGCTGCACCCGCCACCTTCCGCAACCACATCAAAACTACAACTAAAATACAGAACCACCATCACTCAGAGCCTCCTGAGATCTGGCTGCACAGAAGCCCCACAACCAGGGAGCTGAAGGAGCATTGAGAGTGGTAGGAGGGGTGGAGACGCAGGCAGATCGAGGCTGAATCGCAGAGACTTGGCCACAGGCCCATACCCGGTGCCACGATTGAAACCTGGGAGAGAATCTCGGTGGTGGAGGTTTCCCAGAGGAGTGAGGGGTCCCAGCCCCACAGAGGGCCCCCAGCCCAGGACTCCAGGGCCGGGAAGAGACATCCCCACAACTCCGGGCTGTGAAACCAGCGGGACTGTCGCTGAGGGTCGCGGAGGCTGCGGGAGCCCCAGCAGCTCCTCTTAAAGGGCCCGCGCACGGACTCACTCGGACGCTCCCTCTGAGCCCAGCGCCGGGCAGCGGCCTGAAAGGAACCTGGGACACTTGGAGAGGAACTAACCTGCCCGAAATCCAGGTGAGAGATGGAGGTGCAGCTTTCTCCCAGGCAGAAGAGCTGGCAGAGGCCATGGCTCCTGTGGCGAGTCCTCCCCGCACACAGCCGGCAGGCAGGCGCCATATTTGAATCACCAGCACCTGACTCAAACCTTTCACCCGGCCCTGGTGATTCCTGGAGGCCCCACCCCACCCTACCTGTAAGCTCATCCAGGACATTTCCAGGGGCTTTTCTGTGCAAGTAGCTTCTCAAACCTCATGCTTAGGACTTTCCTAAAATCTCTCAAACAAGCAGCAGCACGCCCCATACGGCTTGATAAGCGGCCCCAGGCCTGGCACTAGTGGCAGCCTGCATTGGCTCATAGTTTGGCCTCTCCTGGACACCGCCAAACCCGGCACAAGTAGCAGCCATCTATGGTTTGCAGTGTAGTTCATGCTGGGTGGCCCTGGGCAAGGCACTGGCATAGGCTGACTTTGCATCTCCCAGGAGGCCTCAGAGACAGTGTACCTGGTGGTCAGATTCGACCACACTGGATTACAACCCTACCACATCCATGAGTGACAAACTCAACGGGCGCACTTGGTGAACACCAAAGCTCCACTGAAGTAAGTCCTGCTCCATAAGGGTGTCTCCAGCACAGAAGCTCTCTGGCTGTAGTTGCAGCTGGTCCTCACAGCTGATTGGCCTGGGGGTCAGTTCCTCCCAGGGACGCCAACAGCAACCAAGGCTCAACTACAACAGGACAGTGCACACAGCCCACATAAGGGAGCACCTAGAAGGCCCAGCTCAGGTGACTAGGGAGGCTGAGCCACTGGACCCTACAGGACACCTACTACACAAAGCCACTCTACAAATTCCAGGAGACATGGCAGCTCTACCTAATACATAGAAACAAATACCTGGAAGCAGCCAAAATGCAGAGGCAAAGAAACATGTCACAAAGGAAAGAACAGAAGAAATCTCTAGAAAAGGAACTAAATGAAATAGATCCAAGCAAGCTAACAGATACAGAGTTCAGAATAATGGTTATAAGGATGCTCAAGGATATTAGTAAGAGTATGATGAAAATAATTGAGAAAATCAATGACATAATAAAGGACCAATTTGAAATGAAGGCTACACGAACTGAAATGAAGAATAATTTACAGGGAATCAACAGTAGAGTAGAGGACGCTGAGAATCAAATCAGCAATTTGGAACATGAAGAAACAAAAAGCACCCAACCAGAAGAACAAAAAGAAAAAAGAATCCAGAAATATGAAGATAGTATAAGGAGCCTCTGGGACAACTTCAAGAGGCCCAGCACTCATATTATTGGGGTGTCAGAAGGAGAGAAAAGAGAGCAAGAAATTGAAAACCTATTTGAAAAAATAATGACAGAAAACTTCCCCTACCTGGGGAAAGAAAGAGACTTACAAGTCCAGGAAACACAGAGGGTCCCAAACAAGAGGAACCCCAAGAGGCTCACAGCAAGACACATCATAATTAAAATGCCAAAAGTTAAAGACAAAGAGAGAATCTTAAAAGCATCAAGAGAAAAGCAGTTAGTTACATACAAGGGAGCACCCATACAACTGTCAGCTGATTTCTCAACAGAAACTTTGCAGGCCAGAAGGGAGTGGCAAGAAGTATTCAAAGTGATGAAAAACAAGAACCTACAACCAAGATTACTCCACCCAGCAAAGCTATCATTTAGAATTGAAGGTCAGATAAAGAGCTTCTCAGACAAGGAAAAGCTAAAGGAGTTCATCACCACCAAAACAGCACTACAGGAAATGTTGAAGGGTCTTCTTTAACAAGAAGCTAATGAACAAAAGAATCTGACAAACTAAATAGATCCAGAGACATTGACGCACGTAACAGACGATCATATTTCAGAGGGAAGAGAGAAGAGGGGTGAAGGGTGGGAAGAGATTAACCAAAGAAGTTATATGCATATATGCATAACCTATGGAAACAGGCAGTAATGTGGTGAAAGCCTGGGCAGAGGGCAGGAACGGTGTGGAGGTGGTCAATGGGGGGAAAGAAGGGGGACATCTGTAATACTTTCAACAATAAAGATAAATTTTAAAAAATATGTTTCTATTGATTTCAGAGAGAAAGGGAGAGGTAGAGAGAGAGATACAAACACCAATGATGAGAGAGAGTCATTGATCAGATGCCTCCTGCAAGCCCCCTGCTGGGGATGGAGCCCAAAACCCAGGCATGTGCTCTGACCGGGAATTGAACTGTGACCTGGTTTATGGGTTGACACTCAACCCCTAAGTAGCACTGGCAGGGCACCCTGTATTTTCTTGATGTCTACTTTGAGATCCAGGAAGAGAAGAGTGAAAAGTCCTAATTCAACAGAAAAAGGGTGAAAATTGTCACCCTCTTTCAACTTAACACACAAGTCATTCTATTAGATTGAAAGATATTAAATTGTTGCTTTTGTAAGTAAAAAAATTACAGCAATTTCATGTGGTTTGGCCAAATACAACAAAGAAGGTACTGAATCTTCTACATGATGTAATTGTGCATTTCCCCCCTATTTTTGTCATTCTTGATGCTTCCTTATCACATAGTTGTGCTATTTCATTTTCGGCAATGCCAACTTTGCTACAGAAAGGGGGGAATGGGATTGGAAGTAAACTTCTGCTGAGTACCTAGTACAGAGGAGAAACCCTGTTTGGTACTTTACCTACTTTTTCTCTTTAAACACTAAAAAACCCTGTTTAGTAGATACCAGGATCTCTTTTATTACTCATCTTTTCACTAAGTATGCTCTGTGAAGACCAGAGAAATTACATTTTCCAAGTTCACAGTTAATAAGAAGAGCAGAAGTTCTAACCCAGTTAAGTCTGACTTAAAAGCCTAAGCTCTCTCCACTTTGCCACACAGCCTCCCTTTTACATAGTGAGCTTTTAGGATTCAGGGCTAACTTTGGTCTAAACTTGTGTGGTACAGTACATGTGGATTCATAGACACTCAGTTGGTTAGTAATATTTATCTTTCTCACTTGGGCATGTGTAGTATGAAGTTTATTATATGAGTCTGGAATTTAAGAGAAATAAGTTATGAGATGAAGCTATAGAATTGAATTTCCAGTGCCTGACACATAATAATACCCGATGAATATTTCTTGAATGAATTATTGGATGAATTATAGATTTTGGCAGTCACCAGCAAGTAAAATTGACCGTATATACTTCTAATCTTTTCCTATGCATATCCATTTTTCAAGGTGAGATAATAATGTACAAACTGTTTTATAATCTCTCTAGATATAACTTTTATTGATTTTTAGTGGGTATATATTTTCAGAATATAAAACTAAGTTTGTAAAGAAATCTCTGTTTTTATAACTGATCTTAGTATGCATTTTGAGCCCCCTTCTGCTTGCTGCAGAAAACTAATCTTGCCAATTGAAGGTAAAGTTCAGTCTACCTTAGGGTTTTCTCAATCAACTCAGTATGAGCTAAATCCATTTGAGCTGGAATTTAAGTCCCAGAGGTGGAGCACTTATATTGCATCATTGAATCATGGATGGGAGGGGTAAGGATGAATGATTAGTCTAGCAGCAGTTAGGCCTGGAATAACAAGTAACTACCCTTAAATGAGGGATATGAAAAATCTACCCGGTATCCAGCCTTATACACCTGACAAAAGGGGACCTTGTGGACAATGACACCTACTTGCTGATTTGCATATGAGAATTACTATTCTACACAAACTTTGGACAGCAACTTCATTGCCACCTTCTTTAAATGGATGATAACTACATTATAAATATATATTTCTTTGTGAAGGAAGAATTTCCTGGGGGTAGGAAATGTGGCAAGATGAACTATTACCTGATATATTTTCTGCCCCCTTGCATATACATTTTACCCTGTGATATTTACCTCTCCTTGTCTGTATTCCTGAGTCATCATCACCTCACAAGAATTTTAGATGTCACCATAATGTGGGTATAGTATAATAGAGATAGTTTCATTTCATATGAGGGCCAGAGAAGGCCTAAGGTAGCTCCACTGAGTTTCCCACATTCCTCAGAGGTGTGAAACAGTCTAGGTTTTCTGTGTACCCAGGAGGGCACAAAAGTTAACTGAGTAAGAGTACCTATAGTCCTGAATCAGTCTCAAGGTGGAGATGAGAAGCTGCATCATGGCAACATGAACCAATGTTTGAAGTTTAGATGGGAATTCAAATATCTTGGGGAATATCACCAAGGACAGTAAAGAACAAGACACTATATAAGCTCTGAGAATTTGGATGTCATATGATGAGACATGGAGATGAATAAGTTGATTGATTTTATCATACATTAACTAAGAAAATCAAGAGGAAACTGAATTTACCTGAATTAGAGATATTACACTTCCTACTCATAGCCAACTTGGGATTCAAAATGGAAATTTGATTTAGTTACAATGTAGAAAACTACACAAACTAACACTTCATGTACTTGAGTGCTTTATTGTGGCTTGAAAATTCATGCCTGCCATATGTTTTCCTTCCTTGTAAAAATTATATATATTTATTAGAGGAATTTTATAAAACATAGTGGAATTAAAGCTCTTAATCAAAGCCAGAAATGAAACTTAAATATCTCATGCAAAAGAGGGAAAGAAGGAGTGAGGAAAGGATCATTGCTCTAATCCAGTAGAGAGATTTATCTGAAAGTCTATTTAGTAGAGGAAACATCCCTAGAATCCTGTCATTTTCAGAATTCTCTAAGATATGTGACAGACATACATGCTTGTTGTAAAATATTTGAATAATGTGGACACAAGTAAGGTGAATTTGTTTATATTTCCTCCTTTTCCCAAAGATATCCTTTGATTTTAAAATCCTTTGATAATTTCTTTGTATTTATTACACTAACACCTATATACATATATATGCACATACATAAAGTGTTCATATCTTTAGCCTATTCTTTGGTTTGTAAGGGCTCTTTACATATTAAGAATATTGACCACTTTTATAATACATTTTACAAATATTTTCTCTCACTTCTTTTTTATGGCTTTAAATTTTCATGATGATTTTTGTCATATAGAATATGTTAAAATTTTTGCTTATGTACAAAGTTCAACATAAATAAATTTGGACCAAATAGTAATGTATTCACTACTCTCCTGATTGCATAACCCAGAAAGTCACCTATGCAGAAGATTAAAAGTCTACAAGTGAAAAACCTGGGAAATGCAGGACTCAGTGTCCAGTGAATGACAGGGCCTAAGTGTCAGTCCTAGTTTTCAATCCTTGATATAAAAGACACTCAAGCCTTGATATAAAAATTATCCCAAATTTGGTTATTTGGGATAACTATTTACTTATCTGAGCTTCTAAAGGTTTTACTATTATTAAAGAAAATAAAAGAAATTGCCCCTGGGATGTTCCCCTATTCTAGACTTTTAGGCCAAAGAAAAGGACATAATTTCACATTCTCTGTTGGTCATTTTTCCTCCTTCCCCTCTGCCCTCTGCCACCTTCTTCTTCCTCTCCTTCTCCTTTTCCTCCTTCTCCTCTTCCTCCTCATCTTCCACTTCCTCCTCCTCCTCTTTTTCCTCCTTTTTATTCTTATTCTCCTCCTCCTCCTTCTTCCCTGGAAATCATGACTAGAAAGTCTACAACAACCAGCCCTTAAACCCTGGAAACACATCTAACAAACAGGAAGATGGGGAGAATGAATCTTCTTACCACTATTTATTATGTGCTCATCCTTAGAAAAGTTACTTACCTTTTTTTCTTTTTTTTCTGAAAGCATTACAAATGTCCTGTTCCCTCCCCCCGCCCCCCGCCATTGATCCCCTCCACTCTGCATCCCACTCCCCAGGCCTTCACCACACTAATGTCTGTGTCCATGGGTTATGCATATATGTATGTAAGTTCTTAGGTTAATCTCTCCCCGCGCACCCCCCCCCACACACCTTCATAAGGTAAGGGATTTTTCGATATACAGCTGCATAGTATTCCATGGTGTAAATGTCGGAGAAGATGCTTAAAATGATTTCAATCTTCTTGAACTTGTAGAGACTTATTTTGTGTCCTAACATGTGGTCATCTTTGAGAATGTCCCATGTGCACTTGAGAGGAATGTATATTATGCAGCTTTGGGGTGAAATGTTCTGTAAATGTCAATTAAATCCATCTGATCTAGTGTGACATTTAGAGTCACTGTTTCCTTGTTAATTTTTTGTCTGGAAGATCAATCCAGTGAAGTCAGTGGGTTGTTAAAGTCCCCTACTATGACTGTATTGCTGTCGATCTCTCCTTGAAAGTCCTCCAGAAGTTTTTGTGTTTTTTTTTTTTAACCTATACGAGTCTTTTGTTCTGAGGTGGGTTTCCTGTAGACAACATATATTTGGGTTTTGTTTACTTTTCTTTTTTAAAAAAATATATCTTTATTGATTTCAGAAAGAGGAAAGGAGAGACAGAGAGATAGAAACACCAATGATGAGAGAGTCATTTATCAGCTGCCTCCGGCTCACCCCCAACTGGGGATTGAGCCGGAAACTCAGGCATGTGTCCTGACTGGAAATGGAACCTCGATCTCCTGGATCATAGGTTGATGCTCAACCACTGAGCCACGCCAGCCAGGCTGCGTCTTGTTTTCTTATCCATTCAGCTACCCTATGTCCTTTGAGTGGAACATTTAATCCATTTATATTTAAGGTTATTATTGATAGGTACTTATCTATTGCCATTTTATTTATTTATGCTTATGTTTCTCCATCTCTCTGTTTCAACTTATTACAGCAGTCCCTTTAATATTTCTTGCAGTGCTGGTTGGGTGATGATAAACTAAGTTAGCCTTTTTTGTCTGGGAAGTTCTTTTTTTTATTTTTTATTTTTTACATTTCTTAATCTTTTTATTTATTCTTACACATCAAATATTTCAGGTAACCTTAATAATGATTAAAGAGTATAAAGAATGTTGGGAGTATTTTAAGTAAAACTTTTGATTTCAGAAATTTAAGAGAATTCCCAGGAATTCCAGGGAATTTGGAAACACTGCTTTCAACGTTATCTCCTAAATTTCTCTCAGAGTATGTTGCCTTTATCTCTGCCCTGACCCTGAGTTTCCATCCCCATTTTTTGTATGTGTGTTTGTTTTTTATCTTTATTGTTGAAAATATTACAGATGTCCCCTTTTTACCCCCATTGATCTCCTCCTCCCCGCATCCACCCCAACCCCAGGCTTTCCCTAGACTGATGTCTGTGTCCATGGGTTATGCTTATAAACATATAAGTTCTTTGATTAATCTCTCCCTACCCACTCCCCCATTCCCACCTTCCATCTAAGATACCTCAGTCTGTTCCATGCTTCTATGACTCTGGATCCATTTTGTTCATCAGTTTATTTTGTTTATTACATTCCACATATAAGTGAGATCATGTGGTACTTGTCTTTCTCTGTCTGGCTTAGTTGGCTTATATTCTCCAGGTCCATCCATACAGTCCCAAAGGGTAAGAGATCCTTCTTTACAGCTGCATAGTATTCCATGGTGTAAATGTACCACAGCTTTTTTATCCAATCATCTACTGATGGGCACTTGGGCTGTTTCCAGATCTTAGTTATTGTAAATTGCACTGCTGTGAACATAGGGGTGCATAGATTCTTTCTGATTAGTGTTTCAGGATTCCTAGGACATATTCCTAGAAGTGAAATCACTGGGTCAGATGGCAGGACAATTTTTAATTTTTTGAGGAACCTCCATACTGCTTTCCATAGTGGCTGGGCTAGTCTGCATTCCCACCAGCAGTGTACTAGGGTTCCCCTTTCTCCACATCCTCACCAGCACATGTCATTTGTTCATTTGTTGATGGCAGCCATTCTGACAGGTGTGAAGTGATACCTCATTGTGGTTTTAATTTGCATCTCTCTGATGATTAATGATGAGCATTTTTTCATATGGATCCATATAAATTTTTGGAATATTTGTTCTAGCTCTGTGAAATATGCTGTTGGTATTTTAATAAGAATTTCATTGAATCTATAAATTGCTTTGGGTAGTATGGACATTTTAATGATATTAATTCATCCAATCCATTAACATGGTATATTCTTCCACTTGTTTATATCTTCCTCTATTTCTTTTTTCAGTGACCTGTAGTTTTCTGAGTATAGGTCTTTTATTTGGTTACATTTATTCTTAGGTATCTTATTTTTTTAGTTGCAATGTAAATGGTATTTTTTTAGCTTAGTAGTACTTTGGTGGAGTATTTAGGGTTTTTTATGTACAATATCATGTCATCTGCAAATAATGACAGTTTTACTTCCTCCTTTCCAATTTGGATACCTTTTATGTTTTCTTCCTGTCTGGTGGCTGTTGCAAGGGTTTCCAATACTATGTTGAATAAGAGTGGTGAAAGTGGACATCTCTGTCTTGTTCCTGTTTTTAAGAGAAATGGTTTTAGTTTTTGCCCATTGAGTATGATGTTGGTTGTAGGTTTGTCATATATTACCTTTTTTATGTTGAGGTATGATCCCTCTATTCCCACTTTGCTGAAAGATTTTATCAGAAATGGGTGCTGTATTTTTTTGAATGCTTTTTCTGCATCTATTGATATGATCATATTATTTTGGTCCTTCATTAAGTTTATGTGATGTATCACATTTATTGATTTGCAATTATTATACCAGCATTGCATCCCTGGAATAAATCCCACTTGGTTGTGGTGTATGATCTTTTGAATGTATTGCTGGATCCTGTTTGCTAGTATTTTGTTGAGAATTTTAACATCTATGTTCATCAGGGATATTGGCCTGTAATTTTTTTTCTTTGTAGTGTCTTTATCTGGTTTTGGGATTAGGATGATGCTGGCCTCATCAAAAGAGCTTGGGAGTAGTCCCTCCTCTTGAATTTTCTGGAACAGTTGGAGGGGGATAGGTGTTAATTCTTCTTTGAATGTTTGGTAAAACCCACCTGTAAATCCATTTAGTCCCAGACTTTTGTTTGCTGGGAGTTTTTTGATTACTGATTGGCCGCCTCCTCCATGACCCCCTCTAGGGATCGAGCAAGCAACCCAGACATGTGACTTTATCGGATATCGAACTTCGATCTCCTGGATCATAGGTTGATGCTCAACTGCTGAGCCATGCTCTCTGGGCTCGATATTTAAAAAAAAAAAAAAAATAGAGAAAGGATAGTCTTTTCAATCAATGGTGCCGAAACAATTGAAAATCCCTATAAAAATATAAACCTAATCACAGATATTATACCTTACTTAAAAATTAATTTAAAATGGATTCTAGCCCTATCCAGTGTGGCTCAGTTGGTTGAGCATTGTTCCCTGCATCAAAGGTCACCGGTTAGATTTTGGGAGGGCTCGCGCTCACGTTGCAGGTTTGATTCCCAATCAGGGTGCATACAGGAGGCAACCGATCAATTTCTCTCACATTGATGTTTCTCTCTCCCTCCTTCTCTTTCTAATATCAATAAATATATATTAAAAACTAAAAGAATAAAATGAATTGTATACCTAAATGTAAAATGAAAAACTAAAAATTCTAGAAGAAAATACAGAAAAAAATCTATGTGACTTTGGGTTTAATGATGACCTTTTAGATAAAATACCAAAAGCACAATCCATGCAAGAAAAATGTGATAAACTGGACTTTGCTAAAACTGAAATATTTCATTCTGTGAAAGACACATATGAGCTTATAGAAGCTCTTGGTTTCTAGTACTATTCTACAAAATAAAAGGAGCCAAGACTCTGAAGAAAAGCCTGATTCTATGACTCGGACAGGTACATATAAGATATGCCTGTATCATATTGTAGTGCCAGAAAGTAGGAAGAACTGAAAACAAAACAAAACAGAAGAGAACACTACAACTATGGGAGTATGCCAAAGGCTACAGACAGCAAATGATAAGAGCTCCCAATGGTCAAAGCTGGAACAATTTAAGGGGTAAAACAAATAACATAGTACTGGATTACAATATAAAGTATAAAATAAATATCCATAAACTTAGACTTACATAAATGTGATTAAATATATAAATAAATGCCAAATTTCCTCTGCAGAAGAATTCCAAATAATTTATATAGATACTCCCTCCTCAAAGGAAAGGGAGTGCGTATAACTCTTCATCCTTTAAGTGCGAGCTGTGCACAGTGACTTTCTCACAAAGAGTGCATTGTGGAAAGGAAGAAAAAGTAAATTTACAGTGATCCACTATCATGTCGATAGCATGAACTCTTACTATAATGTGATGAGAATGGCACCTTGCTTCTGTGGACTCCCCCCCCCCAAAAAAAAACAAACAAACCCATAACTCCAGTTTAATCATAAGAAGAAAAGAAAATGCAACTCAGAGATATTCCAAAACTCTCAAAGTCATCAAAAACAAGGAAAATCTGAGAAACCATCACAGCCTAGAGAAAGATATGGAAATATGTCAACTGAATGTAATGTGGTATCCTGGATGGAATCTTGGAACAGATAAATAGCATTAAGTAAAATCTAAGGAAATCTGAATAAAGTATAAACTTAAATAATAATAATGTGTCAAATAAAAAAGGAAAGTGTAAATCTCCTAGACTATGTAAATCAGATGTAGGAGAAATGCCAGTGGTCTCATCAAAACGTGAATGATGGGGTAAATATCATGTAAGACTTTCCACTGAGAAACTGACTGGATAAAGAATGCTTGAAAAATAGCCCCAGATCCCACAGAGACTTGCTGACCACAGACGTTGGAAGTGGAAAATCTTAAGAGAAAAACTGGTCTGTTCTCTGGAAGAAAGGGTCAAGGATAGGGTGAAGGTCATGGATGGCTATTGCGTACATAGCTTGGTAATCAAAAACAATCTTTGACATTCAACACTGACATTTTGAAGTAGCCTAGGCATAACAGCTGCATTAAATCAGCCTTGTCAAAATGTCCTGCTTTCCTCTGAGAGAAAGGGCCTTTGCATGGGAAACTAGCATGAAAGATGACAACTAGCATGCTTTGATAGACTTAAGACTGAAAGGAGACCTGTAATAAGAAAAGCTACCAGGTAATTAAAGTGATACTTTCCCAAACTCTGCCTCTAGTTACTAAGAAATGCAACCATTCCCTCAACCAGTTTGATGAAACTGGCCATATGGCCATATGCTTGTCATCAGTTATTTCTTAAATTATTTCTTATTGATTTATTGAATTTTTATTTTTCTAAATTTATCTTTATTGTTGTATTACAAATGTCTCTCCCTTTCCTCCCATTGACTCCCTCTACCCTATTCCCACCCCATCCCCAGGCTTTCACCACATTATTGTCTGTGTCCATGGGTTATGCATGTATGCACATAAGTTCTTTGGTTAATCTCTTCCCCCCTTTAACTCTGATATACATCTGTCTGTTGCATGCTTCAATGTCTCTGGGTCCATTTTGTTCATCAGTTTATTTTGTTCATTAGGTTCCACATATAAGTGAGATCATGTGATATTTGTTTTTCTCTGACTGGCTTATTTCACTTAGCATAATACTCTCCAGGTACCTCCATGCTATCTTAAGGGGTAAGATATTCTTCTTTTTCACAGATGCATAGTATTCCATGGTATAAATGTACCACAGCTTTTTTATCCACTCATCTACTGATGGACACTTGGGCTGTTTCCAGATCTTAGCTACTGTAAATAACACTGCTATGAATGTAGAAGTGCATATATTCTTTCTGACTGGTGGTTTAGGCTTCTTAGGATGTCTAGAAGTGGGATCACTGGGTCAAGTGGCAGTTCCATTTCCAATTTTTTGAGGACACTCCACACTGTTTTCCATAGTGGTTGTATCAGTCTGCATTCCTACCAACAGTGTACTAGGGTTCCTTTTTCCCCACATCCTCATCAGCACTTGTTTGTTGATTTATTGATGGTAACCATTCTGGCAGGTGTGATACCTCACTGTGATTTTAATTTGCATCTCTCTGATGATTAGCGACATTGAGCATTTTTTCATATGTCTCTTGGCCATCTGTATGTCCTCTTTGGAGAATTGTCTATTCGGGTCCTCTGCCCATTTTTAAATTAGATTGTTTGTCTTCCTTTTGTTGCGTTGTATGAGTACTTCATATATTTTGGAAATTAACCCCTTATCACATGTATCATTGACAAATATGTTCTCCCATACAGTGGGTTCCCTTTTCACCTCGATGCTGGTTTCCTTTGTCATGCAGAAGATTTTTAGTTTGATGTAGTCCCATTTATTTATTTTTTCATTTGTTTCTCTTGCCCTGGGGCATGTATCTGTGAATATTCTTCTATGTGAGATGTCTGATATTTTGTTGCCTATGTTTTCTTGTAGGATTTTAATCAATTACTTCTTCTTTAAAAGAAGACCCAAAATGAGGAGAATAATATAAATACATGGGAACTACAGTGAGGTGTTTTCCTAAACTCCAAAATAACTTGGAAAAAAGCATAAAACCTGAGAGTTTAAGAATAATAATCTACTGGCAATGTTGTTTACTGTCCAACTCTGGGACTAAAGTTGGAGATAATCATTACATGTATTACTGAAGAATTTGTGTATCACTCCTCCAACCAAGGAGAAATGGAAGTAATTCTATGGTGGCAGGACTGAAATTCACTTGCATTTACTGAGCAAAATCTAAGCTGTATCTAGCAGACACATTAGGAGGCTTGGGATAAAAAACAGACATCAGAAGGCTTAGGGAAAATATATAAAGATATTTTTGGAAGAAAACCAAGGAATGGATGGCATAAATATGACTATGTGGTGGCAGAACTTAGGAAAGATTCAATGTGATCAGACTGAAAATTAATCAAGTAGATACTTAAGACCAAAATAAGGTCTGCTTAAGAAGAAAATAAAAGGGGTGGTGGTAACATCATTCTGGACAACTGTTAAAGCAAACTTCATCCCTCTAACTTAGAAGTAATATCTATCTCTGAAAGGCAAACAGATAAGAAACACATAATACACACACACACACACACACACACACACACACACACACACACACACACACACATATATATAGCAGCCAGTGGTTTAAATGTCAAAGGTAGGATTTCCTAACTCAAGAGCAGAAATTATAGTAGTGTGATTAAGTAAATCTTGAAATAATGGAAAGAAAAAAATTTTAAAATCAATATTTTCACTTAATTTTGTTTTAGTCTTCATTTGACATTCAAAATATGAGTTCTGTTCTAACATTAATATATAATCTTAGCTACATTTATAGTTTAAAAGGAGACAAAAATACTACTGCCAACTAGAAAATTAAAGGTTATTCATGTTTGTACTTTGCAGTAGCAGCAGAAACAGGTGGCTGGTCTGGAATATTACTTCTGAGTGTTTTTACTGCACTGAAGAGTTATTTTATGAGTGCTGCCAAGTGTTAGGAAATGAAAACTCCTCTTTTTTATTGAATTTCTTCGGGGTGACATTGGTTAATAAAATTATATAGGTTTCAGGGGTACTAGTCTATAACACATCATCTGTATATTGTGTTGTGTGCCCTTTAATATTCTGAGCCCTTTCTCTCTACTTGTGAAAAGATAATGATTACAGCTTCCAAGGGATATTGTAGTAATTTACAAGTACCCATGGAACCTCCACATCAACACAAATAACATTAATAACATTTATAACATCAATCACTGAGATGATAGGAACTGAATTGAAGAATAAAAGCCCCAATTCTTAATCAACACTTAGGATTTGAATATCGATTACTTGGAAATGCAGGCACATGTACTTATAGATTATACTATCTTCTAGATCAGGAATTTGTAAACTATGGCCTGTAGGCCAAATCAGGCCCACCCTATGTTTTTGTAAATAAAATTTTATTGGAACACATCCACACTGCTTTAGCACTATAACAACAGAGTTGAGTAGTTGAGACTGAAAGTACATGGCCCTCAAAGACCTAAATATTTACTATCTGGCCCCTTATTGAAAAAAGCTTGCTAACCCTTAGGCTAGATGGTCAGAACAACCAATATAAATCTCTTCTCTGGTCCCCTCCATGGTCAGCCTGACAAATACTATATTAATTCTTTTGTTCTTTATGTCCACCCTCTATTCTTCTAGAATTGTTTACACAAAGCTGGGGACTGTATCTTCATTCTCAATGAGTTAAAGTCTTCTTAGGGACAATAGGTTTAGAAGATTTATATAATCCTTATTTATTTCTAAAAATATTTTAAAAGTAAACAAACAAAAATACACAATACCAAACCTGGATGAGAGACAAATGAGTGTGATCATTCTGTCAATGAGGCAAGCAGCATCTAATTCACAGGTATGAACAACTGAGTAGTGAGGACTCCTTAACAGAATACAAATGTTTAAGAGAGAGGAAAACATGACTATCTATAGATTGGGTGAGAAAAAGGGGTGGGGGTTTTGTGACAGACGCTCGAAGCGAATTATGGGGATGTCCCTTAGGACATTGTAGGGACCTGGGAGAGATGGTGCTTCAGATTGTATTAATACTTTTGGAGAAAATGTAAGTTTGTGAAGCTCTTAAGATTGGAAATTCATTAAAACTTTGCTGGACCATGAGATTTCTGGCTCACTCCATGAAAGGGCCTCTCATACACAGGGGCCTCTCAGAAGGGAGACACCAGCTGTGAGTTATATTTTAAAGTTCTAGGAAACAGGCTACACAGAGGGTCTATGTTTGCATTATGAGTCACAGCAGGGACAGGTGGTGGGTCTGGAGCTTAATGTCAGCAAAGGGTGTCTCTGACTGCCAGAATTGTTCTGAGGAGTTGTTTGCTTATAAGAGTGAGTTTGGAAAAGAAATGAGACAATAAAAAGGCCTTTTTCTCTCAGTGATCATTTTATATTTGGGACTTTTCCTCTGATTTGTTAAGGAAAAATGATACCAATATACAAGGGCTGCTGTAGCAACTTAAACACTTCAGCAAAATGTCAGCAGAACCTCCAGTGAAAAATATGGAATACGAGGGACTACCAGGGTTGGGAATAATATAAGAATTAATAAAGAGATAAATGAATGGGGATACTCTGGATAAGGAAAACAAACAAATAAATACTCCATTTTGCTTAAATGCAAATCATAATTCAAATCTTGGCATTCTGTAAACTCCACTTTTTTTTTTTTTTTAACCTTAAAGCTCTCCCTTTCATTCCTGGACTTATATCTCTAAAATGTTATGTGCCACCTTTCTGATGTCTTAGCTTGTCACCATAATTTCTATCAACATTTTGTGTGTCCACTCTTCAGTCAGCAAAGATTGACATCAAAGACATATTACACAGAACAGCCAATGAAGTCAGACTAAGTATGATTTTCTGTATTTATTTAAATTTTATCTTAACTTCTTTGACAAAGACCTGAATTAGAGAACAAAAGAGAAACTTTGAGAAAAGAACAATGACAAAGAAAGAGAAAGACACAGAATTGCTCTAGGCAGGAACATACACATGCACAAACATTCACAAACAGAGAGAAATAAACAGCAAGATTTATTCTAGACAGTCACAAAAATAAACACACCTCTACCCCCACTACCACCAATGAGGTTTTCACCTTTCAGCCCATTATTATTAAGCCAGGGGAGTTTGATGAAGAACAAGGAGAACATGTTCTACAATTCTGATGAGAAATTTCAACTTACAATTTGAGGTAGAAGATAGCAAAAAAAAGAAAGCTATTTCCTTTAAAATTTGCCAATCTGCTCTAGGTAAATATAAAGACCCAATGGAATATCTAACCCATATTTAGTTCTATTTCTGGTAAAATTTGCTTTTTAATTTTAACAAATTTATGAATGTGAAACTGATAGTGAAGAACATTAAGAGCCATATGATTTCACTCACATGTAGAATATAAAACATAAGCGCTAAATGAGCAAACAAAACAAACAAATAAGCTCATAGATACAGACAACAGAATGGTGGTTACCAGAGGGGAAGGGAAGTGAAAGAGGACTAAAATGGTAAAGGGGGTCAAATATATGGTCATGGAAGGAGACTAGGCTTTGGGTGGTGAGCACACAATAGAGCATTCAGATGTTATATTATAATGATATACAGTTGAAATTTATATAATGTTATTAACCAACGTTACCCCACTAAATTTAATTAAAAAGGAAAAAAGTCTCAAATAATTTTTACAAATTTGGTTTCCAGTTATGCTATACTGTTGCCTGAGATACATAGTTGGGTTTTTTACTGATGGGATCATCCTAGTCCAAAGAATTCTTTTATGCAGTGTCCAGCCCCAGCAGCCCAGTTCCAGTTCTCGAACAGGCCAAACATTCTCTTGAATTCTGTCTTTGGTCACATTGTGTCCTCTTCATACTGTCATATACCCACAAACATTCACTCAAAGTTTCTTGATTTCTTGGTGACATTGATAATAGACATGCCATGCTTATCACTGGGCTAAGAGGCCAAATGCTGGACACTGAGGGAACTTGATTAGCCTTATGCCAATGTCTTGGAGAGGAAAGAGCACAGAGTAGGGAAATAAAAAGGCCAGATGTGAATTCTGGGCTTTGCCACTTATATTCTGTAAGATTCAATTAATGAAATGTAAGAATTCTCATCTAAAGAACTGAAATAATGTCACCTCCTAGGCTTACTTTAAGCATCAAAGGATACAGCACATGGAAAGCTCATAGCACACTAGCAGTTACAACTCACATGAGTTCCCTTAGTTCAGTAAATGGCAGGATCCATGTCCATTGGGTGTCATTTGTGTTTTACAAGTGTTTGTTGACAATTCAGAAATAATTGCCATTTGAATACCTAAAGTGTAGTGCTCTGTTATTCCTGCAAACTAATGTCTGTTAAAATAATTCCTTGGCCTTAACAGATCTTCCCAGCTGAGAACTCAGAGTGCTTACCCAGACTGAGTTTCAAGGGTGTCCACAACACTCCAGGATATGGCTGGGTATGCTACCCAATTTCATCCTGATTATCAGTCCAGGCTAGCAGAGGGGAAATTTCTCACCCAAGATCCTGTCATCAGTTATGCAGCTCTCCTGAATCCCTCTCCAGTATCCTGTACTTTTTTGTTTGTTTAGTTTTTTGTTAATCCTCACCAGAGGATATTTTTTCATTGCTTTTAGATAGAGTTAAAGGGAGGGAAGGAAGGAAGGAAAAGAGAGAGCGAGAAAGAGAGAGGCATTGATGTGAGAGAGACACATTGATTGGGTTGCCTCTAGTATGCACCCCCTACCAGGCAGGGGAAAGAACCTGCAACCCAAGTATGTGCCCTTAACTGGGAATTGAACCCACGACCCACAGTGAATTGAGTTCACCGGCTGATGTTCTAAACACTGAGCCACACCAGCCAAGGCTCCTGTACTTTTTTTTTTTTATTAAATATCTTTCTATTGGCTTCCAGTAAATGCAGTACTTGTCTCCTCCCAAAACCACATCAAAATTACAACTAAAATTCAGAACAACCATCATTCAGAACCACCTGAAATCTAGCTGAATGGAAGTCTTACAACTAAGGAATTAAAGAAGCACAATGAGACAGGTAGAAGAGGCGGAGACTTGAGTAGGAACCATGGAATCTGATGGTCCCACACCCACTTATGGTGGTTTAAAATTGAGAAGGATATCTTGGCTGTGGAGGTTTCCCAGAGGAGCAAGGCGTCCCTGCCTTACATCAGTCACACCAGCCCAGGGTTCCAATGCTGGAAAGAGAAGTCCCCACAACTTCTGGCTGTAAAAAACCAGCAGGAATTGTGGCTGAGTGACATGGAGGCTGCTGGAGTCCCAGGCAGATCCTCTTAAAGGGCCCACACACAGACTTACTCAGACTCACACCCTCTGAACTCCAGCACTGGGGCAGCAGCTTAAAAGGAACCTGGGACATTTAGGGAGGAGCTAAGTTGTCTGGAATTAGGGCAAGAGGTGGAGGGACAGCTTTCTCCCAAACAGAAGTGTTGGCAGAGGCCATTGTTCCTTTGATGAGCCTCTCCTCACAGATCTGGCCGGCAGTCACCATATCTGAGTCTCCATTAACCTGGCTCACACTTTTTTCCCTGCCCTGGTGGTTCCCTGAAACCCTGTCCCTCCCTACTTGCAGGATCATCCAAGCCATGCCCAGTGACTTTTCCATACAACAGGTCTCTCTTGCCTCATGCCTTGGACTTTCCTAAAATCTCTCAAACATGCAGCAGCTAGCTTCAGTGTGCCCCACATCTCCCAGGCCCAACACTAGCAACAACTTGGATTGATTCATAGCTTGGTCTCTCCTAGGCACCTCCAAGCCCAACACAAGTAGCAGCCATCTACAGATTGCTGTGCAGCTCATACTGGGTGGCCCTGGGCAGGGCACAAGCAGAGGCTGACTTTGTACCTCCTGGGAGGCCCCAGAGACAGTGTGTCTGGTGGTCAGCTTCAACTATGCAGGATTACAACCTTACCACACCCACAAGTGACACACTCAAGGAGCAGACTCTGTGAGCACTAAAGCCCCACTGAGATAAATACTGCTCCATAAAGGTGTCTCCAGCACAGCATCTCTTTGGCTGTAGCTGCAGGTGGTCCTCACAGCCAATTGGCTTGAGGGTCCATTCCTCTTGGTGATGCTAACAGCAGTCAAGGCTCAACTACAACAGGACAGTGCACACAGACCACACAAGGGAGAACCTAGAGTGTCCAGCTCAGGTGACTTGGAGGCAAGGGCTCTACAAGACACCTACTACACAAGACCACTCTACTAATCTTAGGAGACATAGCAGCTCTACCTAATACATGGAGGCTGCTGGAGTCCCAGGCAGATCCTCTTAAACAAACACAAAGAAATAGCCAAAATGTGGAGGCAAAGAAAAGTGTCACAAACGAAAGAACAGAAGAAATCTCTGGAAAAAGAACTAAATGAAATGAAAGCAAGCAAACTACCAGATTCGGAGTTCAAAACAATGGTTATAAAGATGCTCAAGGAAGTGAATGAGAATTTCAAGGACATTAGTGATAACGTCAACAACATAAAAAAGGACCAGTCAGAAATAAAGCATGCTCTAACTGCAATGAAGAATAATTTACAGGGAATCAACAATAGAGTAGAGGACTCAGAGAATCAAATCAGCAATTTGGAACAGGAGGAAACAAAAATCACCCAATCAGAAGAGCAAAAAGAAAAATAGAATTCAAAAGTATGAAAATAGTGTGAGGAGCCTCTGACTACTTCAAGTGTACCAACATTCACATCATGGGAGTAACAGAAGGAGAAGACAGGGGCAAGAAATTGAAAACCTATTTGAAAAAATAATGACAGAAAACTTCCCCTACCTGATGAAAGAAATAGATTTACAAATAGAGGAAGAACAGAGAGTCCTAAACAAGATGAACCCAAAGGGGTCCACACCAAGACACATCATAATTAAAATGCCAAAGGTTGGGACTGGGAAGATGGCAGAACTGACAAGAAGCAGAGTGCCCTTGCTTCCAACCATGTACTCAATTTACTGTGAAAATACTGCATAACCAGCTTGGATACACAAGAGAAATATACCTGAGTGGACATATTTTGATTAGGAAACACTGAAGAAACATCATAGAGTCTGGTGAGGAGGTGGGTGTACAAAGGAGGAGTCCCCCCTGAAGCTTGTTCTGGGCTCTGAAGCCTGAGGGCTAGAGGCTGCAAAGCTCCTTCCTCTTGGGAGTATGGACTGGTATCCAAAAGCTGAGATCTCAAACCCAGAACAGAGGAGAAGGGAAGGAGAGCCTATGCACTGTGGGCAGAGGGAGCCAGGGTAACAGTGTGCCTGCAAGGAAGGGACTGTGCCTTCCCAGTGAAACAATGCATCTAAGGGGGGCAGCTGGGACAGGAGTCTTTCACCCCAGAAAGTATTTGAACTGTGTGGTGCGAAGTAGGGGAAGAGAACCCTCCTGCCCCAGAGAGGGTCCAGAGCTGCCAGTGAAGTGGATTGGGTCTCCAGCTGCCGGAGCTGCTGGTGTGGCGAATTGGGGATTTTTTGACCCAGTCTGAGGGGAGCTAGGATAGCACATAAGGAACTGCCCCAGCTTTAATGAGATCAGCTATGAGGGAACCTGTGTGGGGCTGACTTTGTGACCCCTCCTGCTTAGTTCCGAGGTAAGAGGGCCACAGGACCTCGCAGGGCAGGTTCTCTACTTGTCTGTTGCTTTGTGTGTTTTTGATTGCTGAATGGGCGTCCACCTTCCTGGCTTGCATTGGGCAGACCAGTGAAAGCTGGGATTTGTGAGAGTTTGAAATGAGCACCCTGTGAGATCAGCCAACCACATCTCGGGAAGGAGGGGCAGAGCATGCTTTCCTCTCCTGCAAGCTAGGAGCACCACCCCCAACAGGAAAGGGGCTGGGTCATCTCACTGAAGCCCCAGATATCCCCCTGCAGGGCACAGTCCTGAGGGGGAAAGGAGAACGACTCACAGGATGACAATACAAGAGTAAAGCTCTTAGGGACTGTTGTTTGGGAAATGGAGGAAAAGCTCAAAACCCCTTCTGGGGACTGGGCAGGCAAAGTACTCACCAGAATTTTTCTTAATCAAACCCAGTGAGCCCAGGCTGCTGAAAGTGCCCATACAGAAAAGGCAAGAGACAGAAGTCAATCTGAAGCTGCAGCAGGCCATTGTATGGGGAACTAGAATTGGAGGATAGGGTAAAGACTGAGGAGATGGCTTTGAAGCAGAGACTAACCTCCCTACAGTGAGTGCCTGACAGTGAAACCTCTAAGTAAGGGGAGCAATTTCCCAAGCTACATTAGCTGGCCTGTACCCTAAAGACTTTTCAGAAGACTCTGGAGTAAGACTAGGCAACCAGAGAGCCACAGAGAGCCTCAGATGAGCCAACTACCTAAGGACACCAGAGCCAAACCCAGACAGCTCCTGTCATTGGCTGATAGACAAGTACCTCCCAGGAGAACCAAAATCAGCATACAAAACAGTGAGTTTCAGGCAACATAAGCTGCCCAGATGAAACTCACTTAATTGACTTTTTTATTTTTAGAAAAAAGAGAGAAAAAAAAAATTCTTTTACAATTTTTTGTTTTTAATTTTTTAATTAATTTTTTAAAAATTTGTTTTGCTTTTTTCCCCCTTTGTTTTGTTTTTTTTTTTTTTTGCTCTATTATCAAGTTTTCTTTATATTCTCTGCTTAATTGTTGGGATATTATCATTATAACCAATAAGTTTACTGTTTTTCTCTATTGTTTCCCCCATACCTATTATTGGACTTGCTCCCTGCCCCTGCTTTATCTCTCTCTCTCTTCTTGTTTCATTGGCATAACTTTCTTTTTCTTTCTTTTCATTTTCTCCCTTTATTCTCTGTCTTCTTATCTTTTTGTATGTTTGTTTCCTATTGTCTCTTTATTTTATTTTTATTTTTTCTTTTTCAACTATTTTCCTATTCCTATGCACTACCCTTAATTTTTTGCTCACCCTTCTTTCAGAATCCTTTATCTGCTCCTTTTATCTCCCAGTAGCTTCTTTATTTTTTACTTTTTATTTTATTTTTATTTCTTTTAATGTTTTTTTACTATTAGCAATAATATCCTTTTCTCTCTATTTTTTTTTCTTTTGGTTTGTTTGTTTTAGCTTAGAATTTGTGTTCTTACATGGTTCACCCAATTCTACTTTTTCTTAGGATGTTTTCATTGTGATACTCAGGATATTTTGTAAGACACTGCTTGTTTCCTGACATTTTGGTTGTGATTTATTTTGCCTTGCCAGCACCTGTACAACAGCTCACATAACATGGTTGGGGCTGAGCCACACAGATAACCTGAGAAGAAAGTCCTCCCAAGAATGGGTCAACAGCAACCTAGACCCAATAACAACAGGAGAGCCCAAAGAACCCAAAAAAGGGACACCCACAGAAGGGACACTCTAAGAGCAAAACTCAGAAGTATAAGGAAAACACACCTCTGGGCTCCACTGGTCACAGCAAATATATCTCATATACAGATACAAACACTAAGAGACACTAAAATGGAGAGACAAAGAAAAAACCCCCAAACTAAAGAAAAGGAAAAATTGCAAGAAATGGCGATCAGAGTGATGGTTATATAGATGCTCAAGTAAATTAATGAGAACCACAAGACATTTAATGGAAAGGTCCAGGAACTTAGTGAAAACATGAAAAAAAAGCTAGATATCATAAATAAGAACCAGACAGAAATGAAGAATACTATATCTGATATCAAGAATATGCTAGAAGGAATTAAAAGCAAGCTCAGTGAAGCAGAGGATAGAATAAGTGACTTAGAAGATAAGGTAGAATAAAACAATCAGAGCCACAAGAAGAAAAAAAACACTTAAAAATTGTGAGGACAGTCTAAGGGAGCTGTGGGACAACATGAAGTGAAACAACATTCATATCATAGGGGTGCCCGAAGGGGTGGAAAGTCAGCAAGGGATAGAGAACTTGGTGGTGGAAATTATGACAGAAAACTTCCCTATGCTGGTGAGGGAGAAAGTCACACAAATTCAGGAAGCACAGAGGGTTCCAAACAAGAGAAGCACAAAGAGACCCACTCCAAGACACATCATAATTAAAATGGAAAATGTTAAGGAAAAAGAGAGAATATTAAGTGCTGCAAGAGAGAGACAAGCAGTGACCTACAAGGGAACCTCGATAAAACTGACAGCAGATTCCTCAACAGAAACACTTCAGTCCAGAAGGGAGTGGCATGAAGTTCTGAAAGTAATGAAAAGCAAGAATCTGAAACCAAGACTGTTTTATTCAACAAGGGTATCATTTAAAATTGAAGGTGCTCAACTGGGCATGGCTTAGTGGCTGAGCATCAACCTAGGATCCAAGAGATCAGGGTTTTATTCTTGGTCAGGGCACATGCCCGGGTTGTGGGTTCAGTCCCCAGTTGGGGAGGTGCAGGAGGCAGCCAATCAATCACCACTCTCTCATCATTGATGTTTCAACTCTATCTCCCTCTTCCTTCCTCTCTCTGAAATCAATAAAGATATATTTAAAATTGAAGGTGAAATAAAGAGCTTCCAGACAAAAGAAGGCTAAAGGAGTTCAGTATCACCAAAC